>NC_081425.1:65979086-66279086 GCF_949786415.1 Peromyscus eremicus | reverse complement strand
CCACCATGAGCACCACCACCGCCTGCCTCTTTAAAATAGTTTATTTTTATTTTATGTGTATTGTTGTTTTATATGCACTGTGTGACTGCTTGGTGCCTTTGAAAGCTGGAAGAGGCCGGGCGGTGGTGGCGCACGCCTTTAATCCCAGCACTCGGGAGGCAGAGCCAGGCGGATCTCTGTGAGTTCGAGGCCAGCCTGGACTACCAAGTGAGTTCCAGGAAAGGCGCAAAGCTACACAGAGAAACCCTGTCTCGAAAAACCAAAAAAAAAAAAAAAAAAAAAAAAAAAAAAAAAAAAAAAAAAAAAAAAGAAAGCTGGAAGAGGGCATAGTCCCCTGGGACTGGAGTTACAGAAGGTGTGAACCATCATATGCGTGGTGCTGAGGACTGAACCCAGGTCCTCTGCAAGAGCAATCACTGCTCTTAATCTCTGAGCTATCTCTCCAGCCCCCAGCCTTGAACTCATTCTTTGTCTTTTTTTTTAAGATTTATTTATTTTATGTATGAGTGCTCTATCTGCATATACGACTTTATGCCAGCAGAGGGATTCGGATCCCACTAAAGACGGCTGTGAGCCACCATGGGGTTTGATGGGAATTGAACTCAGGACCTCAGGAGGAACAGCACTGAGCTGTCTCTCTAGCCCCTAGCCTTGATCTTCTAATCCTGCTGCTTCAGCCTTCCAGACAGCTGAGATTGTGACCTGTGGGTGTGCACTGCCAGGTCTGTCTCCCCAGCACCTTTATTTGAAGTAGGATGTTTCTATGGATCCCAGGCTGGATACTTAATGTCCTCTTGCCTCTGTCTTCAGGACCTTTGTTGTGGATGTCCATAGTTCTTGCTGTGTTGTTGGTGTTTGAGATCATCCCCCGCAGGTAATGAAATACTTGCCTTCTGGCCATCAGAACGGAATATATGGACCTCGATGGATCACTCCTTAGGCTCATCTCCTGGCTTGTCCTATAGTCACTACTATCGGGCAGTCTGCTGTGGCCTAGCATTTAATTAGTTTTATGTTGCTGTTAAAGAATTATTTTAAAACATAGTTGTTTGAAAGGACAGTACTTTTTATTTTCTCTCAAAGTTCTGTGGGTTAGACATCTGGGAACAGCTTAGCTAGGTGGTTGTGGCTCAGAGTCTCCTAGGAGGTTACGGTCACTATGTCACTAGGGCCACAATCATCTGAAGACTTAAGTGGGGCCAGAGGAACTTGTTCCATGAAGGTCCCTCATAGGCTATTGACAGCCTTGTTCCTGTGGGTTGTTTCCGGCCGTGTTGACCTCTTTGTAGTTTGTCCTTAGTGTCTATAGATGTGTTGGCTGTCCTCCCAGGACTCAGAGCATGAGAATGGGGAGGAAGCCTCCCTGCCTCTAATTACTGACTTACGCTCAGAAGTGGCAGATAGTCACATCACAATCATGAGTATTAGAATCAAGTCACTAAGTACAAGGGGAGGCACATTTAGCTTCAACTTTTGAAGGGAAGAGTCTCAAAGAGCCACTGCAAGCTCTGCTGAGGTGAGGCTCTCTCTTGGAAGCTTGTGGCCTCTCAGGTGTGCCCAGGGATTGTGCCACCAACCTTGATCTTTTCACACACCCTGTTGTCCCTCTGGGTTTTGTGGAATATTACTATTATTATTATTATTATTTTTGAGACAAGATCTCTCTATGTTGCTCTGGCTGTCCTAGAACTCACTCTGTAGACCCCGCTGACCTGAAACTCACAGAGATCCACCTGCCACTATCTCCCCAGTGCTGGGATTAAAGGCGAGTGTCGACATGCCCGGCTCCCTCTGGGTGTTTGAGCTATCTTCCCAGATGACTCAGGAGACTCTCCTGTCATTCTCGTCTAGTTCCACAGGAAATGATGTAAAGGATCACTGTGCTAATGTCATAACCAGTTCTTTCCTGCTCTCTGATTCAGGCAACTAATTTTATGCTCAATCTTAGCCAAATGTTTTCTTTTCTCAACAAAACAAAAACATAACCAAAAATAGTTATATTGAGCTTGGCGTGGTGGCATATGCCTATAACCCTAGAATTTGGGAGGTAGAGGCAAAAGAATCAGGAGTTCAAGGTCATCCTTCCTACATAGAACACACACACAGACTCCCCCTGCAAACCTAACACCCCGCCCCACCAAAATCCAAATCAAATCAACAAAACCTTGCTGTTGTGTGTGAACCCCCACTTTTCAGTATGACATTCATACTTGATGACGGGGGAAAAAATGTTGAGTAAAGCCTGAGACTTGTCTGTCTGTTCCCTTAGACTGTGGAGTGAACTGAGGAGGGCAGAGGACGCGCTGGGTAATAGTGTGAAACATGCTGACTTTGTTCATGGCTATGTGCGGAGGCTCAGATGTCATCAAATCCTCTTATTTTCAGTTTGTGTGTAGATTGCCTCCACTTTCAGGAGGATCCCCTCCCTTTAGAGAAAGATGGATTCTTGTTTTCCATTTTTAGAAAAGTGAGTATTGCTTTCGTTTCTAGTTTCAAAAAAAATCTTAGAGTTGAGGCTGGAAGATGGCTCAGCTGTTAAGAGCATTGGCTGCTCTTCCAGAGGACCCAGGTTCAATTCCCAGCACCCACACAGCAGTTCATAATTGTCTGTAACTCCAGTTCTAGGGGATCCAACACCCTCACACAGACATGTGCATACATTCAGGCAAAACACCAATGCACATAAAATAAGAACAAATAAATAAATAATGATTTATTTAAACAACAACAACAACAACAACAACTCAGAAGTGATTAGGGTATATGCCCTCTTTGAGTTGTGGCTAAGTATGAAATACTTATAATGGCTAGGCTTGTGTTATGTGTCTGCTCCTGGACCAGAGCGTCCCTACTTTTTATTCTCCATTGTAGCAACCTGGCTGGAGTACTGTGTGTTCAGGGACTTCTCACCTATAAATATACCAATTGTTTTTATTTCTTTGTGATTTTATCTTTTTTTTAAAGATTTATTTATTTATTATGTATATAGTGTTCTGTCTGCATGTGTGCTTGGACACTAGATCTCATTACAGATGGTTGAGAGCCACCATGTGGTTGCTGGGAATTGAACTCAGGACCTCTGGAAGAACAGCCAGTGCTCTTAACCTCTGAGCTATCTCTCCAGCCCCTATCTTTTTCTTTTTTAAATGTGCATGCGTGTTTGAATGTACATCTGTGTACCATGTGCACACAGTACCTGGGAGGCCAGAAGAGAGTGCCAGATCTCCCTGCAACCAGAGGGCTGCCTCTGTGGATCCTGGGAATTGAACCCAGATGTTCTGGAAGAGCAGTCAGTGCTCTTAACCATGAAGCCATCTTCAGCCCCAAACCCCAGTTCAGTGGTTCTCAATCTGTGTGATCAGGACCCCTTTGGGGTCCAATGACCTTTCCACGGGGTTTGCCTAAGACCATAGGAAAACACAGGTATTTATTTACATTATGATTCATAAAGGTGGCAAATTAGTTATGAAGTAGCAATGAAAATAATCTTATGGTTGGGATCAGCACAGCATGAGGAACTGTATGAAAGGGTCGCAGCAATAGGAAGGTTGAGAAGCACGGTTTTCCTCTCTCACAGCTCCATCTTTCGGACAGTGGTGGTATGACAAGGGTCACACGGTGCCAGATGGCTTTAGACCACAGGTTCATGAGGATGGAGGTCCATAAATATCCCCACAGAGGGGAGACAGACAGCCTTTCCAAAGCTTTGTGCCCAGTATGCTTAGGGACAGAGCTGTGATCCTAGAAGTCAATCTGTATTTCAGGGAGGCTGATGGGAGTAGCCCGCTTCTCTTCTGAGCTTTCATTTTCTGGGCTCTGAGGAGGGGGTATCAGCCTTTTGCTTCCTCTGCAGTTTCTCCTTTAACAGCTGGACTATTAAACTATTTGCAGTCCTGACATTTAACACTTTGGGAGTTTAAATATTCAATTTGGGTCAGAAGTGAGAATTTCTATCAGCATATCTGGGCATAGGGGCAAGTGCAGCTCTTTCTCATGGGAAGACAGAGGTTCCTTCTGAGTCTGCAGTCTTCACTCATTGAAATGGGATGGTCTGGTCTCCTGTTCAGCAGCATCCTAACATAGCTGAAGGAACTGAGGACAGCCCCATTGGGTGCTCAGGGCATTCTGTGGTCCAGGGTAGGAAGTCAGGACTGGGGAGGATCCCGACTGCTCCCTTCACTTTGGACCAGGGCAGAGTGGAATCCAGGTTGGCTGCAACTCCTTGCTGTAGCCTCTGCTAACTGTGGGAATTCCTCTTTGCTTCTTTTTGTCTACATATGTTTTTGTGACTTCAGGCATTACTTCCTGAATGCTGTTTATTGATATCATCATCATGATCATTTCACTTAATTTCTGATAAAAATACAATAGATCCAATCAACTAACTATCCAACTAACCAAATTTCAGTTCTGGAGACATCAGATAAAAGATTCTAGAATACCACATTCCTCCATTTCTATTCTGTTCTGCTCTGAGGATCATATACTCATACACCGTGCCTTCAGTGGGAATGCCAGCCCTTCTCTAGTACCTTTTCTTTGATCCTTCCCCTGAAGACGTCCAGATGCCACCCTCCCATCCAACCTCACATCTGTTTCAGACTTGTGTTTCTTGTGGCTTTTCCTTGCCTTCTTCGTGTTTATCCACTCAGCTTTCATTTTCTTATACCACCCATCAGTTGGCAAAGCTGAGGGGCTTCCTAATGAGGAAGTTGTAAGTTGATCTGCTTTTCAGATAAAACTAGGCCAGACCTATCTACAAGAGGCTGAACCAGAAACACCATGGTGTTTTGTTGTGTTTAGAGAGAAAGTCATGGTGTGACTTTGGTATCTCGTTGAAGACTTGATTTAGGAAAGAAGACAGTGGGAAAGAAGAAAAATAAAGGAGGTGGGAGGAGGGGAAGACCAACACAAGAGTGGAGCCTTGAGAATACACAGGTGTCTCTAGATTCCTTATGGTTAGGAGGTATCCCATGATCAGTGCTCCGTTTGGATACAGGTATGCTCTTGAGGACACAACTGAGGGTGTGCTTAGTGGCATGAGGGTGGATGTGGAGGTTCAGGGTACCTAGAGTGGGTTGTGAAGAAGAGGCTGTGTCTTGCACACTTTATAGATCTGGACTCCACATCCAGGCAGATGCCAGAGATGAAATGCTGGTACATAGAGAAGTCTTTGTTGTGGAGATTGGAGGACTTCTAAAGGTCTGTAAGTTGCTGATGGGAAGTTGGGTCCCATCTACGGAGGTGGTAGGGCCTAATGCCTCTCCACTGTTCTGTTGATACAGCTCCTGTTGGTGACCCACAGATCACTATATTCATGGATCTCTGTGCTCCACATACTCTGCCTCCGCAGTATTTGTTGATAGAAGCATATCTTATATAACAAGTATATTTCTTTACTCGAGTTCTAGTACCCTTATGTTCTCCTAGTCACTCCTCAGTCTCCTTTGCTGGGCACTGACTGTCTCCTTATCTCCATGAGGATGATTAAAATCATCAACTGTGACATGTCAGAATGTGCCCCTTTCCTAGTTCTTCCAGACTTAGCAATTTGCAATCTGTGGTGAATGTCAAGACAGAATGTGAGGCCACTCTTACCCCTTCCCCCACTGGCTCCCACAGCTGATCTGTGAAGAGACACCATCACCTCTTGTGGGAATCCATAGTGTAATAAAACCTCGGTTCTCACTGTTTCTACTACAGCTACCCCCTGTTTGAGTGAATGCCATCTTTGGCCTAGATTATCATCAGGAGCGCCTTCCTTGTTTTCCAATTCTTGCTCCCTTGATTCATTGTAAGCAGAGTAATTCTTATGAAAAATTAGACATATGCCACTCAAATTCATGCTCAAAGTCTTCCAATAGATTTTGGCTTTAGAGAAAAAGCCAAAAGACCTTCCAGACCTCCAGGTGGTGATCTGGTGCTCACTGTCCATGCCCTCAATCCCTGTCACCCCCCCACTGCCCGTCCTGCCTGCTCCCGCATCAGGTCCAGTCTTCTGAGTAGCCACATGGACCTCACAGACCTAGCCTCCGTCATGTGTCTAAGCCAGTGTCTTATGGGACGCTCTTTACCAGCACAGTCTTCTTCCTCTCCTTTGGAACTTCCTGTCGCCTGAACCCTGCTTTATAGTTCACGCCACTTAGACAATCAGTTACACATTTTCTCCTGACAAGAACAGGGGCTCCAGATGCCTTGTTCATTGCTTTACTCCTGAAATTTGAACAGTGTTGTCGTTTTAGGGATGGTTGGTTAGTATTCACCGAGTAAGCGAGAATGGTGGTTGAGAGTGAGGTCCCGGGAAGGAGACATCTCAGGTTGAAATTCCAGGTCTTCTCACTTATAGTTTTATGAATTTGGGCAAATTTCACAATATCTCTTAGTTTCCTTGTCTGTGAAATGGAGCTAACAATGACACTTGCCTCATACAATTTTTATGGAGACTAAGTTATATTGAAAAAAAAATCATAGGGGGCTGGAGAAATGGATCATGGGTTAAGAGTGCTTACTGCTCTTGCAGAGGTCCCAGGTTCAGTTCCCAGCACCCACATAGCAGCTCATAACCATCTGTAGCTCCAGTTCCAGAGGATCCAATGTGCTCTTCTGACCTCCAAGGGCACCAGGCATGCAAATGGTACACAGACATATATGCAAATAATACATTCAGACAAAAATAAATAAATCTTGAAGAAAATCTCTTAGAACAGTTCACAACATGATTTAGTAACTGTCAGTCATCTTCATCACCAGATGAAATTCCTAGGGCGTTAGAGATGTGAAGCAGAATTCGGAAGCTTTGGGAGAAACTGGAGGACAGAGAACGTGAGGATGAGTATGATGGAGCCCTATTGTGGTGACGTGCTTTCTAAAGATGGCTGCAGCAGTGGCTCAGCTTCATGTGCTGCTCTGGGATCTTCTTATTCCCATCAGGAGATGAAATGCATGTTTCTTCCCTTGAGCTCGGATGGGTGCTTCCAAGACTAGGCCATAGCAATGTCGAACACTTACATTTTATTGTTTTGAGAACCATCCACTAACCTCTGAGGAGGCCAACACTTGACCACAGAGACTGCACAGGGAAGCCACAGTGGAGTGTCCAGCTGACAGCCTAACAGAATTCCTGTCAATAACCAGAAGCAGCTGCCAGAGGTGTGGATGGAGATTCTGCTGGATGACTTCCTGTCCCAATTGAATCCCTCCGCCTTTGTGTCTTCCTCAGTTGGGGTAGGGGAGTATCTTAGGGTTTCTGTTGCTGAAGAGACACCATGACACAGCAACTATTTTTAAAAAATGTTTATTTTTATGTCCATTGGTACTTTGCCTGTTTAAGGGTGTTGGGTCCCCTGGACCTGGAGTTACAGACAGTTGTGAGCTGCCGTGTGGGTACTGGGAATTGAACCTGGGTCCTCTGGAAGAGCAGTCAGTGTTCTTAATTGCTGAGCCATGTCTCCAGCCCCCATAGCAACTCTTATAAAGGAAAACATTAATTGGTCTGGCTTACAGTTTCAGAGGTTTAGTTCATTATCCTCATGACAGGAAACAAGGTAGCATGCAGGTAGACATGGTGCTGGAGAAGGAGCTGAGAGTTCTACATCTTGATCTGCAGGCAGCAGAAAGAGACAGTGTCACATTGGACATAGCTTGAGCTTATAAGACCTCAAATCCCACCTTCACAGTGATACACTTCTTCCAACAAGGCCACACCTACTCCAACAAGTCCACACAATCCACACGATGAGATTATGGCTGTGTGCTGGAACTTCCAGCTTCCACAGCTGCTTTATTTTGACACTTGGAGAAGTTTGTAGTAAAGTAACAGTAACTGGGCACTCAAGGTCAACTGTTAAAGGAGAGTCTACAGTGTAGCAAATAGATACAGGCAGGTAAAACCAGGCCCAGCCAGGGGGCAGAAACGATCCTCTCATTTCTGGTCATAGATTACAAAGCAGAAACTTTGATGCCCTTGGCAGCTTATCTCATCAGTAGAGGCTCAATGGGAGATGATCAGCAGGACAGTTCCGGAGTGAATGATGAGCATGTCGGAGTACCTGGGATCAGTGTGGTCCTGGAAGCAGAGGACCTGAGCAACCTGAGAGGAAAATGTGTTAACTGCATATGACTGCCTGCCTCAAAACCACAGTCGTGCAATGGAACATTTGCTGATTCTGTGACATAATGTATCCATGGAACTTATTATTTTTGGCATTGATGTTTTGCCAACATGTTTGTATGTGTGAAGGTGTCAGATCTTGAAGTTACAGACAGTTGCAAGCTGCCATGTAGGTGCTGGGAATTGAACCTGGGTCCTCTGGAAGAGCAGTCAGTGCTCTTAACCGCTGAGCCATCTCTCCAGCCCTGGAACTTGTTTTAGAAGGTAGACCATTGCTGGATGAACAAATGTATCCAATGACCTACTACTTGTCATCCTCTTTAGGGAATCACTGGGTGAGTAGATGAGGTGGTGAGAAGGAAAATATTCTTTTATTATTTAAGATTTTGTGGATGAAACAGTGAAACGCACATGTAAGGAAGTGGAGATACTTTCTGTTATGGATCACCTGACCTGACTGAGGATATCGAGTGAAAACCGAGATAGGAGAAGCTGTGGATGAGGTACAGACAGTATTACAGAAGGAGACAAACTGTGCTAGTGTCTCAGGATGACAGAAACTGAAAATGTCAATGTGGAGAACATCGGAACCTTTAAAGGCAATGGCTGCTCTTAAGAGGACAGATCATCTCCACAGCCTGAAGAAATCGGGCCATGCGCCCCTGCAGCTCCGTCCCTGGGAAGGACTGTTAGGAAGCTGTTCAACTGTGTCACTGGATTCTCATTTATGGTTCTAACCAGTACCGGATTCTTCCATGGTGTTTGTCACATAAGCTATGTTGAACTAAATCTTGTGAAACTTCTGACCACCCTCTGCAAGGGGTGAAAGTCAGACATTTCTTGTTTGAGGGTTTCTCTGAGAGTGCTTCTCTGACCCCCATCTCTCTTATGATCTCTCTCTCATGATCTCTCTCTCTCTCATGATCTTTCTCTCTCATGCGCTCTCTCTCTCTCTCTCTCTCTCTCTCTCTCTCTCTCTCTCTCTCTCTCTCTTATTCTCATTTTTGTTTTTTGAGACAGGGTTTCTCTGTGTAGCCCTGGCTGGCCCGGAACTTACTATGTAGACCTGGCTGACTTTGGACTCAGAGAAGAGATCCACCTGTCTGTCTCCCCGAGTGCAGGGATCAAAGCGTGTGCCACCACTGTCCGGCCTTATTCTCACTCTTAATGAAGTTCTCTTAGACTTCCAAGGGAAACCTCTCCTCCCCTTTAAGGTCCTGTCATGATTCTGGCTCAGTTGTATTGTTTCCTTTCTGATACTCCTCCCTTGAGACCCGATCACGGCCTGGAGGCCCCTTCTCCTAGTAAACATCATTTCTGAAGCGTAATTATGTGTCAGCTTCCTTTCCAGAGCCAACAGTTGCTGCTTCAGTTATTCGGTTTAACAGATAGACTGAGTTATAAAGTAGATCAGGTGCTAGCTGTAATTCCTTTAGTAATAGTGTTTATGCCCAATTAAATTTAACATCCCGAGCCTAATGGGGCTGAGTTAAAATACGAAAATTAGTTAGTGAAAAACTGAAAGATGGGATATTAAAAGGCAACAGACACAGTGTAAATTCAACAAATGAAACATTTCTAGGTGATTAAGAAAAATCTTCCTTTGTGGTTGACCTATGTAGCTCCAAAGGCTATGAAGAACAGGACAGCTAGGGATAAATACTGAGACCCTATCTCAACAACTCCTAAAATTGTCGGGGTGAAGACAAAAGAAAAGGCACCGAAGAGCAGGAGTTTAGTGTTAGCTGGACATTAAGTAACCAAAAGTACTTGGAGGGACTGAGAATCCGAGAAAACGATCTCTGAGATACAGTGTAACACTAATAAAACCAAAGGAGATGTCACGAAGTGAGCACATTTCCTGTGATTGTTAGTGGCCAGGTGAGACATCCTGTCATTGTCAGGGCTGGGAGCCCTTTCAAAGACAGTAATGAGCCTTCACTTATGCTGTCCCTTTTGTTTTAGCAAGAGGCTTTGGAGAAATGTGTAAGGAACCGGCCCAAGTCACTGAGTCACTCTGACTCATTCTTTTTAGGTGATGTGCCGTTAACTTGCTTATTATGGTATTAAACCATCTGCCTGAGGCTTCTATGGCTGCCTTTTTGATCCCGTGATTATGACCTTGAACCGAGTGTATCCAGGGACTCGCCTGCCTGTATGTGTTGAGTCTTTGCTACTGAATATGTGTATTTCCCCAGCACAAGCCCCCTTCTTTCTTCGGAGAAAACTCTGCTTAGGAAGTGAACTCCAGCACTTTCCATCCTTGCTGTGAACCCCTGGCTGTGTTATTGGCTTTCATTCACCAGGAAACAACATCAGCAGCAGTGTGGAAGCATCCTCCCACCTTCTACCAACTGGGTGTCTCTTCCTGATTCTACTTCCTCCATCTCATCAAATATAATGGTCATCTTAAAATTTTAACACCTGTTTAGTTTGTCTGTTTCTGAAAGTTTATGTAAATAAACTGATGCAATTGTCCTTTTAAATCTGCCATTTTAGAATTGATCTGCCTCAAGACCCAGCTATACCACTCTTGGTCATATACCCAAAAGACACTTCATCCTACCACAAGGGCACTTGCTCAACTACGTTCGTGGTGACTTTATTCATAATAGCCAGAAACTGGAAACAACCTAGATGTCCCTCAACCAAAGAATGGATAAAGAAAATATACATTTACACATGGAGTATTACTCAGCTGATTTTAAAAAAAGTGGTAGGAAATTTGCAGGCAAATGGATAGAACTAGAAAAAATCATCCTGAGTTATGTCATCCAGACCCAGAAAGACAAACATGATAAGTACTCACTTATAAGTGGATATCAGCTGTTAAGTAAAAGATAACCACACTACAATCCACAGACCTAGGTTAAGTAACAAGGAAGGCTCTGGGGGGAATACATGGATCTTCCTGGGAAGGAGAAATAGAATAGATTTTGCAGGTGGACTGAGGGCAGGAAGGGATGGGAGAAGGAGGGACCAAGTAGGGGAGGGAGGGATGGAAGGAGAGAGTACAGGGAGAGACGATTGGAATGGGGGGGCATTTAGGGGCTCATATGGAAACCCAGTGCAGTGGAAACTTTCTGGAATCTATGAGGGTGACCCTAGCAAGGACTCCTAGTAATAAAGAATATGCAGCCTGAACTGGCCATCTTTGGTAACCTGG
The DNA here is from genome assembly GCF_949786415.1 of Peromyscus eremicus. NCBI lineage: Eukaryota > Metazoa > Chordata > Mammalia > Rodentia > Cricetidae > Peromyscus > Peromyscus eremicus. Next base: position 66,267,810 of record NC_081425.1, on the reverse strand, counting down.
CAGGGCTCCTGGTGGTGGAACTGGGACACCAACCCACCCACAAAACCTTCGTTTGACCCACATCTGTCCTGCCAGCAAGATGTGCTGGGGCAATGGTGGCTCAGAGCTTGTGGGAGTGGCCAACCAATGACTGATCTAACTTGAGGCCCATTCCATGAGTGGGAGCCCATGTCCGACACTGCCTGGATGGCCAGGAACCAGAAGCTGGATGGCTCAAATACCTAGGGTAGAACCAAATATGATTAACAGAAGAAAAGTCAGTGAAATGATTCCTAATTGATATTAGGAATCTGCTATATTCATAGATTGGTGCCTAGCCCAATCATCGTCAGACAGACTTCCTCCGGCAGCTGATGGGAGCAGATGCAGACACCCACAGCCAAACATTAGATGGAGCTCAGGGAACCCTGTGGGAGTTAGGGAGGAAGGATTATAGGGGCCACCGGGGTGGAGGACACCAGGAGAACACTACACAGAATCAACTAAGCAGGGCCTGATTTGCATAGAAAAGATGCATAGGAAGGAAAAAGCAGGGACTGGAGTTTGAGCTTCTTGGTTCTGGGACGAGGGAAGAGACACATCTCTTGCGGTGTCTCCAGCCAAAAAAGCAAGGTCAGCTTGCTTCTTGGCTTCTCTGATCTAACAGGTTTTCACCCCAGCCTTTGACTTTTGAGTCTTATTGATAAATAGAATGATAGAGACTTAATTTAAACCTACATATTGTGGCCATGGCATAGTCGGGGCCTCGGGACTGGAAGCCCTGCCAGGCAGCGGCCTGAGCATCCTGAGTCAGGTAGGGCACTGACTGAGGGGCCTTGGGGCCGCAGACGATAATTAAAATATCAGTAGATTCAGGCTGTCAGATTTCTCAGCAGGCCACTTACTCACCGAACCATCTCAATGGCCCCCGTATACCTTTCTATTATTTTGAGGCAGGCTCTTCCTCAGTTGCTCAGATGACCTTGAACTTGTGATCCTTCTGCCACAGCCTCCTGAGAAACTGGGGTAACAGGCCTGTGCCGTGGGGTCCAGTGAGAAAGGATACCTCACTGGTTTTCTTTCTGTATGTTTACGTGTGTGGATGCAGGTATGTGTACTTTTTCTTCCTTAGCCGAAGTTCAAATTTAATTGGGCATCCTGTTTTCTCCCTTTCCTTTTGGGTCTTTCAACTAGAGCCCTCATTTGATGATATCTTGGAACATTTTTGTCATAATGGGTGATAAAAGGGGACATCTGCTGACATCTAGTGGACAGAAGCACACACACAATTACACACAGGATGGTCTCCTGAGACAGGAATTTATTCAAGATGTCAACAGCGTGAGTATGAGAACCGGCTATTTCCAGTGCTGTTTGTGCATGGAGAAGAAGTTCCCCTAAGTGGTTACTTTCTAAAAAGTAATACAGTTGTTTTCTTAGTGCATTATCAGGGAATTCTGTCCTGTTATTCACCAGCTCATGAGCAGGAATTGGCTTTGGTGTCCACAAATAGAGGTCAGATTTAATTCATGGGGTGGCTGTCCCTTTCCACTCCCCAGAATGTCCTCCCTTGCTGTAAACCAAGTGTTCATATACAAGTGGGTCCATTTCTGGACTCCACCCCGATTTTTTTTTTTTTATTGCTTTAATTGATGCCTTTACAACCCACACCATGTAACCCCAGTGACTTTAAATAACTTGATTTCTGGGAACATCTTAGATTGGCTCCCCCCAGAAACAGTCCCTGAAACAAAGCTTTGAAGGCAAAGTGGTTGCTCAGTGACGTGATTCCTAGAAGTGTTCCTGGAGGCGGGAGGAAAGAGAAAAGGAAGTGCAGTGCATGTCGGTGAGCAGATGACCTCTGTGGGCAACTGAGGCTTTGTCTGCCCAGGGACTGTGGGAGAAAGTGATGAACCTGTTCCTCATGAGCCAGATTTCAACCGTTATGGGTGAAGCTACTTCAGGGACATTTGCTTTCCAACGTTTGTGGTCTGCTGTGTGTGCTGGCTGAGCATGTTCCTGTAACCAAAGAAAAGCGGAAGGGACGGAGGGGTGGAGGAGGGGAAGAGGGGGAGAGAAAGAGGCAGAGGGAGGAAGGGAGGGAGGGGGGAGAGAAAGAGGCAGAGAGAAACAGAGTGCAGCACACACACAGAGACAGACAGACAGACAGACAGACAGACCGACAGACAGACAGAGACAGAACAAACCGGGATAACGTTTTCTCAGGAGGCTTGCTTTGGTGGGCAGTGATGGCTGTCCTGGCAGGGCACCACTGGCACCTGCCGCCGCCTCCTGTGCAGTGCTCTGCCTCACTGATGCCCCACACTGAGTTCATTTCAGCTTTTTTTTTTTTTTTTTTGCTTTTTAATAAAAAGCTTTTGAATGGATAATGAAAATGTAGTACATATGCACAACAGAATTTCATGCAGCTATAATAGAAAATAAATTATGAATTTTGCAGGAAAATAGATGGAATTGGAAAACATTATGTTAAATGAGGCAACCCACACACAGAAAGCTAATGGTTCATGTGGTGAGCAGATCTCAGCTTTGGCTTTTTATATACATGCTTTTTATAATGTGGGGGCAAGTGTGTGTATAATCAGGAGACTAGAAAGGGTCCACAAAAGGGGGAGGGGCTTTAGGTACTGGTAGGAGGAGGGTCGTAGAACACATATGATGTGAAAGTAGAAGGGGAGTGTTTAAGTGGGGGCGGAGGCAGAAAGGAGGAGAGAGAGGATTGGGGAAAACATCAGTGTGATGCCTATTCCTGGTTGTCAACTTGACTACATCTGGAATTAACTAAAATCCAAATGGTTGGGTACACTATTGAGGGATTTTTTTCTTAAATCATTTGAAGTGGGAAGCCCCACTTTGAATCTAGATCTTTTGAGGTGGGAAGACCCACCTTTAATCTGGGCCCCACCTTCTGCTGGCAGCCTCTATAAAGGACGTGGAAGGAGGAAGCTCTCGCTCTTTGCCTGCTTGTCCTCACTCTCACTGGCAAGTCCATTCCTTCGCTGGGATTAGAGCCTGCTTCTTTGGAATCCAGAGCATACTGAAGACCAGCTGAGACATCCGACCTCAGGGACTGAGCAACTACTGGATTCTTAGACCTTCCATTGGTAGATAGCCATTGTTGGACTATCAGGACCACAGTCTGTAAGCCACTCTAATAAGTCATATCTATATCTACACACACACACACACACACACACACACACACACACACACACACATTCTATAAGTTCTGTTCCTCTAGAGAACCCTGACTAATGCAGTCAGCCAAAACTAAAGGTGTATGAAGAAACCATAAGCAAACCTGATACATGGTAAGTTAATTAAAAGGTAAACTTAGAAGCTGAAGAGACGGCATAGTGGTTAAGAGGACTTGCTACTCTTGAAGAATTCATCACCTGTGTCAGGCAGCTTGCAACTGCTTGTAACTCCCGCTCCAGGGAGGGGATGTGATGCCCTCTTCTGGATCCCGAGGGCACACACCCATATGTGCACATACCCCATCCCCACACGTTAAGAAATATTAGAATGGAGATAACCCGCATAGGTGAATAAAGCTGTTCCCAGAAGCTATTGTGGAAGTCCCAGTGCCGGGGGCAGGCCACCTCCGTGAGTTTTTGGTCAAGGAGGCCCTCTAAGGTCTCCAAAATAGTGCAGGCAATCGCCACTGCTGCTGGTTGTCCACGAGAACTGGATGGTGGGACTGCTGCTGGTGACACCGCACACTGGTTACGGACACAGCAACCAAGCTGCAGCTGGCCTGGAAACTTCTTCTCTTCTCGCTAGCCCTTGTAGTGCTGGAAGGTATTAGGCCAGGGCAACCGACAGCCTTACCTGTGGGCCTTGCATACTACACTACTGACCTACTATTTACTGATGTGCTCCCTGGTGCAGTGGTGGTAGGCCTGTCAATCAACGGCTTTCTAAGTGACCTGAGGCCTGCTCCACAGACTGGAATTCACATTTAGTACTGTAAGTCTGGTAAAAAGCCCAAGGCCAAGGAGAGTCATAGGCTCTAGAAGGGAGCTAAAGCTGTTGTTTTGCTACGTGCATATGATATACTCATGAAATTGCCTTTTAAATAATTATGATTGTTCTGATGAATTAGTGTTGCTTCAGCTCCAGCTGGATAAGTTTCTTTTTGCAGCGGGCAGTGCCATAACTGGTCAAAGTGCTGAGAGTAGGTTACTGTTCACCCCACCAGGAGTGGGACATTCACATCGCCCCCTTCAAGATTCAGGGGAGACAGAAGAATGAGGAAGAACTGAGGAAGGGGTGGAGTGTTGTGGGGCACTGTCTTCTAGGCACGATGTGGTAGTTACACTTTGGAGCTTATGGCACCTATGACTAACTAAGACCTGAACAGGATGGGGCCCTTCAACAGCCATGGGTCGGGGAGGGACTCACAAGGCCCCTCTCTTTCTCAGGATCAGGTACTTAATGAATGGTTTCTAGGAGAAGAGACATTTATGTTTTCTTCAGTGGTAAGGTACTCATGTTTCTGGAAGCCACCCTAATGAAACTCATTGGACTGCACACACACATGGGCACATGTATGCACACAAGCACACCCACACATGCACATGTACACCACACACATTTGCTTGCACACATACATGATGTGAAAGTAGGAGGACTAGATGAGAAGGAAGACTCAGGAGGTTAGCGGAACTGAGAGTGGGCGACACCACTTCCCTGGGGAAGGGCACACCAGTCAGTTATCCAATACCACGGTCAGCCCTGACGACACACAGACAGTAACATTGTACACACCGAGGGTGGTGTATTTATGTATGTATGTATGTGTGTATGTGTATATATATATGAAAATTAATTTTTGAAAAGGCCATGAATTTGAAGGAGAGCAAGGAGGGGGTGTATGAGAGGGTCTGAAGGGAAGAAAGGGAAGGGAGAGATGATGTAATTATATTATAATTTCAAAAATGAAAGAAAACAACAAACCCCGTAAGCCAGACTATTCCTTCTTTCCTTACAAAAACAAAAGATGCCAGCAGGAACAGGAGCAGAGAAAGAGGGCAGTGGGGGTGAATGTGGCCGAGTGGCTGGCTATTCCGGTGTGAGTCTGAATCCCGCAGGGCAGCAGACGGAAATTTAACCTGGGCTTATTTTGTGTCTCCGTGTGTATGTGTGCTTATGGCTTATGTAAGTGTCCATGCTTGTATATGCGTTGATGTCTGTGGCCCGTGTTACAGCCGAAGACCATGCGGATGTCCATGGTCTGGGCTGCTTCAGGAAGCCACATTGATGTCCGAGGGCTGTGCTGAGCTAGCCCTGCCCTTCTCTGGCCACTGCAAGGTGGTGCTGGAGGTGGCATGGGCAGGGGAGAGCTGGTCCTGCCCCTTGCCTGGGTGATGTGGGAGAGCTGGTGAGCTGACCCACTCAGCTACCACTCTGGCTGGTCCAGGTCCAGGGCCTTGAGTTGGCCCACCCCAGCATCTGCACTACCTGTTAGCTGCGCTGCTGGAGTGTGCCTGTCTTGGTTTGGCAGGATCTCCACGACCCTCCACAATAGCAGGATATCTGAGAAGAGTTTTGGTGAGGGTCCAGGATTGCTTTGGGCAATTTCATGTCCCAGTTATCACTAGGCATAAAGTCACCCAGGAGTCCTGTTCCACAATGGGCTATGATTGCATTGTTATGTAGCAACAGCTTTATCTCTTTATGATGACCTGGGTCATATGGTCACTTCTCTGTTGTGCACACATTTCTCAAGAGAAGCTCGGCACGAACGACAGCTGGAAGCAAGAGCATTAGATTTAGTCGAGCCCTGGCTGTACACCTGGCCCTCGTGGCAATGATGTGGAGCCAAAAGTTGTGACAGAAGAGCCAGTCTCTCCTGGTGATTACCGGGAGTTCCTCCTTGTGATTCGGTGGCTCTGATATCCATCCAGCTCATGATGGGCAGCTTTGATCACACAGTTATGCCCTGAGGTCAGACAGTGTCGACTAGGGGGTGCTAGCGTTGTAGGAATTTGTTTTCCTATGGTTAGTAGTTTTCTGCTGTGTGTGGCAAGGCCTTACTACAATAATTCACCCATTGGCTTCCTTCTTTCAGAAAGCCCACCTTGGTTTGCCATGGCAGCTATTGGGTGATTTGCTCAAGAGCTGAGGATGCTCAGCAGCCTGAACCTGATGCAGGATCTGCTCTTGTTTTGGGAGATATTCTGAAAACTGATAGTTGCTGTCTGAGACACCCAGTGAACGGTTCAGTTTAGCATTCCCAAGTGTGCTACATGCTAGCTGCAAACTCCCCAGAGGCATACCACACATTGCCTCTCTGGGCTCCACGCCATCAATACAGTGAAGTATTCTGATGCTCTTGAACTGTCTGAACACAGAGGTTCTCTGGACTACGTTGGGAGAGAATGAGAGGGTAAGCACAGTGAGAGGAATATTCTCTGTACTCGGTGAATGTAAACTACTCTCATCTTTCTCCTTGATGGAGACTGAAAGAAACAACAACAACCAACTTCATCATTAAAAAGTCACACACCAAAGGCTAGAGCTTAGATCATTTTAATCTAGTAAAGATACAACATGCAAATCAGCAGCTGTAGAGTAGAGGCCACCGGCTGGTGAAGTTGGTGGTGGTCCACTGCCATCCACCATGGTGTGTTTGGTTTCCAAGGGATCATCCTCTGTGTTATTTCGAGTTTCTGAGTGTGCGACTAAACTGTTACTTTACCTAGCACACACTACTTCTGAGTTATCTTCTTGGCTGGGGGGTGGAGGACTGTTGTGTGACACTATTCCCGGGGAGACATAAATAAATGTCTTCTCACCCGAGACAAGGAAAGGACAACAGACTAAAGCATCAGTGACATCAAAGCGCAGCTTAGTGAGCCGGTGAGTTGCTGCCGTTACTCACAGGGGCGCGGGCGACTCACAGGCAGCTGATTGACTGACTGAAAGCTCATGGGTGGTGTTCGTGAGAGCTGGAGCCCTGGGGCTCTCTGCACAACCCGCAGGAGTTTGACAGCTTGAGGAGGTGTTCTCTTAGCAGTCCTCTGCTTATGTAACCTTGAAGAGAACAGGGCTGTGAGAACCCAGGTTTTTCTGAGACCGCTGAGTTCTTTACTTCTTGAGTCTTATGTTTTAAAAGATTTTATTTTTAATTTTAATTGTGTGTGTGCACACGAGTGTGCATGAGTGCCAGTGCTTGCAGAGTCCAGAGGGCTCCCTGTAGCTGGTGTTACAGGTAGTTGTGAACTCCCCGATGTGCCTGTTGGGCTGGGAACTGAACTTGGGTCCTCTGTAAGAGGGCATGCACTGGATGGCTGAGCCTTCTCCAGCCCTACTTCCTGAGTCTGCATGAACCTGCTTAGGCACTTCCTAAGTCCTGAGAGCCTCCCTCCAGGATGGAAAGTTTCAATTTGGAGGAAGTTGCTACCCAACAGGGGCACAGTTACCCAGATGTGTCCATTCAATTTTTCTTATCCTAATGTCTCCTAGTTTATAAATAGGGTTAACTCATAAGTATGTACATCTCAAATATGTACAAGGCTTGACCTACAGGGTGGGTTCAAGAACTCATTTGCCAGAATGCAGGATAGATTTAGGCTAACATTCCATTTATCTTTGACGGCTTCTCCTCCTCCTCCTCCTCCTCCTCCTCCTCCTCCTCCTCCTCCTCCTCCTCCTCCTTCTCCTTGAGACAGGGTTTTTCTGTGTAGCTTTGGAGCCTGTCCTGGAATTCTCTCTGTAGGCCAGACTGGCCTTGAACTCATAGAGATCTGCCTGCCTCTGCCTCATGAGTGCTGGGCTTAAAGAGGTATGCCACCACCGCCTGGCTTTATTTGACTTATTTTTAAGTTCAACTCTGACACATGAGCCACAATTGCATTTTGGGTTTTCTAGTATTAGAATCAGCTCAGCTTCTGTGTACAAGATCCGCCAAAGTGCTGGGTGTTTTGTAGATATTTTTGGCAAAGGGGTGGAAGTCCGTCTTCTGCAGTTCAGATCAAGTATAGTACTTGAGTTCTGGAGTCCTCAGCTGCAGCTCGAGCAGCGAGCCCAATTTTCTTCATTCATTACCCAGTATCGGGCGTTCTGTAATAGTAACACAGAAGAGACTAAGACACCACTCCAGATCCACTCTCTACCCTGCTCTGGGGTCCATATTGGTGGTCTATTGTGTGGTTGGAGTTGACTACTGGATGCTCTGGCAGGAGCTGGGCAAGAGGTTGGATTCCCACACTCTCTGCCAGACTATGAATCCACCGTGGTTCTCCCTGGACCACAGGCCACAGCTTTTATCCTGTAGCTCCGTGGAGAGACAGAGCTTCAGCTCTCTCCTCAGAGCCCCCATTGCCTCTCCCTGCCCAGACCTCTATGTCGAAGAGGCAGAGCTGACATCCCTCTGCTGTTCTTTGGTGCACCCCCCCATCAGTCTCTAGAATTCTGTCCCTTTGCAAAGAGTCGCTTAAGTGAACTTTCTCCAAATTATCCTACGTCATGACTAGCATCTTGTCAAAAAGTTCTTTGAGAACAAAGGACTGAATGACAAGCCGAGGTGACTGTTTCAGAGCCTAAAGGTGGAGCTGATAATGGAAAACATGCTGAACAGGTCATGGTGCATTTTTCAAGGCCAACAGGCTTAGTAAAGATAAGGTCATGGGTCTGATGAAACCACAGCAGATTTCCGTCAGGAAAACCAGCATGAAAACTACCAAGTTCTCAGCTTCTGGTCATCTGCTCGTGGGTGTACCTTTTAATGAGGAAATGAATCTGAAGTAAAATAGCCAACTTTTCCATGTTGTATTTGATAGCCCTAAGTCCATGTAGCAACAACAACAACAACAACAACAACAACAACAACAACAAAATATTTCAACTGTCTGAAGATTGGAAGCTCTGAAAGCTTAAGTAAGGACGGAAGCCTCTTGTCACTTAATCAAAACCATGGGCACCCTACTAACGGCCCTGGCCACAGACCACATGATCAGGGCGATCTGTAAGCTTCTCTTTCCATGCCCCTCTAGTTTGGCACACTGAGATATCTGGTGCACAGAGGAGCAGCCACAGATGATTTTTATAAATAACGTTCACAATCACATGATAGTTACAGTTGAGAATCTTCATATAGCACACTCGCCCATCACTTTTAACTTTATGCATCATGCTGTCTTGATTTGAGAAGGTATTCACTCATCTTGGCCAGAGCCCTGTGTTGGGTAGATCTGGATGACCCTATCTCAGGGGTTACATGAAACTTTTTGTGCTGAGACATGAGGCTTACACAATTACCCACTTTTGGTTTTCAGGAGCAGTTAGCCAGGAACAAGTAACAAGAGCAACTCCTAGCAACTCAATCAAATTTTACTTTGGGATGCTCTCATCTTTCCTGGTTACAGGTCCACAGGGAGCATGTGATGGTGTTAGCACCATGGGACAAATCAGGCCCTGGGCCCTGGGTATCAGAGTTAATCAGTGCCCAGCTTCCTTACGGCTGCTCCTGAGTTTCCTCCACTGCAAACGTTTGGTTATGTAGTAATTCTTTAGTTGTATAAAGCGATTCATATTCTTCATAAAATTTTTATCCTTGGTTTTTTTTTTTGTTTTTGTTTTTCGAGATAGGATTTCTCTGTGTAGCTTTGCGCCTTTCCTGGGACTCACTTGGTAGCCCAGGCTGGCCTCAAACTCACAGAGATCCGCCTGGCTCTGCCTCCCGAGTGCTGGGATTAAAGGCGTGCGCCACCACCGCCCGGCTTATCCTTGGTTTTTAAAGTTAAAAAAAATGTTCCTTTGAATTTTAAATGCACGATTGTGGGCAGGAGCACATGTCGATTATTTCTGTCCTATTTTTTGAGACAGGGTTTCACTATGTAGCCCAGGCTGGCCTGGAACTCACAGATATCAGCTTGTCTTTACCTTCCAGGTGCTGGGATTACAGGCCTGAATCCCATCCCTAGCTCTAGACAACCACTAAAGGGACACACACTAAAGGGACACACACACTAAATGGACACACTCTAAACGGACACACACTAAATGGACACACACTAAGGGACACACACTAAAGGGACACACACTAAAGGGACACACACTAAAGGGACACACACTAAACGGACACACACTAAATGGACACACACTAAAGGGACACGCACTAAACGGACACACACTAAACGGACATACACACTAAAGGGACACACACTAAACGGACACACACTAAACGGACACACACTAAACGGACACACACTAAATGGAGATTTAAACAAATTTGTGGATGAATCCAGAATGTCTCATTTTACTTGAACAACTGATTTTTTTTTTTTTTTTTTTTTTTTTTTGGTTTTTCGAGACAGGGTTTCTCTGTGTAGCTTTGCGCCTTTCCTGGAACTCACTTGGTAGTCCAGGCTGGCCTCGAACTCACAGAGATCCGCCTGGCTCTGCCTCCCGAGTGCTGGGATTAAAGGCGTGCGCCACCACCGCCCGGCGAACAACTGATTTTAAAAGTTAATTGCTTCACAATGTGCTTGCATACAAATGTCTAGACTGTATTTGACTAAACAAATTAGCACCACAGCTTAGTTGGGCTGACCCAAGCATCCACTATAATTAATATGTCACCATTTTGAGAACTTCATATATGAATCTTGTATTTGCAGTGTTCCCACCCTTCCTTCTCTCCAGCTCCTCCAGGGGACCCCCCAACTCCATCTCAAGTTCACAATCTCTTCTATAGTTATTATTGTTATACACACACACACACACACACACACACAACCTTCACATATATAACCTGCTGAGCCTATTTAGTGTTGCTCTTATGTATATGTGCTACGCACGACCACTGTGGGATTGAACATAGCCTATCAGAGGACTTGTCCCTGAAGAAGACTATTTCTCCCTCTCAGTAGTCATTGATTCTCTGTAGCTCTTTATTTAAGGGTTCAGTAGTCATTGATTCCCTGTAGCTCTTTGTTTAAGGGTTCAGTAGTCATTGATTCTCTGTAGCTCTTTATTTAAGGGTTCAGTAGTCATTGATTTTCTGTAGCTCTTTATTTAAGGGTTCAGTAGTCATTGATTCCCTCTAGCTCTTTATTTAAGGGTGGGGCTTTGTGAAATTTCTCTGATTGACATTGGCGTGTTGACTGGTCTTGTTGGGAAGACCATTCTGTTGAGAGTTTGGATGCAGCTTCCTTGTCATGTCTGGAAGACATTATCTTGCAGCAGGTGTCCAGGTTCTCTGGCTCCTACAGTCTTTCCATTGTCTCTTCCATAATGTTTCCTGAGTCTTAAGTGTAGGCAAGCTTATAAAATAATACATTTCTCTATGGATTTTTCAAACATGATTAGTGTTATTTATCTCTCTTTCCTCCTTCTTTCTCCCCCTCCTTTCCCCTCTCCCAAGTCACAGCCCTTCCCGTACTCCCTGCCCCCCCCAAGCTGCTCTTTCTACTATCCACTTCCCTAGAGCTCCTTCCCCTGCCCCACGGGCCCTTCTACTTTCTTGGTTTCTGCTGTTTGGATTATATATTCAGATCTTATTGGTTCAGAGAGAGGAGCCACAGATAACAGAGAATATGCAGTTGTCTTTCTGGGCTCCAGTGACGTTATTCAGTATGATAGTTTCCAGTTCCGTAAATTTACCTGCAAAGTTCATGATTTCATTTTTCCTTACAGATGAATAGAATCCCATAGCATATATGCTCCACATTTTTATTTTAATAATATTTAAACAAATTAATATATTTATCAAATTTAGTTAAAAAATTAACAAGTTAAAATTAACAATTTTAATGACATTGTTATTATCCATCCATTCAACAAAGGACATTTAGGTTGTTTTTATCTTTTAGCTATTGTGAATAGAGCAGCAATGGATGACATGGCTGAGCAAGTATCTGTGGAGTAGGTGTTGAGCGGGATAGCTGGGTCGTGTAGTAGGTTTTAGCTTTTAAGAGTTTTCTGTATGGATTCCCACAGTGGCTGCCCCAGTTTGCAGCCCCACAGACAGAAAACAGGGTTCCTCTTTTCCGGCGTCCTTCCTGGCATTAGCCGTCAGTTAGTTGCTTTCTTGATCTTGCCCAATATGGCTCCAGTAAAATGAAGTCTCAAAGTAGTTTTAATTTACTAAAATTTCTCTGATGGCTGAGGATGTTGAATACTTTAAAAGGTATTGTTTAGAAGTTTTTATTTCTTCTTTGTTCCAATCTTTAGCCAATTTTTAATTGGTTCATTTGTTTTCTTGATTCTTCATATTTTGAATTCTTTGTTTATTCTGGATAGTAATCTATCAGATGTGTTTCTGGCAAAAATTCTCCCTCTGTGGTGTTTCCTTTCACTCAGTTGATTCTTTCCTTTGCCTTACATAAGCCTTTTCATTTTATGAGGTTCCATTTGCCAAATGTTCGCCTTAAGTCCTGAGTGAAAGCAGTCCTACGCAGAAAGTCTTCTCCTACACCTGTTCCTTGTGGGACACTCTCTGTGTTTTCTTCTGGCATTTCAGCGTTTCAGGTTACATATTGAGATCTTTGATCCATTTGGAGTGGACTTTTTTTTGGTGGTGGGGCACAGGTCTGTGATTGGGAATGAGCAGAACTCTGGCTGGACCATCCACACTCCAGCCCTGACAGCCGTAGCCGAGAGGAGTGGACACAACGGAGCAGCCTCTGCTCCCACCTCAGGAGACAGAGACAAGACCTCAGCAAGGGACTTGCTTGTAGAAGGAACAAATAGATCCTGAGGGGCCTAGAGAGTGGGGCAGGGAAAAAGGGGAATAGGGAGGGGGAGGGAGAGAGAGGGATGGGGAGAGAGGGGAATGGGGAGAGAGGGGCAGGCCTTTTCCCATGGAGTAATTTCCCTAGTCCACAAAGGGTCTTCTATATTGTGTTTACATTTGATTCTATGAATTATAAAATTTCCCCTGATTTCTTTGATGACGCACTGATTGTGCAAAAGTTGCTCTCCGATCTGTTTATTTCCCTCAGTTTCTCTTGCCATTGAACGTCTATTATCAAGGACAAGAAGCAGCAGCAAATACTGGCAACACATGGTGGGAAAAGGAACATCTATGCACTGTTGGTGGGAATGTAAATTAGCCCAGTCACTATGGAAACAGTCCGGGTGTTCTTAACTAAAAAATGAACTAGTGTATGATTCAAGTGTACTCCCCTAGGAAAATACCCAGAGGATGTAGAGGTGTCATGTAGTAGAGAAATACTTTAACACCATGTTGATTGTGGCACTGCTTACGGTAGCTGAGTTGTAGAAGTAACCTAGTGCCTATCAGCCAATAAAAGGATAAGAAACAGGCACACGAGACATTACTCAGCCTCTAAGAATAATGAATTTATGTTCTCTGTAAGAAAATGCATGGAACTTGGGGCTGTGCCAAGGGACCTAAGAACGTCACCTTTTAACTGAGCACAGCTTTGGCAGAAAGTCACTCCACAAGGCCTGGGACCCATGGGCAGGGATCGGAAGTACAATTTGGGGTGATTTATGCTGCATCATTGAAGTACTTCCTGCTAAGATTCATGAGCATGGGAGACAGGAAAAGACAAACTCCAGGACCAGAGCTGAGCACAAGGTCGTGAGAACAGCCTGCCAGATCAGACAGGAAGGCGAAGGCTGCGTAGCAGATGAAGATCTCTAGGAACAGAAAATAATGAAATTGCCAAGAGTCACTTCTGCACCTGTCAAACCATCTGACACTGGAGACGCTTCCTTCCTGAAACTGCTTTTTGTTAGGAATTTGGTCACAGTGAGGTGAAGTGTAACTAATACAACGTGTTAGTTATATCCTTGTGTTTTCACGATAAAATTGCTATTTATAGAATAAGTAGATAGTGACTGGGGAGATGGTTAAGTTTGGTAAAGGGTGCTTACTATAAAATCATGGTGGCTGGAACTCAATCCCAGCACATGCCATGTAACAAGCTGGACACTCCTCTGTGGCCTGTAACCCCAGCTCCCTCAGTGTGAGTGAGAGGGTTTGATAGCTTCCAACCTAATAGAGAAGATCCGGGCTTGAAGTTCAGGGAGAGACCCTGCTGCAAAGGAATAGGTGGAGACTGACAGAAGAGGACACTTAATGCCTTTCTGGTTTCTGCGTGCCCACAATCACACAGGTTCCTTCCTCCAACCCCATCCCCACACATGACTCCACTCACATACAAATAAAGCCCTTTAAAGAAGCAAATAGGACTTAGTTGAAAAAAATTCCCTCCTGAAGTCATTGTGTGTGTTCCTTCTGTGGATCTCAGAGGACCACTTAGCCTGCTTGAAAAGAGGGAGCCCTGGGCAGTCGTCAGACACCCCTGTAATAGCTGAAGGATAGAGCTGCTAGAAGCAGTGACTGTATGCTGGGCCCACATTCCTACTCTGGGGTTGTTACTCAGTTTGTTAGAGCCCAGAATTCTGAGCTGCATGCCCGATTTCTGTGTGTCAGAGGCAGAGAACTGATGCCATCCAGTTCCCAGTCATGCTGGTCAGTGACCACACTGAAGTCCAGAGGTCTAGGCTACAAGTAGGACTTCTCTCTAAAGAAATGGAGCAACTTGCTTAACAAGGGCCCAGAATAAGGTTCCTGAGGCAGTGGGCCACATGCTAACACACAGAAACCTCTATTATAAACATGAAGAGACAAAAACAAGACAAAACAGAACAAAAAATGAAACGAAAACAACCAAACCAACCAACCAAACAACCAACCAATCAAACCAACCCAACCAACCAACCCAACCAACCAACCAACCAACCTAACCAACCAACCAAATCAACCAACCCAACCCAACCAACCCAACCAACCAACCAACCCAACCCAACCAACCAACCAACCCAACCAACCAACCCAACCAACCCAACCAACCAACTAACCAACCCAACCAACCAACCAACCCAACCAACCAACCCAACCAACCAACCAACCAACCCAACCAACCAACCAACCCAACCCAACCAACCAACCAACCCAACCAACCAACCAACCAACCCAACCCAACCAACCAACCAAACCAACCAACCCAACCAACCCAACCAACCAACCAACCAACCCAACCAACCCAACCAACCCAACCAACCAACCAACCAACCCAACCAACCAACCAACCAACCCAACCAACCAACCAACCAACCAAACCAAACCAACCAACCAACCAACCAACCAAACCAACCCAAACAAACAAACAACTAACCAACCAACCAAACAAACAAGTAAAAACCAAGAAAAATCAACATCACACAAAAGGACTAACATGAAAAGTCAACTG
The DNA here is from genome assembly GCF_949786415.1 of Peromyscus eremicus. Taxonomy (NCBI): domain Eukaryota; kingdom Metazoa; phylum Chordata; class Mammalia; order Rodentia; family Cricetidae; genus Peromyscus; species Peromyscus eremicus. The sequence goes on along the minus strand of NC_081425.1, from coordinate 66,252,577 downwards.
TCCTAGTTTGGTTTCTTCTGCTGTGATAAACACTGACCCGAACCAAATTTGGGGAGAAAGTGTTTATTTTAGCTTACAGGTCATGGTCCATCACTGAAGAAAGTCAGGGCAGGAAGTCAAGGCAGGGATCTGGAGGCAGGAGCTGATACAAAGGCTACTTACTGGCTTGCTCCTTATGGCTTGCTCAGCCTGCTTTTTTTTTTTTTTTTTTTTTTTTTTTTTTTTTTTTGTATAGTTCAGGGACGCCTGCCCAGGGATGATACTGCCCTAAATGGGCTGGGCCCTTCCCTATCAGTTGTCAATCAAGACAATGCCCCATAGACACGCCCACAAGCCAATCTGATGGAGGAAATTTCTTAACTGAAGTCGCCTCTTCTCAGATGACTTGTCTGTGTGAAGTTGATAAAAACTAACCAGCATTACACCACAGAAAGGAAAAGCTCACCCTGGAAGTTCCTGTAATTTAGGAACTTAAGAGTAATAATATTTTCCCTTAAATCTAGTGAATAATCTCAGAAGGGAAAAACAAAATAAAACAATACAAGCTAAAACGGATATGAAAGTACAAAGAACTATTAGGGAATAGGAGGCCAAGTGCACAAGCAGAAAGGGGTTAAACAGCAGCGGAGGAATTTACGTATACATGTGAAATGCCACAAGGAAGCCTACTATGCTAATATACACCAACAAAACACATTTTCTGTCCTGACATTCTATTTAATGAAGTTATCACAGTGAACTAACAACTCATTTGTAGACGATAAATTGTCGTGTTTTCTTTTAAAGTTGCGATTAGCACTTTATTCATAAATCTGTAGGCACAGCTCTAACTTCTTTCTTTGTTCATAAAGACAAACCGACTATGTCTGAGAGAGCAAACAATGTGTCATGCCAATGTGCTAACACTGGGAACTGAATCTCAATGACCTGATGACTGTCACTGATGCTATCTAACCTTTAGCAGCAGGTCAGAGCAGAGTCCTTAGATGACACTGTTGGTGGGTAAGGGGCCTGGTGGTTATATCAGATTCTTTTCATTGTATTTCTAACTCGAAAAATAAAAGTTGTATGTAGTTATGGCACAACATAATTTCTTTGTTATATGTGTACAGGGGAACGACTAAGTCAAGCTAGTTAATACATTCATTATCTTAGATACTTTTTGTGTTAAGACTTAAAGTTTCTCAACGAGTTTTAGTTATAAAATATAGTGTTATTAAGTGGGATGTGGTGGCACACTCCTGTAATCCCAGGACTTTAGAGGCAGTGGCAAGAGGATCGGGAATCTAAGATCATCCTTGGCTGCATAGTGAGTTTAAGCCAGCCTGGGCTACATGAGATCTTGTCTCAAAAACAAACAAACAAACAGACAGACAGACAAAAACTAAGCAAACAAAATCCCCAAACCATTATTATTGGTTGTAGTCACCGTGTTCTCCAACAGAGATCTAAAACAGGCCTTTGGCAATGTTAGCTCCTCATCTTTAACTATGTTTTACTTAGGAAATGGTTCACCCCTATAGTTAACCTGCGAAGGAAAGCCATACAGTGAATATTTTACTATTTGAAACTCCCCGTGATACCAGTGAATAACAAGTGCACTGCTTGGGAGGCAGGTGCCCTGACCTCTGAGTCATCTTGATGGTTCTTGTTTCAGTTTTAAAAAATGATTTGTCATATAACCATCTTGTCACTTACTCTGTATGGAGAAGTGGTTGGCCCAAGGAAAGGATGAATGTGGATCATAGTCTTTGTTGAGTGTCTTAGCATGCACAGCTGGGGCATGGGTGGCCTTGGGAAGGGCATCAATGTCATCTAAAACTTTTCAGTCTGCTGAGAGTCATTTGTTTCTAGCTTTCCTCTGGGCAGTTTTCCTTTTCTTACTCTTCAGTGGCATCCCTTCCTCAACTCCTTCCAACATCTACTCTAACATTTGGCATTTATATCTACAGTTAGCTCAGCACTTGATGCTGTAGCCCTTGCCCAGGATGACCTAACTCCAGCAGAGTTTTGTGGATGGAGGTCCCAGCTAAAGCTCTGGGGAAACTCTGAGTATATGCATCACCCCAGATCCATTCCACTTCTCCTCTGCTGGCTATTTGCTTTCCTTTCCTTTTAGGCTGGAGTGACTCTAGTGACGGGTTGACCCAGATCCTGCCACTATTGCACATTTAACCAATCAGCAGCAGAGAATAACACTGAGCCTGTGAGAAGGCACTTCCTTAAGGGACCAGCCAGTCACTAGTGAGAGACTGATTAAATTATATCATTCTTACTCTGGAGAGATGGGCATACACCCACATCAACATTGATATCTGGACTCTGGAAATAGTCTGTGTCTGAAGTGTCTGCCAGTATTAACTGAGTTCAGATTGCCCAGTCCCTCCAGTTCCTACGGAGTATTACCTCAGACTAAAGGACTCATTTTAAACAATGGAGGTAATGGATGGGCTCACTGATCCTGTCATGTACCAGGTCACATAGAATCAGTGAGCCCACTGAAATAGTCAATTGGCCCATTGAAATATCTCCTAAGGTACCAGATCTGGGAGAGCACCCTCAAGGCTGGAGAAATGTTCTCCAGGATGTGGAAATACGATGCATCAGCAATTATAGTTCAGGGTTGCCACACAACAACCATATGAGGCTTGGAATTACAGGCCCCCAAATAGAACTGACCCTTTTAGTTACCACTTCCAGGGGCTGGCTGGTAGAATTTGTACCTTCCCATCTCTGCAGCCTGAAGTCCTTCTAGCTTAGAGGCACAACTTGGTATCATAAGAATGTTCTCACCAGGGGCAGGGTGGAGGCTACAGGGAAATGGAGGTTGTGACTATTGCCTAGTCTAGGGTCTTCGTATTACTGCTCCAATAAGCACAGTTACTCTATTGGCTAGAGCAATAGGCCTTGATTACCATGGGACACAGGGGCTATGGAAGAGCAGTGGGAGAAGGTGCGGATGGCAAGATCTCAGGAGGTTCACAGGGGTCATCACTTGTGTACTAGAGTCCAGTGACAATTTTAAGTAGACGTTTACAACAATGAAAACGTAACAAGAGTTCACTAAAGGCTCAGTCCTTAGGGGTACAGAGCTGGGACACTGTCAGACAGGCAACACAGCCCTGTTGAAGTGTTAGAAGCAGAGCTGTCTGGGAATCTAGAAAGGCCCCTGGAGGTGAAAGGAAAATATCATCTGGGGTGTGAGACCAGCTTCAGCAAGGATACTTAAACAATCCTTTAATTTCATGCTTCAGATTCTGATCACGCCCATTAAGCACTACATAAGTTTGTCCTGTAGGATATTCAATGTTTGATGTTTCATTTAAATGTAGTATTTCATTTGAATTAGTTTGAAGAAATACAAATTAGCTGTTTTGATTACAAATATGAAAATAGGGAATTAGTAATCAGTATTTTTAAATTGGTCCACATTTTTTTTTAATTGCTATTGCAGTAACTGTTGTATGAGCACTTACCTTATGGCTGGAAAGCACGGTACTGCGGTGTTACGCAAGATGTTGCATCTTTTACGTAGGTGGCCCCTCAGCCGTACTTATTCCTGTCTAAAAACATACAGAAACACGGATGCCTAAACACTGTACTCAGGTGGGGGAATTGGAGGGAACCAAATTCTTAAGTTTAAAGACCGAGAGGCAGAACGGTCCTACAGTGCCTTTGACATCTTCTAACAATAAGGGACGCATTAGCGGCTTACACCTGTTAAGTTATGGTATAAAACTTACTGCCCTAAGATTCGCTTGGAAGTACACCGCCAAGTTAGTTCCAGCACATGCACACTGGCACTCTTGCAGAAGGGCAATCTCTGAAGACAGCTGAGAGTCTGTGAATTTAGGTCATAGTATAGAAGATAGTGTATGGTCTTCTATTTAGTAAATCCACACTAAAATTGTTTATTTTTATTGGACAAATACCAGGAAAACTACTGACGTTTCAGGTTTATTATGAACATTTACATGACTTTTTCTTCTCTAGGCTCTTACAACTTTCCCATTCTCCAACTTCTTACTTCAGGCAGACTTTGTAGGATGGCAATGTTGTGAGATAGCCACCAGAGAACACTGCTCAGACATGGCTTTAAGCCAATAGAAAACCTTTATTAGCCAACTGGTGACAATGGGTGCTTGGGATCCCAGCGTAGTCCTGAGCCTTTCTCACGGTGAGTTTTTAAACACAAAAACCATATCCTGGGTTGACATACTTCAGTTAACAAGAACAGTTAGCCAGAAGCTGAACTACAGAAGCCAAAGAGCAAGGTTAATACATTTAGAGACTTTCCCAGAAATATGGACTTCGATGGATTAGGTCTTTGTTTTTGTTTTGGCAGGTGGTGCTGTCTACGTGCTGAGTTTTATGGCCAGAATGGTACTTCTATCATGGAGTCAGTTGTGCTAAAGTCTGGGGGCTTGCAGCAATATGAAGTCAGGTCATTGTCAGAATAGCTTGGGCAGTGTTACAATACAATATTTTGTTTGTTTGTTTGTTTGTTTGTGTCTTGAGACTGGGTCATGTAGTCCAGGCTGGCCTTGACTTTCTGTGTAGCCAAAAATGACTTTGAACTCTTGACCCTTCTTGAATGCAGGAGATCCTCTGAGTTCTGCCTCTGCCTCTGCCTTCCCAGGGCTGGGATTTAAGATGTGCTCTGCCACACCCAGATAATACTAGTCCTTTCATTTTTTGGGGGAAAGATTGTAAGAGCCAGAGGTGGTAGATGACTATAAGAAGACAGCGTCTTCTGGACACACACAACAGTTGCCCACATGAACTCATAGAGGCTGTGATCATGCACAAGACTTGTTCAAGCCTAAACCAGACCAAATCCCAGCATGGAGATGGAGTTGGGTACAAAGTTTCACTGTGGACAAGGTGCTATTGACAGTGTCTAGCTGTGGCAAGAGGAAGGTGTAACCCCTGATAAGTTGAGCATACTCCAGCGGAAGGCCACAAACCCAAGAATATTAGGCAGCACAAACTGGCCTTGATGGGAAAAACTACTCAAAATTTGGTGGGCAGGGAAGTGGGGTAGACCTGGGAAGAGCTGGGGAAAAGAGGGTCAATATGGTGTGGATCAAATGTATTAGTGATTGTTATTAGTCAGGGTTCTCTAGAGCAGTGGTTCTCAACCTTCCTAATGCCGCAGCCCTTTAAATACAGTTCATGTTGTGCTGACCCCCAATCATAAAATTATTTTGTTGCTACTTCATAACTGTAATTTTGCTACTGTTATGAGTTGTAACTTAAATATCAGATATACAGAGTGTCTGATATGTGACACCCAAAGGGGTCACAACCCACAGGTTGAGAACCACTGCTCTAGAGGAACAGAAGTGATAGAATGAATCTATGTATAGATATAGGAAGGGGATTTATTGGAGTGGCTTACAGGCTGTGGTTCAGCTAGTACAACAACAACAGCTATCTATCAAAGGAAAGTCCAAGAATCCAGTGGTTGTTCAGTCTACGAGGCTGGATGGCTACACTGGCATCCCAAAGAAGTAGATTCTAATGCCAGTGAAGGGATATACTTAGTAGAGAGAGCAGCAACAGAGAGAAAGAGAGAGAGAGAGAAGAAAGAGAGAGAGACCTTCCTTCTTCTATGTCCTTTGTATAGGCTGCCACCAGAAAGTATGACCCAGATTAAAGGTGGATCTTCCCACCTCAGAAGATCTGGTTTAAAGGTGGGTCTCATATTTCAAGTGATTTAATTAAGAAAAAAATTACTTATAGAAATACCCAAGAAGTTGGGTTTAAATTAATCCGAGATGTAGTCAGTATTTATGGCGAATATTCACTTCAGAAGATCTCTTTTAACCTCTGTGTCTGCTGCTTTCAGCACATGATACACATGAATTGTCTGGGTCAGGGGCATGGAAGAGAATGTAATTTAAGATTGCAGCTCTGCATTAGCTGACGTTGTAAAAGTTGATTTCATGGGAAGCCCAAGGCAAGTAGGGTTGGTTGTTATATTGTTCTCTGAAATGCTGATTAAACAGGCAGTTTGAGCACACAGTAGGATAGCAGTCTTAAGTCTTAGTGACTTCAAGGTGTATTATTAACTTGGCCTTGAGGTCTAGCAAAAGTCCCAGTCTTTTAGAATATAACAGATCTTTTTTTTTTTTTTAAAAAAAATCATAATACAGTGCCACAGATCTGATCAAAACATGTACTAAGTTTTCAAAAATTAGTAAAAAAAAAAAAAAAAAAGATTAAAACATGGTGTCACCCTAGTGCAATGGAAACTCCATGAAATCTATGAGAGTAACCCTAGCAAAGACTCCTAGTAATGGGGGACATGGAGCCTGTACTGGCCATCTTCCATAACCAGGCATGGCCTCAAGTGGAGGGATTGGACACCAACCCAGCCACAAAACCATCGATTGACCTACAGTCAGCCCTGCCTGCAGAGTGTTCTGGGTCCAGAGCCTAGCAGAATCCTTATTAAAGAGACCAGAGAGATTTCATCCAGCAACTGATGGGAGCAGATGCAGAGTCCCACAGCCAAACACTAGGCAGAGATAAGAGAGTCTTGCAAAGGAGGGGAGGAAGGATTGGATGAACCAGAGGGGACAGGGACACCACAAGAACACTGCCCACAGAATCAACTAACAAGGAACTCATGGGTGCTCACAGAGATCAGGGAGCCTGTAGAGGTCTGACCTATGTCCTCCGTATATATGTTACAGCTGAGCAGTTGGATGTTCTTGTGGGACTCCTAACAGTGGGGGTGGGGGCTGTCTATGACTCTATTGTCTGCTTCTGGGATCCGTTCCCTCCTGCTGGGTTGGCTCATCCAGCCTTGATGTGATGGTAAGTACCTGGTCTTATTGTAGCTTTTTATGCTATGTTTGGTTGATGTCCTTGGGAGGCCTGCTCTTTTCTGAGGGGAGACAGAGTTGGGGAGTAGATCTGGGGAAGAGGGGAGGTGGGAGGGAGAGACTGGAGGAGAGGAAGGAGGGGCAACTGTGGTCAGGGTGCAATATATGTGAAAAGAATAATAAAAAATCATATCACTTTAGTACATCTGTCGGCAGACGTTAATTTACTGCATTGAAGAAGCCAGCAGAGCACACATTGTGCCTCTTTCAAAAAGTCCCAGGTGACTTTTACACACTTACCACTTTACAAGTTAGTAAAATTTGTAAAATTCATTAAGAATATTCAGATTTTTCAACACCCCTTCATGATTAAAGTTCTGGAGAGATCAGGGATAGAAGGAACATACCTAAACATAGTAAAATCAATATACAGCAAGCCAACAGTCAACATCAAATCAAATGGAGAGAAACTCAAAGTGATTCCACTAAAATCAGAAACAAGACAAGGCTGTCCACACTCCCCATATCTATTCAATATAGTACTTGAAGTTCTAGCTAGAGCAATAAGACAACAAAAGGAGATCAAGGGGATATAAACTGGAAAGGAAAACATCAGACTTTCACTATTTGCAGATGATATGATATGATAGTATACGTAAGTGACCCCAAAAATTCTACCAGGGAACTCCTACCTTAAGTAATATGGCAGGATACAAGATTAACTAAAAAAAAATCAGTAGCCCTCCTATATACAAACAATAAACGGGCTGAAAAAGAAATCAGAGAAACATTACCCTTTACAACAACCACAAATAACATAAAATACCTTGGGGTAACTCTAATTAAACAAGTGAAAGACAAGTATGACAAGAACTTTAAGTCTTTGAAGAAAGAAATTGAAGAAGAGATCAGAAAGTGGAAAGATCTCCCATGCTCTTAGATAGGTAGGATCAACATAGAAAAAATGGCAATCCTACCAAAAGCAACCTACAGATTTAATGCAATCCCCATCAAAATCCCAACACAATTCTTCACAGACCTTGAAAGAACAATACTCAACTTCATATGGAAAAACAGTAAACCCAGGACAGCCAAAAAATCCTGTACAATAAAGGAACTTCCAGAGGTATCACCATCCCTGACTTCAAGCTCTACTATAGAGCTATAGTAATAAAAACAGCTTGGTATTGGCATAAAAACAGACAAATGGATCAATGGAATTGAATTGAAGACTCTGACATTAATTCACATACTTATGAACAACTGATTTTGACAAAGAAACCAAAACCAAGTACAATGGAAAAAAGAAAGCATCTTCAACAAATAGTGCCAGCATAACTGGATGTCAACATGTAGAAGAACACAAATAGATCCATATCAATCACCATGCACAAAACTCAAGTTCAAATGGATCAAAGACCTCAACATAAATCCAGTTACACTGAACCTGATAGAAGAGAAAGTGAGAAGTAGCCTTGAATGCATTGGCACAGGAGACAAGTTCCTGAATATAACACTAGTAGCACAGACAGAGATTGACAATTAATAAATGGGACCTCCTGAAATTTAAAAGCTTCTGTAAGGCAAAGGACACTGTCAATAAGACAAAATGACAGCATACAGAATGAGAAAAGATCTTCACCAACCCCACATCTGACAGAGGGCTGTTCTCCAAAATATGTAAAGAACTCAAGAAACTAGACATCAAAATACCAAATAATTCAATTAAAAAGTGGGGTACATATCTAAACAGAGAATTCTCAACAGAAGAATCTCAAATGACCAAAATACACTTAAATAATTGTTCAACATCCTTAGCTATCAGGGAAATGCAATCAGAAAGACTTTGACATACTATCTTATACCTGTCAGAATGGCTAAGATCGGAAACATTGATGATGGCTTATGTTGGAGAGAATGTGGAGTAAGGGGAACACTCCTCCACTGCTGGTGGGAGTGTAAACTTGTAGCCACTTTGGAAATCAGTATGACAGTTTCTCAGAAAACTGGGAATCAATCTACCTCAAGACCCAGCTAAAAGAATCTTGGGCATATACCCAAAGGATGCTCAATCAAAACACAAGGACACGTGCTCAAATATGTTCTTAGAAGTGTTATTTATAATAACTAGAGCCTGGAAACAACCTAGAAGCCCCTCAACTGAAGAATAGATAAAGAAAATGTGGTACATTTACATAATGGAGTTTTACTAAGCAGTAAAAATCAATGACATCATGAAATTTACAGGCAAATGGATGGAACTAGAAAATACCATTCTGAGTGAGGTAACCCAGACCCAGAAAGACAACACAGTATGTGCACACTCATAAGTGGATATTAGCTGTAAAGTAAAGGATAACCAGGCTACAATCCACAACCCCAGAGAAGCTAGTAACAAGGAGGACCCAAAGAGGGATGCATGGATTTCCCAGGGAAGAGGAAATAGATGAGATCTCCTGGGTAAAACTGGGGGGATGCAAACATGAGGGATTAGGTTGATCGGGTTAGGGGCAGGATGGAGGGGAAGAGTAATAAAAAGTATCTTGATGAGAGGGTGCATTTTGGGATTAGGAAGAAAACTAGTTCCAGGGAAACTCCCAGGAATCCATAAGGATGACCCCAGCTAAGACTCCTAGCAATAGTGGAGAGGGTGCCTGAACTGGCCTTCCCCTGTAATCAGATTGGTGACTACCCTAATTGTCAACAGAGAGCCTTCATCCCGTAACTGATGGAAGCAGATGCAGAAATCCACAACCAAGCATTGGGCTGAGCTCCGGGAGTCCAGTTGAAGAGAGGGAGGAGAGATTATATGAGCAAGGGGGAGGGGGTCGAGATCATGACCAGGAAACCCACAGAGACAGCTGACCCAAGCTCCTGGGAGCTCACGAACTCTTGACCAACAGCTAGGGAGCATACATGGGACTGACCTAGGCCCTCTGCATGTAGATGACAGTTGTGTAGCTTGGTCTGTTTGTGGGGCCCCTGGCAGTGAGATCAGGACCTGTCCCTGGTGCATGAGCTGGCTTTTGGGAACCTATTCCCTATGATGAGATGCCTTGTTCAGCCTTGAAGCAGGGGGGAGGGGCTTACTCCTGCCTCAATTTGATATGCCATGCTTTGTTGACTCCCATGGGAGGCCTGCCCCTTTCTGAATGGAGGAGGAAGGGATGGGGATGGGGTAGACCGGAGGTGGAGGGAGGGAACCTGAGGAGAGGAGGGAGGGAACACAAGGAGAGGAGGGAGGGAACTGTGGTTGGTAGGTTAAATAAATGAAAAAATAAAAAATTCAGATTTTCTTTTGGCAGCATATTGGGGTCTTGGCCTATTACTGGCTGGGGTGTTCCTCAGGCATTTACCTTCCAAATGGTTTCAGTCCTTGTATTGTTAGATGGTATTTCACTACTGCTGACCCAAGAATCTTAACTGACTAATTCTTGCTAACAGACAGTAGAAAAGTTAATTTCTTTGTCATTATCTAAATCTAAACGTAACCGGTTTGACATGAGGCAACTTTTTTTTTTTTTTTTTTTTTTGATATAAGTTCTCTTGTACCCCAGGCTGACCTTGACTTTCTGATCTTCCGTCTCTACCTACTAAGTGTTGTGGTGACAGGTGTGTGTCACCATGGCTAGTGCATGCTGCTTACACAGAGGTGGGGGTCAAACTCAGGACGGCATGCGTGGTAGACAACCATTCCGCTAACTGGGTTCTATTCCCAGCTGTCACTGAAACTATTTGAGAACAATCACTAGCAAGTACACTTATTATTTAGTTAAAGTTACACTGATATTACTATTATATCACAAAGTACATGTCATGTTAAAAAATGAAATGTAGTTTGGTTATATATTTACATTAATTAGAAGTTTTGCACAAGAAAAATATCCCCAGTGAATTTCTTTCAGATCAACTGACAGCTATTTGTAAAGATTTTTAAATTAAAAAATTACAATTATTTTGTTATTTTATGCGTATGAGCGTTTTGCCTGTATGTATGTATGTGCACCAGGCTTGTGCCTGGAGGTCAGAAGAGGGCCCTGAATCCCCTGGAATTGCAGTTACAGATGTCTGCTGGTCTCTGTGCTGGTGCTTGCAATCAAACTCGGATCCTCTGCAAGAGCAAGTGCCCTTAACTACTGAGCCATCTCTCCAGACCAAGATGATAAAATATAAACATTAGTACTTTATATCTGTGCTTAAAGTAAGGATTTGAGTTGAAATGTCATTACCCCTTAGTTGAAGGATTACAGGAAACAGCAACCCAGGCCCTGGTGGCTTGGGAAGAACACTCGGGGATGGTGGCCTGCATATTCATAATCAGTTCTGATTAGCTCAAGGCTTAAAAAACAAGATGGTGTGTGTGTGTGTGTGTGTGTGTGCGCGCACACACGCTGGGGAGGTAGCTCAGTTGTCAAAATGCTCTCTGTGCAAGCCTGAGGACCTGAACTTGGTCTTCAGAACTCATGTAAAAGAAAAAAAAAAAAAAAAAAAAGCCTAGTGTGCCGGCATGTGCTTGTACCCAGTGCTGGGAGGGGGAGATGAGTGGAGTGCACTGCTGGGGCTCACTGGCCAGCCTAGTCTACTTGGTGAGTAGGCTGTGAGGCCAGTGAGAGACCCTGCCTCAAAAAAATCACGGTGGGTGTCATGTTAGGAACAATACCGAGCTTGACGTCTGCCTTCCACCTGCACAAACACACACATGCACATGTACACACATATCCAGACTCCAGACTCACATGTGAACTCACACACACATGCATGCGTGTAGATGTACACACAAAAATAAAATAACAAAATGATTTGATAAGTTAGAGTTCCAGCCTGCTGGATTATTTGAAAATGTTTTATTCTTCCCTTTATTTCCATGGCTACCGACAACTTTACACCCATGGACTCATTCTTTCTCTTTCTCTCCCTCTCTCTCTCTCTCTCTCTCTCTCTCTCTCTCTCTCTCTCTCTCTCTCTCTCTCTCTCAACAGTGTTCATCTGGGAATCCTGAGCCTTGGTCTTTTATTATATTGTTCTAACTAACATTTCTAGATTGAGGGGTGTAAACATCTCCCCACCACCCACTGTCTGCTTCTTTGTCAATTTTTTAAGCCTGCTTATTAGAAAACAGTATTCCACTAATTGACCTGCGCAGGAAGATAAACACCACTTTCTATCAAACCTTTTCCAATACAGAAACTGCTGTGAGCCATCAGCCGAGTTCATCTTAGAAGCTGACCGCGTTTCCTCAGCACACAAGATTGAGAGACGTCCCAGCTACTGAACAGGGACCGCGGCCTGGAACCGTCCCACCTCTCCAGGCAGAGATGAGGCCTGGATAGAACATGGCCGTGAGCACCAGCCAGCTAGCTGCTGACCAGTGTCTCTGACCCTAACCCTTTAAATCTTTTCATGCTGTACCTTTGAGGATTTGGACTGCACCTTCCCCCCTAGGAAAGAAGAGATGACATCTTGTTCCCAGCCAAGAATATGCGAAGATTTGGGCGGCTTGGGATGGGCTGAATCAGGACCACTGTGTTCATTATCTTGATCAGCTCAGCTTTTCCAGTTCAGTGTCCACGTTCACAAACATTTATGAATATCCCTGGCCACCCCTGTCCTTGCTAAGGACCAAAAGACTCCCATGCACAGCGGCATTTGATAAGAAAAGACTATCTCTTCTGTTTCCGTTACAGGGGAGCTGGTGGAGGTTCAGCCTCTCTGGCTTTCTGGATGGCTCAGCTATGTGAGCCTGTAAGCACACGATGTTTACTGCTGTGGAGCAATACTTGACTGGTGGGGGACTGAAGATGGGTATATGCACTTACCCAGTGCTGAGTCTCTATATGGTCAGAACACACGGGGTGTATAAACAAAGCAGAAATAGCCATTAGTCTTGTCCTCTAGAGACAATTCCCAAAATAATTTTGATATAACCACTTCCATATTTTGTTTTAGTGTGGCTACAAACCATATATAATTAATATTGAGATTCTACTATGGAGAGATTTTCATATTGCTTTTTAAAAAGCATTGTACTGAATTTTCCTGCATTATTAAATGCATTTAAAAACAAATGGTTAATGATCAAAATATTCAGCTGTAGAAACTTACCACTTAAGTTCTGCTCCATGGATGGGATTCCAATTTGTTTTAAAATTAAGAATGTTGAGATGTAAATATTTACACACCAACCTTCATGCATGTTCCTTTAAAAAATTATTTATGTGCATTGGTATTTTGCCTGCATGTATGTCTGTGTGAAGTTGTCATAGAAACCCTGGAACTGGAGTTACAAATAGGTGTGAGCTACCATGTGGGTGCTGGGATTTGAGTTTGGGTCCTCTGGAAGATAAACCAATGCTCTTAACTGCTAAGCCACCTCTGCAGCCCATCCCTTTTACTTTTTAATGAATTCCTGGGAATAGTTTGCTTGGTCAAAGGGATTCACCATGCCCACAAAAGCCATGGGTGTTGCCAGCCTCAGGCTCTGGTTGGCATCCCTACCCTGCCATGTGCTTGCCTCCAGCCATTCCTCTTTGGGCGAATATTTGTACTGAGCAGCTGTAGATCTTGGCTTTCCTAGCAGTCTTCGCAAAACCCTTTGTGGATGGATGGATGGATGTTGCAAAAGCTGACTTTGTGATAGTTTTTCTTCTTGTTTGCTTCTGGCATCTACTCTGTGGTCACAAGTGAGAGGCAATCCCCTCTGCACCCTGTTAGAGCTTTACAGGTGGGAGATCAATTTTCCAGATTGTTTGCCCTTAGCTGCCCTCTCTATACTTCCTGGAGAAAGCAGTGATCCTCAGCTGAAGGTGATTCTGCACTTTCGCCCTCAAGGGAGTGGATCAATATCTGGAGACATTTTGATTGGATGTGTAGAGGGTGTTGCTACTGGCCTCTATTGGAGAGAGGCCAGAAATATGTTAAAGATCCCACATCCTGTTTGTAATACAAAATGTTCTCAGTGATTCTGAATTATTAAATATAAATTAGATTTGGTATAGGGTTAGTAGTTAAGTCAGGGAATGGGAGATGGCTCAGTGGCTAAGAGAGCAGGCCGTGAAAGCGTGAGGACTTGAGTTTGAATCCCCAGCATCCAAATAAAAACAGGGTGTGGCCAAGTGTGCCTGTAACCCCAGCACTATGAGACAGGAGCATCTTTGGGGCTTGCTGGCCACCAGTGTAGCTCCAGGATCACTGAGGACCCTGTCTCAAAAGATTCCGTCAGAGAGTGATAGAACAAAACTGGACATTCTCTTCAGGCCTGCTTGGGTGTGCATGGGCATGCACACCTATATATATATATACACACACATGTGTATACATGCCCCCCCATACACAATGACAGAGAGAGAGAGAGAGAGAGAGAGAGAAAGAGAGAGAGAGAGAGAGAGAGAGAGAGAGAGAGAGAGAGAAGAGGAGAGGAGAGGAGAGAAAGAAAGAAAGAAAGAAAGAAAGAAAGAAAGAAAGAAAGAAAGAAAGAAAGAAAGAAAGATAGATATTAAGATAAGGAATGGGCATAATTTCTTGTTTATATGGAAATACAGACCTTGCCTTTCCAGGAAAACTCTTATTTTTTCTTTATTATTTCCCATCTCCTGTTTCATTGTGTATTTTTCTGTCTTTGCCTGCTCCTTCATACCCATGCAACCCCACAGACCCCCTCCCAAATCTTAAGTTATCAGGTTGCTGTGTGTAGGGAGAAGAGAGCGGCTGAGAGAGGAGACACATTGCAGTCTAGAATCTGGGTCTTTATTGAGGTTCATTGCCCTTTGGGAACCTTCTGAGACATGGAAGAACCTTTAGGTATATCAGGGAGCTGGTAGGACTTCAGCAGGAAACCAGACAGGCCAGGGCACATGGCACAGAAAACCTGCTCAATTCCAGTTCCAGATTTCCTCACAGGCTCGCCCAAGCTCCAGAGTTAATTTTCTCTCAAGATCTTATTGATCCAGGGCCTGTAATGGGAGATTCGGGTGAAGACAGCCGGGGGCTTTGCATTCTGATGTACATAGGATGCGATGCCTTGGGCTATCCCAGCACACAGGAGGGGTCCTCCAGAGTCTCCCTGTTGGGGGGCGGCACAGAGAGGAAGCGCGTGAACGAGTGCCTCTACCTCTACCCACCCATTTCACCCTTGGAGTTGCAGTTAGGGTTAGTCAGTCCAGGAGCCTGATGTCACATCTTTCTCTCCTGGGGCAGCCACCATACCTCCACCCCATGTTCTCTGCACAGCGATGGAAGATGTAAACTTTCTTTCCTCACTCCCGTGATTCCTAAACGCTGTGATTAGCTGACAATTTTCTGTCCCGCCTCCTTCTAGCACTCAGACCCCCAGCAGTGGTTTTTGAAAAAATACTAGTAAGAGGATCACCTTGTATACATTTCGCGTCTTCTTGGGATTGCCCACACACAGCTGGGGTTCATGGTGAAAACTCTCAAAGTGACGGCAGGCTTGGGGGTCCAAGACACTCATCTTCACCTCTTGCAGTGTGCCGGAGGCTGGTTCATTCACGTTTGTTTGGCCCCAGCCAACTGCCCGGCACACCCGCCCAGGTGGGATGAAGTTTGATTTGGCTGAGAACGGGAGGGTGCCCACGCCTAGGGTTAGGTTGGCTTTCTCCTTCAGCTGTGAAGGGAATGAGGGGCTTTTAGTGAGGGCCATGGGCAGTCAGAGAGGGAAAGGGCAAAACACCAAGTCCAACCGGTGGATAAGAAGGGAGTGCTGTTCTGAGTCAGGGCAGGGGAAGCTCAGGGCAATGGGGACCTGGAGGAAAAGTCTAAGGGAGTAGACTGGAGGGAGACACTTGTTACCTTCAGTAACATGATGTCGTTGAGAACCAAATGGCCATCGTATTTTGGATGAGGGAATTGCTTTTCAACCTCAAGCTTCTGCCATGTGTCTTCTTTGATTTTTCTGTTGTGGGCTCCTAGGAGGACTGTGATAGACCTATTGTGAAGACGGAGGAGGGCCGAGGATGGAGAGTGCTTGCCTAGCTTACCTGAAGCTCTGGGTTTGACCCACAGCGCTGTATAAACTGGCATGGTGGTGCATGCCTATAATCTCTGCACTGGGGCGGTAGAGGCAGGAGGATTAGAAGTTCAAGGTCATTCTTAGCTGCATAGTGAGTTTGAGGCCAGCCTGAGCTACATGAGACTGTGCCTCAAAAACAAACACAAATAAAACCAGTGACAGCAACAACAAAAAGGAAGGACAAGGAGAAGACAGAGACGGCTTCAGAGATGAACGCATTTTGTGAAAAGGCTGGAATTCCTCACTGGGACTCGGGACTCTTCCCACACCCCCTTTTTGGGCCACTCATGCTTTTGGATGGCTCAGTTTTTAACCAGGAGAGCAATGTGGAGATATCTGCACTTGGGCCTGAAAGTGGATCTTGAGCTCGGACCAACTTTCAGGAGAGAAAAGGCTTTGAGAAAGAGTGTTCCCTGCAGCAGACATACTTTCTAGGTCTGGGTCCCTTGGAATTGCTGGGGAATGAGCAAGAAATGGAGGACCTAGCGGGTAGAGTTAGCACTCCCTAGTTTGGGAAACTTTATATGGGGCCAGTCTTCTGCAGAAAGAGTTATGAGTCAAGTAGGAAGCCGTAGTGTAGTAGTGTCCTGTGGACGTTGTTCTGTCTTCCTTAGAAATGATGGCCTCTGGACCCTGGAAACTGATGGCGTTCTTGAAAATGTCAAGGGGAGATGACCCAGAAAACTACCGGGTAGACACTGACAAGTGAGCATGAGTGTCTTCTCTGTTGAAGGGGGTATGGAGGGGAGACTTTTGGAGAAACCTCCCTTGCCTCTGAGGGGAGCTACATTTATACTGATCGAAGGTCAGGGCATCTATTTAACAATCTCTCTCTCCGTCAGTTGACCTAGGCTCAGGATCCCTGTTCAGGTCCCACATGGGCTTGTCCCAGAACGCTACCCTGATGGTTAACCTTGTATTTAGTGATAAACAGCACCTTGTCTCACCTTCCAGCACAGTGTGCAGCAGTCAGCACAAAGTTTCGCCTTATGAGGAAGCCACTGCAAGCCGACAGGTGATTGTCAGGAGTGACAATATCCAGATAGGCCATGTAGGGGCGGGCGTGTGGTATGCACTCTGTGCCCCCAATGATCTCCCCTAGAACAGAGAACCCCAGGGCCCGACATAGGTGTGGATGCCCTCTCCAGATGAATGCACAGCTGGGTTAAGGTTGGGAGAGGGTTCCCTTGATCTCCTTGCCCTGGATCCTGTCCGTCATCCTCTCAGACATCTTGATCAGCTTTTCTCACCCACAACTCTCCCTCCTCCAAATAGTCATTCCTTCCTCAATGCACAGCAGCCAATCCTGCCTTAGATTCAGGGGGTTCCCGCTTCTGATTTCCCACACCCTGCCCTATCCCTGGCCCATCTGCCTTCCTGCAGCCCATGTTGTCCAGGTTCCTCCTGTCCTGCCCCCTTATAGGCACAGAACTGCAAAATCACAAAGCAATCCTTTACCTTAAGCCCCAGCAATGAAGGGAGCATGCCTACTTTCCTGGAGTCTCCCTTTGTCTCCCACTTGCTTTAGGATTACCCCCCACCCCAGGTCAACACAAGCTTCCGTGTTCCTGGAGACCACCATGGCTTTAAAGAGTGGGTGGGTGTGTTCCAAAAGGAGACCAGTCTGAGGCTCTTGAGAAGAGCTATGAGACCCTTTTCAGAGCCCTAAAAGTCAGACTAAACCTCGTTGTCTTAGGAGCTGACCCTGAGGATTTGCGAGGGAAGGACCCCGACACTCACCAGCTTTGGCGGTGGAGCCCAGGAGGAAGAGCAGCAGATGGAGAACAAGAAGACGCATCCTCTCGGAGGGGGCTGCCCACAGCTGCTGCAAGCTTTATCTTTGGGTCTTAGGACTTATTACTCCCAGGGGGCAGGGGAGTGGCAGAGCTGTTACCACAGGAACTGTGTGGTCGTGGTTTCTTCTAGAGTTGACTGTCTTCATGACTGGACAGTCCTCCAGAATGACACTGTTTTACTAGAGGTGAAACTGAAGCCTAGGTACTCAGGTGGGTCCTCAACTGTGCCTCTGTGTGGGTTAGGAGTGTGGGGGCAGACTATGGAGGGATCCTACCTTTTCTAGTTAGGCCAACTTGTTGAAAGTCCCTAGAAACTTGGGTTGAGGGTAACCTTTGCACTGGGCATCCAGGAGCACACAGGTTGTGATTACTATAGCCCACAGTAGGAAATGTGTCTTGCAGAAAGCCTCAATGAACATATACATGTATAGATATGTACATGAGCAAACAAACATACACAATATGCCATTTTTACAAAGTAAGGAGGGTTAAAGTATTAGTCAGGGGTGGGGGAGAAAAGGGATACTGGGTAGGTTAATTCAAACTAAAGATCTATTTAAAAAAAACTTAAGGAAATCCACTAATTAGTAAGCTAATTAAATAAAGAGTTTGAACAGAATTGCTATGCATGGGTGGCAAATGTCAATACTGGAAACCACGGGTTTTTAAATAAAAATTATAACACTAGGCATGGGATACCTCCCTATGAGTTACTGGTCTCCAAAACAACACAAACTACTGCCATTGCTCTTGGTTGCTCACCATAACTTCATGGTAAGGCCTTATTGCTGAAGATACCACACGTATTGGCTGCAGGAAATAGAAAATCAGTCTCAAACTGACCTGGAAACTTCTTACCTAGTTCTGGAAGGTATGATACAGGCTGCTGAGGGAGCAAAGACATCAATAGACTTACCCAGCTCTGGACCTTGTATACTGCAATACAGATCTGCCAGGCAAGATGTGCCCACTAGTGCCATAGTGGCATGACTGTTATTGGGGTAAATAACTGATTTCTGCTTGGATTTGATGCATACTCCACAGGAGCAGTATGACTGTTACTGTAATCCTGACCCAAAGTCAAAAGCCTGTGGAAGGTCTCAGGGTAGAACCGGCTGTTGTTAGTTTGTTTGATGGTAAAGTTGTCAAAATTTCCTCTAAATATTTGTGTTTATAATCATCGACCTGAACTGCTGTCATGCTTGGTCAGAGAGGCTTCTCTTTGCAGCGGGCAGCAGTCAATGTAGAGATGCATAACTTGTCAAGAGAATGAGGGACTGAGTGCTCAGCCCTACATGGTCATCTATATTACCTCTCCACTCCCCAAGCAACAGTCAAGGAACATTGTGGAAGAGGAGGCAGAAAGAGTGTGAGGATGGAGGGAGCACAGTGGAAGGCTGTTTTCTGGACATGGGGTGGCTGTCACACTCATGGGCTTGAAGCAGCTGTGGTTTCCTGTACAAGCCTACAGGAGATCAAGCCAGCCAAATTCCTGCCATAGGTGGGGTAGATCATCTCCAGACCCCACACCAAGGAGTGAATGCTTGCTGGGGAGGCAGACTTCTTCTTCATAGAGGATGTGGCCACTGATGGTTCTAGACTCATACACATGGCAGCACTAATTGGACTTCTTGGGTTATTAAAAAAACACACACACATGAAGTTGGGAGGAAATTTCAAAAATAAAGAAAAATAAAAAATATAATATTCTGTTAGTTTTCATGCTATTCCATTTCATTACATTATATATTAAAACTTAAACAGCATTCCTCTTAAATAAATGATTACCTGAAACACATTAACCTGCATTTCTTCATTCCTGAACCAGTGTTTATTGTCAGAGGAAGAGACAGAGGGAAAAAGAGAGATCAACTAGAGGAGGAAGCTGACTCTAGGCTACTCCACACACTTCAGCCTGAGAGCAAAGAGATGGGATGACCTTTCCTCAGTCTGCCATTCCATTAGATACCTTGTTACTTCCCTAGCAACCCCAACGAAAATTTCAGTTTTGTTGACCTGACCTTTAGGGTTTATGGTGTAAAGCTAGATCTTTCTGATTTCAAATCAAGGATCCTTCTGCTCAACCATGGAAGAGAAAGAGTTTTGCTAAGTGTGAGGGAAGGGACAGAGGTATGAAGTAAGTCATCCTCTCTGGAGGGCTGGGGTGGGGGTGGGTTCTAAACTGAAGAGTACAAAGTCAGTGTCTGAGAGTTAACACTTTTTCTTTTTGTAACTACCTTGGAAAATACCGTTCCTGTCTGTTTACAGAGGTAAAATTGAAACTGGGAGGAAGACCACATGACCTCTAACTATTAAAAACACATCCAGCACCTGTGCGGTGCTCCCCTGGACATGGAAGAGCAGGCCACACAGTGGAGTGCAATTTCTCTTGGAGACCACCAAGAGATTGGGTTCATAGAGGGAGCCTACAGAGGGTCAATGCTTCCACACACTGTTCCACATGCCCTTGTGCCAGCCTGGGCTCGTGAGCACAGTGACCCATGTCTTAGTCTCCATCAGCTGCTGCTCTCATCTGAACTTTCTGAGCCCATCCACATCTCCGACCCTCTCAAGAACGAGACGTTTACACACACTTCCCTAGAATCTTTCTGCATCTGGGTGTTTTAGGATTATCAGCATTGCTTCCTTCACCCTCTGGGGTTGTCACATAAAGCCCAAAATGCCCCATTAAATGTGTGCTTCAAGAGGACACCAATGACAACAAAAACCCAAGAAACAACACCCCAGATGTTGAGTGGAACCTTCACTTTAGATAAACTGTTGTCTATCTAAAGTTGGAATTTAACTGTAAGTCCTGTGTTTTCATTTGCTAAAACTGAGAGCTCTGACACTTCGTCACTAGCAGGACAGAGGAGGATCTGGAGCTGGAGAAGTCTTGTCTGGTGGTTCTGTATCTGTGAGACCAAGCCCCAGAGGCCTAGGCAAGGTTTTTCACTTATGTTGTTGAAATGGAGGGTAGGTCACTTAGGACTAGGTGACGGCTCCCAGAATCATGGCTCAGATCCACCCAGCATTGAGTTGTGTTTCATCTGCTCCGCTGGAGGTGAGGGAAGAGATCGGTACAGTTCAGTCCCCAGCAGGGCATCAACCTCATAAATATCGACCCATGATTTGCTTGCCTTTTCTTTGTTGTGAGTATAGTTTATCAGAATTCTGCTTTCTCTTTTGGCTCCCTTGTCTGCTTTATATGTTGCTGTGCTTCATAGTTTAACTATGGTTTGAAGATCACGAAACTGGGAGTGTGATTAGTTAGAAGGGAATGGAGGTCTCTAGGAGATCTTGTCTTCACTAACAGGCCGTAACCGATGAAACCTTTGATTTGCGTTGTCTCAAGGAAGTCGTGTTAGGTCTCTTCTCATTCTACAGTCTGAGGGCACTGTCCACGATGGGTATAGTGGTAGACACTGTAATCCTCAGTACTTGGAAGGCTGAGGCAAGATTATGGCACTTGTCCCTGGCTAGCCTTGGCTTAATAGCAAGACTTTGTATAAAACTAGACAGAAGGAAGAAAACCCCCAAATTGTTTATGCTTAAAAATGACAAAGTCATATTCTTCTGTAGCAAGTCTTTCTCTGTCCTTCCAGCCAGCTCCCAAATAATGACATGGAGACTTCTTATTAATTATGAAAGCTCATCCTTAGTCTTGTCCCACTAGCTCTTATAACTTAAATTAACCCATTTATATTAATGTATGTTCTGCCACATGGTATTACCTCTCTTCCATCTTACACTCCTCTTTCCATTTCTTGTCTGACTGACAACTCTGCCTTCCTTCTTTCTAGAAGTCCTGCCTAACCTCTTCCTGCCTAGCTATTGGCCATTCAGCTCTTTATTAAATCAAATCAGAAGGCACCTTGGCAAAGACACATCTTCACAGTGTAAACAAATATGCTGCGACATCCTTCCTTCTTAAAAAAATGTTTCCAGAGCTACTAAAAATTTTCATTTAGAAAATAATTGATAAAGTATTCCTTTGGATAGTACGAGAATAGATGGGGACAGGTAGCGACACTGGCTGGAGAACATTAATTAACCTTGGCTTCTTTCTTCTTGTCCCATGTCACCAGAGACTGGATTCTCCTCAGTGTAAGCTTTTTTGTTTTCTGAAGGCAAACCTTTGGTCACCTGTAAATCCCTCTCACTTGCAATTTCTTTGGGCAGAAGATATGCCTTTTTTTTCCCTGACTCTTGCATTTTGTTTCTGCTTTTGCAAGGCTTGGGTAAGAAGCTGCTGGCCTCCTCTGGATGCTTCCTTCAGATGCTACTGGCTGAGCTTGCTTTGACATCCTCAGTGGGTGTCTGCTGCCAATGGTGCATGGAGAGGCTTCATTAAGTTGAATTACTCAGCCCTGCTACAGTACTTGACACAGGCAAAACCTTCTAATCTATGTTTCCCTTGCTGACCTCATGAGGCCCTGCCCAGGGTTCATCAGGCAAGCCATTATTGTCCTCTCTCCACCATCCCTAAGAATGAACGCTGTGGTGGTAACCAGGCTCTTGATTTTGGAGCTTCTGGGCCACCAACTTCTCCTTTGACACCAGGGGCCCATGTGATGGGGTTTGTTCTGTAGTAGTGACCTTTCTGGAAGCAATTCAACTTCCAGAATGAGGCCCCAGCCCAGCTCTCAGGAGTTTCCATCTGCCCCACTATGTGGGCCAGGTTGTAGGGTGGGGTAATCACTTTCTCGCACATCCAGTTGCCCAGCTCCAGGGAGGAAGAGTTGTCCCAAGTACATGTTGCTCTTAGACTGTGGGGGTAAAGGGGTAGTGTGGCCTCAGCTGCAGGTTAGTGAGTATTCACATCTCCTAGGAAAACACACAGCCACTGTCTCTGCTTTATCTTTCACCCTTTGAGACTTTCGTGTAAGCCAAGGGTGGTGGGGCATGCTTGTAGTCCCAGTCCTAGAGAGGCTGAGGCAGGAGGATTATAAATTGGAGGCCATTCTGAGCTGTGTAGTGAGACTAGGCCCAAATCAAACCAATCTAAATCAAAATGAAAAAGACCATACCACTTAATTGCACAACTATAGACTATAGAGTTAGAAAAAAACACAGATTCTTCTTATAGGTTCTTTTAGGCTGTTTAATCCCCACATGTGGATTTTTTTTTTCGTAGAATTAGAGTTTATAGTCAGTCTTGTACTTGGATAGCTATCTTTTTAAAAAACTTTTTATTGATACATCATACATTCCGATTCCACTAGTCTCCCCATCCCCTTGTTTCCTCTCTCTGCACTTGCAACCTCCCTCCAAAAACAAGATATAAAAAGTCCAAAAATCCCCTCAAAAATCCAAAAACCAAACACATACACAAAATAAACAAACAAAAAACAAAAAAAAATTTCAGCATGGAAGCTGCAGTATGGCCCAGTGAGTCACACAGTAGACCCTTCAGTCAATACATCTTTACTTGCAAATGCTCACTGCAATGAGTCATTGGTCTGGTTTGAGGCCTCTGGCTTCTGCCACACTGTCAATACTGGCTCTCACTGGGACTCCTCTTGGATATCCTATTATTGCCCTATGTCATGGAGATCCTGTAGCTTTGGATCTGCAGGTCTGGCCTCTTCACATGCTCCAGTAGTTCATAGATTATGTGGGTGTTGGGATGGGATAGATTATAGTTCTGGTTCTGGCCTGGGTGGCAGCTGGGTTGGTCAGCGGGCCAGCTTTCCCTCATTGTCGCCATCCAGGCGAGCTCTCCAGCACTGCCCTGGCTAGCTCATACCAATGCAGTGGACATCAAGGAGCTAGGCCAGTTCTGCTCTCCCACCCTTGGGTCTAGCTCACCTGCACCACCAGGTGACCACCAGGGCCAGCCAACTCTACTGTTTTGCCCAGGTGAGGTGTAGGGCCCTGGTGATGCCAAGCGTCTTGAAGGCGCTGCTTGACAAAAATCACAGTGCTCGAATGACTTGGACTGACCCTTCACTGTCCTTTGTGGAATTTGCTGCACAACCCTTAACCTATGTCTTTGACATGTTTAATGTTTGAATTTCTTGCTGTTAAGGACCCCTCACTGAAGGCTAGAACTGGGACAATGTAACCATTTTTATGGAAGCTGATGTTAAGAATAAAACTTGTGGTGATTCTCTGGGAGAATTAGCTAGGCAAGAAATCGAGACTTTTATAGAACTTAATTCTTAAGTGGTATTAATAAGCATGAGACATAGATCTGGAACAAATCATTTAAGAAGAAAAACTTTGGGAAATTTTAGAAGCTGACAAACTATAACCGAATCACTAGGTTTTTATGGTTTGTCTCAGAAACACAGAACTAGTATGGACAAGGAAAAGATTTTTGATTATAAAATGAACAACAAGCCTTGGTACCTCCTGAAGGCAAATTAAGCAGTTTCAGGAATCTTGATGTTCTTTTACTCTCTGTAGGACTATTATAAAGATAGAGACCATGTTGAAACAGGAGTTTATGACAGAGACACAGAGAGAAACACCTTGGCTCAGTGAACTGCCTGGCTTCCTGAGCAGACTTGTCAGGTCAGGACTTCTCTGATTGTAGAAAGAATGAAGAGCAGAACACAGTATTTCAGAAGTCAAGGGAAAGGATGGTGGTCTGATGTTAGCTATAAAAGAAAGAACTTAAACAAGGGACCAAGGAATTAGATTTCTGTAGAAAGAGCCAATATTCATAATAGTAAATTAATAGAATAACAGGTAGTAGGAAGTAACTTCTGATCTATTAACTTAGTCAAACTTAAATAGAGACATCATGTCTAGTTTTTCTGTGACTGTATGGCTTTACCGCACCAATGTTAAAGAAAAGAATATTGAGTTAAAAGAATTAATTTTATCATAATGCTAGATTTTAGTTCTCGTGAAATTTACTGTTTGCTCATTTTGTTTCTTTTACTTTGCTGTGCTTATGTAATTATGGAAAACTTTAGAAAATGAGTACACCATGAAGACTTTGTAATCAATGATTAAAGTATACAAGGAAATGATTTTGTGTATAAATAAAGCCGGTGAGATATACAGGTTGTCAGAGTAGGACAAGCCATGCCGAGATGCGCTTCCTCTCTGTCCATCTCTCCTAAAACGAAGCTATAAAGTGTCCCGTGTCTGATCACTCCGTGGCTGCTCTTGCATCTACGCATCTTCAGACCCTGTCCTCATCCAGAGCTGGACTCCGGAAACGCCCGATCTCTGGATTGCTGCACTTGGTGAGGGGCAAGACCAGCTCTTCTGTTCTCATGCCCCTAAGGTGGGCTCTCCTGCCTGTCACAAGTGGGGGAGAGGGCCTATTTCTCTTAACCTTGCCATTCCGTAGCATACCAGGGAGAGGGTGGGGACAGCTCTCCTACTCTCACGCCTGCAGGCCTGGCTCTCCTGAGACCCCACCAGCAAGGTCAGTGTTAGTATGCTGCCCAGGCCAGGTGTGGTGCCCACTCTCCCTTGTGCTCAAGATGGTGAGGGGCAGGGCTAGTTCTCCCATTCTCGTGGTCCCGGGGCTAGCTCTCTCACCTGCTGTAGGTGACAGGGATGAGGGGAGGGAGGGTATTTTTTCCCTCACCCATGCCATCACATGACAGATGGGGGGCAGTCTTCTGGCTCTCATGCCCCTGGCCTGCTCACCTACACCCCCACCAACAGGTTCTATTGTGCTGTCCAGACGAGATTCAGGGCCTGCTCTTCCTAGTGCTGCCTGTGGGGGACAGGGCCAGTTCTCCCACTCCCAGGACCTCAGGGCCAACTTTCCCACCCACCACAGGTGGCAAGGGGCGGGGGAGGAGGGAGGTCATCTCTCCCTTGCCCCCTCCACCAGATGGCAGGTGAAGGGTGAGGCCAGATCTCCCACATGCATTCACAGCGCCAGATCACCTGCGACTCAGTCAATGGGATCAGCTCTATTCAGCTTCCCAGGCTAAGTACCGGGCCCACAGTCCTGAGTGCTGCAGCTGGTGAGGGGCAGGATCAGCTCTCCCACTCTCGTGACCCTAGGACCAGCTTTTCTGGCTTGCAGTAGGTGGCAGGGGGCAAGGGATCCCTCGCCCATGCCGCTGTGCATGCGACAGGCCGTGGGGCTAGTTCTCCCACTCTTGCATATTCAGGGCTAGCTCACCCACATCACCCACCAGCAGGGACAGCTCTACTGTGCTGCCCTGGGGAGGTGGAGTGCCCGCTCTCCAGAGAGGTGCAGTTGGTGAGGGACAGGGCCAACTCTGTGCAGCTCTATCCTCTCTGCTTTCAGTGGTAACAGGAGCCACAGACATCAACACAGACCGTGTCTGTGGCAGTGCCACGGACCCAGACATGGGCCCTGGCAGCAGCCAGGGCCTGGATGATATCATGGCCCTGGGTGGCAGTGCAGGTCACTTGGATTGACATGAACCCAATAGCAGCGTGGCCCTTGAACCCACACATGGCCCCAGGTGCGGGTCCAGATCCTGGGCATCTACACTGCCTTTGATGGTGACACAAGTCTAGGACATCAGCACAGGTCCTGTCTGTGGTGAAGCTGGAAACCCAGATGTGTGGGCCCATTATGTTAAGTCCCCCTTGGGGCATAGTAGAGCTCACGTGAGGTCTCTTCAGTTTCAGACTCCACCGTACCCTGCAGCTAATGCACTCTTTTTCTTGGCTAAGGACAATGGGGGCTTTGGCTTCTAAGAGGAGAGCAGGCCACTTAGAAGTTGAGCTAACTCAAGCATTCTTCTTCTGAAAGGCTAGAAGTCACTATGCCATCTTTGAGAAAGATGCCAGTTGAATTTGGGTGCCTCAGAAGTAGTTCTAGAACCAGCTCCCCGCTGAGGCTCTTGAGGACCTCTTCCCACCGATGGCTAGTTCTGCCCTGTGTTTGGCTCCAGAAAGAGCTGATACTCCTCTGGGATGACTGCTGCAGCCACAGACACCTTCCAGGGACTTCCGAGGGCAGGCTCGCCTCTAGCTGCGGGTGCAGTATTGAGAGGATGGCCACGGTGGGACAGGGGGTGGGGACGCAAGCTATCACCAGCCATCTCTGACCTAGACATGGGAATTCGCTATGATGTGTGGAAAAGGGGCAGTGGCTGAGGCATGGGGTTTGTGGAAAGAAGAGATGAGGACAAGGAGAGAGAAGAGGAGAGGAAAGGACAGTGGAGGAAAGCAGCAGAGCTGCAAATCACTCTGGGTGTGAAACCTTACAGTACACATGCACGTATGTTAGAGGACATTCAATGATCCACGGTGGCGCACCCTGTGCCAGGAAACCAGTAGTCGAGGTTGCTAACTTGGCAAGAGAGCAGCCCCAAACAATTCTTCATTCAGCTTAGAGAGGGTCTAGGTGTGGGTGAGGGACTGAGTCAGTTCAGAGCATGGCGTGGAGTCTCACAGCGGCTGGAGGTCACATCTTTATTGAGGTGCATTACAGGGAACAGTCATTCACTAGAGCCTTGTGTATTTTTGAGATCCTCTCGGGGACAGTCTGGGGGCAGGTTGGAGGCAGGCTGGGACAGGCTGGGACAGGATGGAACAGGCTGGAAGAGGCTGGGACCGGTTGGAGGCAGGCTGGGACAGGCTGGGGGCAGGCTGGGACAGGCTGGGACAGGCTGGGACAGGCTGGAGGCAGACTGGGGATAGTTTTTTTTTTTTTTCACCCAAGGGGTACTAGAAGAGCTCCGACTTGGAGACCCTGACTCAGGTTGGCAAGGCTTTCCAGCTACTCGCCCTTTGTGACTGAATTAATCCAGGGCACATATGAGGAGATCCGGGTAAAGACTGCAGGGGGCTTTGCATCTCCACGTCCATAAGACACAACACCATGGGCCACCCCAGCACACAGTAGAGGTCCCCCGGAGTCTCCCTGTAAGTTAGACAAAGCGGACTGTGAGCAATGATCACCTTCCCCCAACTACAGACCCCTCACCATAGCTAATCCTAGCGGGAGATAAGGAGTTCCGGCTCCCTGCTGTGAGCCAGAAGTTAGGGATTTAATTTTTCCTCTGGTCTTGACTCAGTCGTCTCCCTTCACGCCCTTCTTTTCTCTTCTGGAGCCCCCTGGGAAGGTTGCAGACAGGGTTTGGATGTGGGAATGAGACCAAGAGGGAGAATTTCAGTTCCCAGAATGCTGGGAGCCTAAGACCACAGGCATTAGTCATGACAGTGGAGGGCCGTTTGGCCCTCTAGCTCCGCCGGCCGACACTGTTCCTGATGTGGGGAGGGAAAGCAGGTGTGTACTCACTCTGTAGGCCGAGTTTATCTTTCTGGGACTGCCCACGCAGACCTGGAGCTTATAGCTGTAATTGGGATAGTATTTGCAGGCTTCTTTCTCCATGATTCTCAGCTTCACCTCCATCAGTTTCTCTGCTGTTGGTTCTGTCACCCCAGTTCTTCCCCAGCCAGCGGCCCGGCATGTTTTCCCAGGTTTAATAAAGTCCGATGGTCTAGGTAGGGGGATTGTATCCACAGCCGGAGTCTGCTTAGCTTTCCTTTGAAGCTGCAGGGGGAAGGAGGGAAGACATGGTAACCCAGAGAAGAATGGGTCCTTTCCCACTGGGGTGGTAAGGACATGGAATTCAGGGGTGGGTTCTGAGGAAATGGGTTGGATAAGAGCAAATTCAAAGGCCTGAGCCAGGAGGAGAGTTAAGGAAGAGGGAGTTAAAAAGGGCGAGAAAAACAATGGCACCTTCAGTAACATGATGTCATTCAGATTGGAATAGAAGTTGTAGTTTGGGTGAACGATTTGTTTTTTGACTTTTATTTTCTGCTGTGTGGGTTCTTTCTTGCTCACGTCATGAGCTCCAAGAGTGACAGTAATTTCTCTGTTGAAAGAGAAAAGAGGCAGTAAAAAGTGCTGTTCTCGTGAGGAGGACTCCTTTTGGGCAGAGGGACATCAGGGTCTTCTCTATCCCAGAGCAGAGACACTTGAGAGACTCGATTGTACTTGAGACAGAGCTCCCATGACCACTGCCCTCCCAGAAGGAACAAGCCAGGGAAACGCAGGACTGAGAACTGGCTTTTTTTTTTCCTCCCTCAGTATTTGGACTGAACCCAAGGCTTTGCATGTGGTATCATTCAGTTACACCCCAGCCCATGACTGAGCTCTGAGGACACCAGGACAAGAGGAAAGCGGTAGTTCATCTCGACTGGAGCCCTGCTTAAAGCTCTGTCCTCTGAGGATGGAGATGACAAAATGGTCCAGTGTGTTCCCCTTGTCCTCTTAGTGTGAGCAGGAGCCCATCTGGAGATGAGCAGGGCTGGGACCTTTCCTCAGGCCTTTGCTGCTTTGTGACTCTGGTTCGTGCATTTCTCCACAGGGAAAGAGAAGCCTCTCACCTTCCTTTGCAGTGTGCAGCCGTTATCACAAAGTCTTGGGCTATGAGAAATCCACCACAGCTGGCCGTGAAACCTCTCTCAGTGGTGATCTCCAGATGGGCCATGTAAGGGCGGGAGTGTGGTTTCGACTCAGTACCACCAATAATCTCCTCTGGAACAAAGAACCCCGAGTCCCTAGTTACAGACTTGCAGGATACCCCAACACAGTGCTGGCAGAGGAAATGGGGCCAAGGCTGAGTGACGTCTCATGGGGTTCAGGCCCCTCCGAGCATCCTTTGATCTTTCCTCTCAAGTCCTCCCTGTCCACCATGATCCTCTATTTCAGAACACAATGGTCATTCATGTTTCTGAATTGCCAGTTCATTTAGACATTTCTTCACTCCCTCATCCTGTCTTCCTCAACACTAATGGAAGGCCAGAGAAGAGCTGCCTACCAGAACAGAGAGGTTTTTTTTTTTTTTTTTTTTTTTTTTTTTTTTTTTTTTTTGGTTTTTCGAGACAGAGTTTCTCTGTGTAGCTTTGCGCCTTTCCTGGAACTTACTTGGTAGCCCAGGCTGGCCTCAAACTTACAGAGATCCGCCTGGCTCTGCCTCCCGAGTGCTGGGATTAAAGGCATGCGCCACCACCGCCCGGCAGAGAGTATTTTGATGAAACAATGTGAAGGGGAATTAATTTTTCATTCTTACTTGACCTAAGAGATTTCCCCCCGGACTACGCATAACGGATCCTGCCTTGTTTTAGGATCTCTGTTAACCAAGTTAACAGATTTGGATCAGTTGCTGAAAAGCTTAAAGGATAAGGAGATGCAGACAAAACTCACCAGCTCCAGCTTCAGGAGGCAAGAGAAGAGCCAACAGGAAGAGTAGGGCCTGCATCTTCCCACTGGCGCAGCCTGCGGTCAGCCTCTGGTGTGGTCCTGCCTGGTCCCTGCTTTTATAGCTCCAAAGCAGGAGAAAGGAGGGCTGGAAACCACAGAGCTGGTCTGGTCAAGTTTTATCTTCCTAATCAGAAATTCTCATGACTCTGCTCTCTGCTGGTGTTGAATCTGTGACCAGATCCTGAGAGTCTTGGATCCCGTGATGAGATACCTACTCTACCCTCCAAAGCTGCTCTCTGCTGGTGTTGAATCTGTGGCCAGATCCTGAGAGTTCTGGATCCCATGATGAGGTGTCTACTCCATCCTCCAAGGCTACTCCTCAGAGACAGGGGAGATGGGGAACCTAGTCTAATTTAGGGGTCATGAACCTGTCCTTCTGTACAACCAGGAATTAGTGTCAGCTTTGAGGTCGATGCAGCATAAATGTAAAGAGTCACAAACACAGGCATCTGCAGCATATGAAACACATGGGTGTGAGGGCATACATTTTATTTACAAAAACTGATTGAGTCTGACGGCCATCATTTGTGTTGACAAGTGGGAGGGCATTTCATATTTATTCAAATAAGTAGCAGATGATAGAATGTGGTTGAGAGAGAAGAAAGAATGGGATGGGGGAGAGTGTATTGAATGCACAGTTACATATGCAAGACAGAGACCTTAAGTCAGTGGTTCTCAACCTTCTAAATGCTATGATCCTTTAATACAGTTCCTCATGTTGTGATAACTTCCAATCATAATGGCAAGTTTGCTATTGTTATAAATCATAATGTAAATATCTGATATGCAGGATATCTGGTATGTAACCCCAAAGGGTCGAGACCCACAGTTTGAGAACTGCTGCTGTAAGTGCATGTTCTGATTTAGTCATACTAAGTCATTTCGGTGGCTATTGCAATACACATTTAGGGAGAACTCAATGGACTCTTGGGATATATTGTAACAGGAAGATCACACATTTAATTAGTTTCTGAAACTTACTGTTTTCAGTTCCAGTGGGATGAACAGAAAGCACAACAGAATGGATAAATTACCACATCTATGTTCTGCAGGGTATGGAAATATTTATACATTGAGAGCCAAGCTTGCTCGATAACAACTACGTGCAGATCAGTATTTGAGACCTTACTTGGTGCTTTCCTCATTTCATGTGTCACTGGAAATCAAACACTGCTCTCAGTAAAACAGGAACGTGCCACTGAGTGCAAATTTAATCCTGCTTAATTGATTACAATTTGAAATGCTGTTCATCTTGGAATAATTGACATATTGGTGCATTTCTGCTCTGTGCTTTCTTTAGACCCTACCAACCCTGAGTATTACTGTTTCCATTTTACAGATGAGGAAATCGAGCCATGACAAAATGCCATAGTCATTAAATACCAGAAGTATAAATCTCAAATAGGCTACCTGACTCCATTCCACTAACCTTTCTTTGTGCCAGCCTGCTGTCCTTGTTTGCAAAAACAAAGTAAGAGGAAGAAACCATTGCTGTGGATATCACTCTGCATGCTGTGAATGTGTTGCTCTGATTGATTAATAAATAAAGTGCTGATTGGCCAGTAGTCAGGCAGAAAGTATAGGCAGGACAAAGAGAGAGGAGAATTCTGGGAACAGGAAGGCTGACTCAGGAGTTGCCAGCCAGACACAGAGTAAGCAAGATGTAAAGATACCGGTAAGCCATGGGCCATGTGGCAAGGTATAGATTTATAGAAATGGGTTAATTTAAGATGTAAGATCTAGCTAGCAAGAAGCCTGAGCCATTAGGCCATACAGTTTTAATTAATATAAGCCTCTGTGTGTTTATTTGGGTCTGAGGAGCTGCAGGCCTGGGCGGGACGGGAGAAAACTCCAGCTACAAACCACAAGGATCTTGAGGGGTCAGTTCACCTGTCTACAAGCTCATCAGGGATGACCTTAGAACAGATCTTGTGTGTTACACTGCTCACATATTTTACACTGCTTGCATGTGTTACACCACACGTGTGTGTTGCACCACTCACCCAGGCTTTCCCTCCAGATTGGACCCTGTAGAATAGAGATCCTCACTGGAAAAAAGAACAGGGGACCTTTTCTGTTCACCAATCTAGACATAATTTAAGGGTCTTACAGATACTGTTGTAAATGATAAAATGTAGTAGTTTGGCGTGAAATGATTATTTATGGGACATAGAGTAATCTGGCCACTTAAACAATGTCATCCATGGGTATCTGCAGTGCAAGACAAGGCTTTGGGTGAACAAGTATTTACAACCACAGATCATAAGAGTGTAAAGTGGTTAGTTCATTGTATCTAAGTACTCGAGAACATAGGCAAAGAAAATGATGGATAGTATTTTTGGTCTAAATAAGGATGAGAAATTTTTCTGTTTTTTTTAAGATAAAAATAATTTGTGAGGAATTTTCAAAGAAAAAAAATCATGCAGCTAGATTAATGTAGCATTAATATATCCAACAAGCACTAGTCCAGACTAAAAGACTATGTGTCTCAGTCAACTATACAGTTGTCACTGACATTCTGGAGTCTTGATGCTTTGGAGAAAAGTCCCAGATCTGGTAAAAAAAAAAAAAGGTATTGATTACCACACGGAGCCTCAGTAATTCCCAGGACCTGACCCTCGGAGCTCTTTGCATGATAGAGGGTAGATGCCCTTGAGGAAAGTCCTGACCCCAACTTTGTCTTTTTGTATTTCCTTCCTTTGGTTCCTCAGAGCTACAAGGGGCTGTCTTAAGCAGAGTGATATGGATTATAGAAAAAAAAAGATCATTTTTTTATTATTGTGCACAAGATCTGACTTGATAGTACTTTGTAAAGAGCCCCCCTTTCAGCTGGGTGGCAGTGGTGCACGCTTTTAATCCCAGCACTTGGGAGGCAGAGGCAGGCGGATCTCTGTGAGTTTGAGGCCAGCCTGGTCTGCAGAGCGAGATCCAGGACAGACACCAAAACTACACGAAGAAATCCTGTCTTGAAAACAAACAAACAAAAAATAACCCCCAGATTCTTCTGTGAAGCCCCAGTTAGAGGATGGGCTTTGGAGATGGCCCACACACTGGGTCTGAAATGAGCTCTTTCTTTCTCTAGTTCCTGAATACAGAGCTAGGAGAGACATAGTCACAATTGGCATCATTCCCATAGTAGTTGCCTGATTTAGGAAGTGATCTTATGATAGAAACTGGTGGAAAACAGCACAACTGCCTCTACTTACCAAAAAGCAAACCAGGGCAATGTTATACACAGAGTTATCCAGGGGTCAGGGCAACTGACACATTATTGAACATTGCAGAAAAGTTGATTTCTGCTATATCTCCTTC
Organism: Peromyscus eremicus; assembly: GCF_949786415.1. Classification (NCBI taxonomy): domain Eukaryota; kingdom Metazoa; phylum Chordata; class Mammalia; order Rodentia; family Cricetidae; genus Peromyscus; species Peromyscus eremicus. The sequence goes on along the minus strand of NC_081425.1, from coordinate 66,219,442 downwards.
TAGCATATCCATTTATATCTTAGAGAACTACAGTGGGTTATTGTAAAATTAACCAGGTGGAAACTCCAGCTGTGGTTGCTCTTGTTTAAGTTTTATTTGTTTCTGCAAATGATGCATCCCTTGCAGCTATCAATTTGGGGAATGTATTAACATGAATCATTAGGGGCAGTAACATCCATTGCAGGGAGCCCAATCATGTTATACTGATGGTTTTGTGTTCATTGGGCTTGGAGTGAAAGAGGCAGCAACTACTGTAGACACCTTGGGAAGACATATTCTTGCCTCAAAGTAAGAAACAATTCTAAAATGTTGTGGGATAATTTTTTTGTATACTGTGAAGATGTGTGTCTACCAAGGCATCTTCTGATTGGTTTAATAAAGAGCTGAACAGTCAATAGCTAGGTAGGAGAGGATAGGTAGGACTTTTAGGAAGAGATATGAACTCTAAGAAGAAGAGAGGCAGGGAATTCACCAGCAAGACACAGGGAAATTAGATGTACAGTGTTGAGGAGAGATAATAAGCCATATGGCAGAATATAGATTAATATAAATGGGTTAATTTAAATTTTAAGAGCTAGTTGGGAACAAGCCTAAGCTAAGGCCAGGCTTTCATAATTAATAAAAGTCTCTGTGTCATTATTTGGGAGTTGGTGATCCAAAGAAAGTCTGGTTACACTAAAAACATTGACTTCAGAGAAGCATCTACAGTTTCAGTGATCTTTTATATGTCAAGTTATCTCTTCCTAAGTAAAGTTGTTGCATTTGGCTCCTCTACTCCCAAGGAAGAGGTAAAATCATTACTGGGTATTTAGATGGGAAGTTGATAGTGAAAGGATGCTCACATCTGGCTTATGGATGGCTCCCTGTGATAGGCTGGTGCCATTTGAGTGTGGGTGTTTGGAATAATACAACCTTACTTGACAGTGTCCTGGAAGACGATGATGTACAGAAGCTCAAACTCAAAACAAAAACATCATTACACTTCCAGGAGAAGACCATCTAATCTGTAGTCACAGTAGCAAGTAGCAACCAAAGTAGTTTTTATTAACTTCTCTTTTCTTTTAGACAGTTGTAGATTTCTGTGCAATTGTAAAATATAACCAGAGCTGTCTTGACCTTCATCTTGTCCAGAGACAATGCTTTAAATTTAGAATCTTTGACTTTAGAAATTCCATACAATAGTATTGTATTTACAGCATTATCATGCCTCCCTTTCCCCCCCAAACTCCTTTCATGCTTCCCTACTCCCTCTTAAATATATAACCTCTTTTTCTTTAATTATTGTTATTGTTGTTGGTGTGTGTGTGTGTATGTGTGTGTGTATGTGTGTATGTATGTGTGTGTGTATGTGTGTGTATGTGTGTGTGTATGTGTGTGTATGTGTGTATGTGTGTGTGTATGTGTGTGTGTGTGTGTGTGTGTGTGTGTGTGTGTGTACATACTATTGAGTCCATTTAGTGTTGCTGGTATGTACATGTATTTAGGGTTGTCCACTTAGGATTGGATAACGTATTAGGGCATTGGTCCACAGAGAAAACCAGTTCTCCCTCCTCATCTAGGGGTGAGGTCTCGTGAATATTCTCCCCTCCACATTTGTTTGTCCACTGGTGGTGTCACTATGCAGTTCTTGTTTAGGCAACCATTTTGCTGAGAGTTCCCAGGAACAGCTTCTCTGTCATGACTAGAAGACACTATTTTGCAGCAGGCATCCTGGTCCTCTGGCTCGTACAGTCTTTCAGCCCCTTCTTCTGTGATGTTTCAGGAGCCTCATGTGTAGGGATTACACTATAGATGTGTCCTTTGGGGCTGGGCACCCCATAGTAACTTACTCTTTGCATTTTCCCACTTGTGGGTCTCTGTAATAGTCTCCATCTTTTGCATAACGATTCTTCTTTGATGAGGGGTGAACACCACACTTGCCTATGGGTCTAAACATAAGTGTACAGAATACAGTAGAACTTGTATCTGTTCAAGGAATAGTAATAGGCTCTCTTCTAGCTTTACAGTACCAGGCATGAATTCCCTTCTATGGTATAGGCCTTAAATCATATTATATAGTTGCTGTTTACCCCCAAGATAAAAGTGCCATTATTACACCACTGTGAATATCTTGCCAGGCTGCCATTGCTGTGGTTCCTAAGTTTTACAGTTGAGTGAAACTATTGATTGCTTTTCTTTCTTAACATGAGGTGGCAGACCATGTTCTCACCTTAATATGGAAGGAGGTGATGGAGCATAGCAAACCCTATTGTTTCCTTAATCAACTCCTTTCTTTTTTCCTCCCTCTCTCCCTCCCTCCCTCCCTCCCTTCCTTCCTTCCTTCTTTCTTTTCTTCAGGAAAATAAGATTTAAAAACATATGCATGGAAGAACAAAATGCTGCTTTTTGCTGCTTTAGGACCCCAGTGTGACCCTGGCTTGCTGAGCCCATTCTTCGGTGTCCCATTCTGCTACTCCTCATGTCACCCCTGCTCTAGCACACACAGGGAGACACAAATGCCAGATTATTACTGGGAACTGAACCCCAGTCCTTAGGAATGGATGATGGGCACTCTATCTGCTCTTAACCCTCTTGTTTCTCTCTGGCTTAATTTTGTTGTTATTTTTTGTTCTTGATTTCGTTACTTGTTTTTTGTGTGGGTGTTTTGACTGCGTGTATGTCTGTGAACCATGGGCATGCCTGGTGCCCATGGAAGTGGGAAGAGGACATCGGATCCCTTGGAATTAGAGTTATAGGTGGTTGTGACCTGCCATGTAGATGCTGAGACTTGAACCTGGATCCCCTGGAAAAGCAGCTGGTGCTTTTAACTGCTGAACCATCTCTTCAGGCCTTCTATTTTAGCAACAAACATATTTTTTTTGCTTTTTGAAATTATAATGAGATCACCTCCCCTTTCCTTGTCTCACTCCAGGCCCTCCTGTGTCCTCCACCCTTTGCTCTCTCCCAAACCAGTTGTTTGTTTTAAGACACGTTCTTACTGTAGACAAGCTGGTCTCCAGTTTTCAGTCCTTATGCCTCAGCTTCTAAAATGCTGGGTGCACAGGTGTAAGTCATCATACTTGACCGACTTCCTTCCTTCCTTCCTTCCTTCCTTCCTTCCTTCCTTCCTTCCTTTCCTTCCTTCCTTCCTTCTTTCCTTCTTCCTCCCTTTCTCCCTCCCTCCCCCTCTCTTTCTTTCCTTCTTTTTTCCTGTTTATTTTTTTGGAGACAGGGTCTCCTTTTGTAGCTGAGACTGGAATTTACACTAATCCTCTTTTCTTAGCTTCCTGAGTGTCTGAGACTACAAGTGTGTGCCACCATACCTGGCCTGACTGTAAGTTTTAGTGAGGGAAAGCAGGGCCTGAAGAGATGACTCTGAGGTTATGAGTGAGTACTGAGTACTGAGCACAGAGGACCTGAGTTCTGTTGCTAGTATCCAGGTCAAATAGCTCAGAACTGCACGTAACTCCTACTCTAGGGAATCTAGCATCTCTAGCTTCTCTGGGCACCTGATCTCTTGTGTACATAGCCATACATATGCACATAATTAAAAATAATAAAAACAGCCGGGTGGTGGTGGTGGCGGCGGCGGCGGCGGCGGTGGCGGCGGCGGCGGCGGCGGCGGCGCACGCCTTTAATCCTTTCTATCATGATATCTTACTCTATTGACTTCTTTCCCTTTATTTCTTAATTAGCATACAAAGTAACAAGTTTTCTTATGGCATTTCCACACATCTTTAGTTTTTGCTGACTTGCACTCTGTCCCCTTCTCTGGCCCCATCCCTGTGTGTGCCCTTTCACACCTCCACTTTGGTGTCACATGACTTCTCTAACACTTCCCATCTTCCTCCCTCAAAGCATCCTTTATCTCTCACTCATGCCCCCTTCCCAGTTTCCTGGTCTCTACACACACTCACCCCCACATAAATAAAAAGTTGTAAAAGTTAGAAGTCAAGGTCCACATATGAGAGGGAACATGTGGTGTTTGTTTCCCTGAGCGTGGGTCACCTCATTTAATACAGTTCCAGGTTTTATCCATTTTCATGCAAACTTTTTTTTATGGCTGAGAGAAATTCTATTTTGCACAGGTACCACAGTTTCATTATCTGTTCAGCAGTTGATAAGCATCTAGGCTGATCCTAATTCCTTGCTATTATGAACAGAGCAGCGATGAGCATGGACGTGCAAGTCTCTCTGTTGGATTGTGCTCCTCTGGCATGAGTCCAGGAGTGGTACATTTGGGTCACATGCTAGTGCCGCTTATGTTGAGAAAACTCTACACAGAGCTCCACTTCACCCACACCTGCCCTGGAAATCATCCTGGGGATGTCTAAAAAACAAAAAACAAACAAACAAAAAAAACGAAAACAAAAACAAAAACAAATTAAAAATAAAACTACCACATGATCCATCGAAATCTCTCCTGGGCAGTTATCCAAAGGACTCCATAGCCTATGGCGTGGATACCTGAACATCTGTGTTCATGGCTGCCGTGTTTACAATAACTGGAAAATGGAAGCAGTCTAGCTGCCCATCAGCTGATGAATTGACAATAAAGATGTGGTACATATGAAAAAATAATATCTGCAGAAAAATAGATGGAATGGAAATTGTTTTTCCTGAGTGAGCTAACCCTAGGCTCATAGGACAAAAAACGATATGCTCTTTCTCATATGAGGATCCTATCTCTGTGGATGTTTGGTTTTGTGTGTCTAACATGGAGTAACTGTAGAAGCCAGGGAAACATGGAAAGGGGAGAATTTACCTTAAAGGAGAAGCAACAGTTGAAGGATATGTCTTCAGGAAGGAGGATATTGAAGTAGAAAGCTTTAGGTTGGAAGAGAGGCAGGGGATGGGAGCTGTAGGTTTGGGCTGGAGGGAAGAATTAACTGAGATAAAGAAAGTATGAAGAAACCATATGGAAAGCCAGGTGTGTCCACCTGTGCAATAGCAGCTTCACTGTTTTGAGGATAGCCAACTGCCCTCTGATCAGATTCAAGACCTACACCATGGGCTGCAGGGGACCTTGCCTGGTGCTGTAAGCCTGACTTATAACTTACAGGGGAGGGGGTAGGCCCATGTGGGGAGTGCATTTCTGATTATTAACTGAACTCACACAGCAGCAAACTAACTTCCAAATACCTATACTTTGCCCATAGATAAAAGTGTCTCCCAGCCTTAATCAGAGATGCTGCACCTTATGACAAACGCTGGTGAATGCCAAGATCATTGCTGTGCAAGATGTACAAAAATGTGGTGGCTGCCAGTCCATCTGTAATCAAGTCATTATACCATACCCTCTGAGCCTCAGGCCACATTATGGGAGAGGGTATAGGAAGTATGTAAGAGCTGGAATGTAGGGTGAAGGGCTGAAAATTTCCTTTCTCTAGACTTGATACAATTATTGCAATAATCAGTTCAGACCAACTGCAGTTACCAGCACAGGGCTCATATAAGACCAGTCCCATCAACAATCAGTTAAAAAGGGGGAGGGGCTTGTAGACCCCACTCTTTAGCTCTGAACTATTGGCTATTGATAAATTCTGGGAAATAACTGTCTTTAGTGTGTATCCACCGATGAACCTACCAGGCTCCAATAGATAGATCCAAACCACAGTTACACAGATGGTGTTTATTAATCTCAGGGGTCAGAAAACTAAACATACGGATATGAACATGAGAGAGAGATTTATGAGGAGAGCCTAGGGTGCACAGGCATGTTAGGGATGTGAAAGGAGTTGAGAATGTTCAAGAAGCATTTCCAGTCTGTTGCTATAGTCCCTACTTGAATGTCAATAAACAGTAGCTGAAACAAACAAACAAACAAAAAACAAAAAAGAAAAGAAGCATAGAATACACATGAGAAATTGTATAAAAATAGTTATCGGATTGCCATCCATGACTAGGTGCACAAGCTGAATGAGACAGTAATTGTTCAGGGGATTAGTGGTGACTCAGCTCACACCAGGGCTCTGGGACAAGATGTATACACACGTATATGAGAGTGCTGGGCTGGCCCTGCTTCACTGGAGGTGACTGTACAGGTCTAGGCACACAACATTGATCCTCTGCTAAAGCTCCTGATCTGGGTGATGGAGCTGAGTCCCCCTGAGCAAGGTAAAGAGAGGTGGATGCAGTTCTGAGATGAGAGGACAGCTGGGGAGAGAGACTTTGGGGTGCTGGACCAGGAGACCTGGGAGGAGCCCGAGAACAGTGGACTTCCTAGGACTAGAGAAATTCCTTAGAGGAATGGGTAGAGTGGGAGGTAAGGGCTTTTGATCTTTCCTTCCCTTTGTAGTCTGTGAAATTTGGAGAAGAATTTGGAAAGGAAGAAGGCATCCTTGTCAGACAGTAGTTCTCTCCAGGACTGACAGTACTGGTCTATATAAGTGCTGTTCGAATGCAGTCAGTGCACAGGTATGAACAGGCTTAGTGAGAAGTATTTGGAGATAGTGCCCATGAGACGAGGGGAGGGTGAAGAAGAATCTGGTGAACAAAATTGTTTAAGTTTTGTATTCACAGAAGAGACTGATGTCAGCTCCTTTTGTGAAGACAGATTTCTTTATTAAAATTCAGATAGCTGTACCCCAGGATGTTGAACACTGCCCCAGACACAGGGCTTGTCATCTAGGGTTGTTGAAGGAGTTTCATTGTTTCCTGAATCCAAGGTAGAAAGCTTGAGATTCTGGTGAATACCTCAGGAAGTTGTCCAGTACAGTGATGTTGGCTGACAATGCCCTGGGCCACATTGTTACACACAAATGGTCCTCCTGCATCTCTCTGTGGACAGAAAAATAGGAAGCCTTAGTAAATATCATCACCTCTTGCCAGACTGGTTTTCTCCCCCTTCATCTCTGTTCCCAGTAAGCCCTGGGTTTTCAGATGGAAAGGCTAAGTGCCATCATCAGCCTCAGTTCTGATGGAAAGAAGTTGATGAGCCCTGTCAGTCACTAACTGGAGTGTCCTTGCCTGGCTGTGTCCTTCTTCACTTTCACTGGACTCCAGCTCTCCTATTTTCCCATGGAGAAAGGACAGAAGATTGGCTCAGGGAAATGCTAGATCCCTGTAGGTTGACCCCTACGTAGCATCTAGACTAGCAGCAGTTGCACAGAAGGAGAAGGCCTGGCTGTGTGTGTGCAGTATGGCTCTGTTTCTGGGCAAACATTTGAAGATGACCATGTCCTTACCTTCTCCTTGGGATTTCCCACACAGATCTGGATGGAGTCCTTGTAGTTTTTGTACATTCCTTGACATGTCTGGCTTTTTTGAACTTCTAGTTTTACTTCCTGAAGTGTGTTAGACAGGCTACAATTCGGTAGGTTTCCCCAGCCTGCCACTGTGCACACCTGCCCAGGTTTCACCTGGTCCTGGCTCTTGGGAAGGGCGATGGTCTTCACAACACCACTGAGTTTAGCTTTGTGTTTCAGCTTGTCAGAAAGATGAAGAATAATGGTTCAGGTCCGGCATTCTAAGCAAGCTTAAACCATGAATGGGGTTGCCTATACCTTCTCCATCAGCAAAGCCCCCCCCAAAGCCCCATTCTATGGCCCTGGGACCAATAGATCAGCCACTCAGGGGAGAGCACTGGACTGATACACTAGTAACCTGTGGAGTGCACCAAAAAAAAAAAAAAAAAAAAAAAAAACAGTAAAGTGGTACCTTCAGTAGCATGATGTCATTGACCAGTGTTTTACTGTTGAAGTTCTTGTGAGGGACGGCTTCAAGAACCGAGATGTGTTGTGTGTTTTTCTGTTTCTTGATATCGTGAGCACCCAAGGTTACAGTTATATTCCTTGAAAATAAAATGGATGAAGTAAACATAGGAGCAATGAATCATTCTCTGGAATGCAGGTGTAAGGCTGAGCCTAAGTCAGAGCTTGGCTGAGTCAAATAGCAAGAAATTCATGGAGAAAGTTGTGTCCTTGGTCTACAGAAACCTCCCCAGTCTTTCAGATCCTTCACTGACACCATGGTCCCGGGTCTTGTAACAGTCTAGACTGCTAAATGGGTTAAACAGTCAAATGGATTAAAGTGAAGTTGTTCTGGATCCTTGGTCTGTATTTAGGGACCGCCCATACCTGTTGTTTTTGGTCAATCCCAGGCAACGAAGACCCAGTTGCTTCTTCTCACCTTCCATTACAGTGAGCGGCTGTCATTACGATGTCTTCTCTCACCAGGAAACCACCACATCGAAACTTGTCTGATTTGCTCTCATAAATTTCTAAAAATGCCATGTAGGGCCGGGAGTGGGGTTTGGACTCTGTACCCCAAGCGATTTCTCCTGAAAGAGAAAATTGGTTCTGAATTTCTGTGCATGTGGAAAACTGTACCACACCTGGTGGCTGGCATAAAGGACAGTTCATGACAGGAGAGTCGGTTGGCTTGACATGGATGGAGAAGAGAGCTTTTGCAGAGACTATCACACACTGAGAAAGGGCCATGGATTCTGTGTGTGTCATTCAGGGTTTGCTGCATGATGCCACTTTTCCACTAGTTTTTAATTCTTCTTGTAATGATGGAGCCAAGAGTTTTTCCCGACCAAATTCAAGCTCATGTTCACATTAAGGAAGAATTTAGCATACATTGTTCAGAAAATCTAGAATACATCCAACCAACTACAGTTGCTTTTCTGTCTCATGCTCCATCTGAAGTCCTGCTCACTTAAGCACTGGGCTGTGACTGAAGTAATCATGATACTCTATTGGGTTAGAAAACTCTGGCTGCCTTTTCTCCATTCTGATTCACGATACATAGTGTACAACTTAGAAACAACAAGATTGTCTTAACCATGAGAAGCCCTCATTGCCCTATGCCAATAGCTGGGAGGAGGGTTTTTAATGTAGTCTGAACTTCAGCATAGTATTGTCTTCCTAGGACATTGAAATAACCTTCAGCACTTGGAAGAACACAGAGGAGTTGGGATCCTAGTGAGATGGGGAGATGGGTGGGAGGATCCAGTGTCAGCCTGTTCCCATCAAGCTGTGGAGCAGGGATGAAGTCTCACTTTGCTGGCTCTGTTAGATTGTGGGGGATCTGTCATGGAGCCCTGTATGGCTCAGAAGAACAGAGACAAGGAAGAATTGAAGCCTGGAACCAGAATAGACAGTTCTTCGAGTTTCAAATCCTGATTGCAGCCCTGGGATAAAGCTGCCATCTCTTAGGTCTGGCCAATTGGAACTTCCAGCCTTCATATTCAACTGCATCTTTCCTCTAGGGTCCCAGGATATTTTTATAACTCCTCACTGTTAGATGACTGAGATCTCACTCACCAGGTGACATTACAAGTATTTCCTGGTGATTTCAGAGCCCTCTTTATCCAGTCCTGGAGTTGGGGCTCAGCAAAATTCTCAGATGAACTGAGTGAGGAGCAGACCTTAGACCCAGCCTGACTGGGGCACTATGGAAGTGTCCCTGGTGACACATTTCAGACTCTAGAGAAGGGAATGGCTGCTTACCTCCTTCCGTGCTGACAGGCAGGACAGCCACCAGGAGAAGCATGAGCAGGAACATCTTCTTCAGGGGTCTGACCAGTTTTCAATTGTCACCTGTCTATGCCTCACAACTGTTAAACCATTAGTTGTGGAAAGAGGGCCAGGGTCAGTGGCCACTATTTCCTGTGTGATATTTAAGATGTGAGTTCTTGCTGCATCTGTGTGGTGAATGTACAGGAAGCACTTTGTCAGTGAGTTGCTGGTGAGCATGACCACATTCCCAGAGGAATGCTGGACTCTGAGAAGAGAGCAAGAGTCTCCTGAGGCTTTCCACATTAAGCAGAGAGGGATTCCCCTTCTCATGTCAGTGATGAGGGAATTTCAATATGATGCCTTTGTGTCTTGAATTTGTGATCATGTATTTATCTTCTTTAAAAGTAACATTTCTATAACCCTTAATACTATCTATGTTTAGCTTATTTTTTTCAAGAGCACAAGGGCCTTTTTTTTTTCAAGATTCAAAAGTGTCCTTCTAAGACAATACCCTAGGAAAAGCTGAGTCACCTATTAACATCTCAAGAGCTTTGAACTCTATTGGGGGATGGCTGTGGGGTAAGGACTTAGGATGAAGTGTTAGTGTGATGTTGATGACATTGTGAGGAGGTGAGGAAATGACAGAGTAGGGAAGCCAGTAGAACGGACTTGACAGATGAACATTCAGGGTCCCATGCCAGTCTATAAAGACATTTCAAAGGTTTAAAATATTTCGTCAGCAAATAAGTTAGTGGCAGGAAAGGAGAGATCAAGAGCAGAAACAGAGATGTACTGTTCCTGCCCAGAGTCTGTATTACTCTTGTCCACACTGTCAAGGCAATCTGGTCTCCAGGGAAGAAGGTGATGGAGGCAAAGGTATTTTCTGTTTGCTCTCTGTCTCTGCTGAGGAACCAGCCTCTCTCTCTCTCTGTCTCTGTCTCTGCTGAGGAACCAGCTCTAGGTCCTCTTGTAGTTTGTATACGCAGGTGCTTTTAATGTAAAACTCAAGTGCATTTCTTCTTAGAACACCAGAGTCCACCTGTCATTTGAGACTGGTTTTCTGGACATTCTTGCCATTTAGTACAGATACAAGGAGACCTCTGACGTAAGCTGCATGCTGTCCTCATGCTGACTTGGCATCTGTCACAGCAAAGCTGGAATATTCTAACATATTGTCATCTGCATTCTCCTCTTAAGGGGTATGAAAGGGTTTATTATTATCTTGTTCCTATGTTAGTTTACTTGTATCCTCTAACTCCAATTTTCAAATATGAGCACATTCAGTAAGGTTGGAAGAATTATTAATCTGTGTGGTCCAATATATCTACTAAAAGTCTATGAGGTAATACACATAGAAAATGAAAGATGCTAGATTATAATGTTACTTCTGCAGCAGCTGATTATCATTTAGATGCATCTGGTCCCACTCTTTCACAATTTTTACTTCTGATTTCTTACATCTTGATAGTGCCATCACATTTTCCTGGCAGTTAAACGAGTTTTGAGTGGTTGGGGCAGGCTCTTGGGCTAGCCTTCTGCCTCACACTTGGCTCAGAGCTTCCTGTGGCCTTTCTCAGAGGTGACAGCTGTTCTGTCCAAGGGATGGTGAATATGTACATGAAATTGGACACTGTGTGTGGAATGAAGTGTGTAATTGCCTTATTACTTTGTGATTAGAAAAAATGGAAAAAAACAAGGTCTACATTTGAATGAGATAGTGTATGTAAATGAATGAAAGGTTCAGAAAGGAATGAGAAAGCGGCCACATATGAATGGGATAGTGTATATATACAATGTGTGTGAGTGAGAGGTCCAGAAGACAATGAGAAAGTGGCCACATATCAATGGGATAGTGTAGACAAAATTCTAAATAGTCTTAGTAAATAAGAAACACAGAGCCAAATACAGCGGTAATAGCCAAAGAAATCAGAGAGCCATGACTACCTTATCTTACCACCTCGCCTCTGTTGCTTCCCCAGAGAGAGTTTCTTCCTGCCTGACTTGTGTTTTTATTGCCTTTCTGTTCTGCCTTCTCATTGGCTCTAAACCCAGCCACATGACTTCCTCGTCACTGCCTGTCAATACAGACCTCCGGGTCTCTATGGTTGGTACTGGGATTAAAGGCTTGTCTCACTACGCTTGGCTGTGTCCTTGACCACACAGAGACTCTGCATGCCATGTGATCGGATTAAGGGCATGGGCTATCACCACCTGACTGCTTTCCTGGCTCACTATGACCTCTGATCTCCAGGCAAACTTTATTTACTAACATACACATAAAATTACATTTCAACACAAATAAAATATCACCATATTTCCCCTTTCTATTCTAATAAAAGAAAAAAATGAAAAAAGTTATAACTAATATAAGAAAAACTATATATAAAAAGTATAATAACTATATACAATATATACAAGCAATTAATACCTAAACAATGTCTAGTCCATTGGCATTTGACAGACTCAGAGAAAATATTCCATTATCTATCCTATTTTGGTAAGTCCAAAATGTACCTGATTTACTTTCTATCCTAACTTATATTACTAACAGAATTATCTTATAATGTCTTTCAAATTTATACAGTTACACCTCTTTAGTGAATTTCTTTCCTGAAATTCCTAAAAGGAAAACTATAACTATCTAATCTTTAACTATAACTATAACCATAACTATCTAATGGATAGTGTATGCATACAATGTATGTGAGTGAGAGGTCCAGAAGGGAATGAGAAAGTGGCCACATATGAATGGGATAGTGTATATACACAATGTGTGTGAGTGAGAGGTCCAGAAGGGAATGAGAAAGTGGCCACATATGAATGGGATAGTGTATATACACAATGTGTGTGAGTGAGAGGTCCAGAAGACAATGAGAAAGTGGTCACATATGAATGGCATAGTGTGTATATACAACATATATGAGTGAGAGGTCCAGAAGGGAAATGAGAAAGTGACAGGATCAATGCATGAACTTAATGTGTGAAGAATTCTCATGTTTGTTAGAAAAAAAATCACTGAGGTACTCTCATGAGCCCTGTGGACTCTAAGTAGGAGAAACTCAGACAAGTGTCTAAGCCATTCAGCCCTGTCCACGTGTGTCTTTGCCCATCCTCTCCATTTCTGCCCAGCCCTCTCTTTAGATAGTGCTTCTGGGTCCCTGTCAGCCACAACTTCTGTTTCTGTGTTAAGATCACAGAGGAGAAAGGTAGACTGGGGACCCTGCCAGGATGTGATAGCTGCTACTCTTGGAACCTTCTTCCTGGGCCTGGAAACTTACAGCTCCAGAGAAAAAGAAGCCTCATCAATGCTTTATCTGAACAGGGGATGGTGCCACCTACCTTCTCTAGGCAACATCTTATTCCATAAAGACTTGGTCTTCTTATATTCTTACAGATTGCTTAAAAATCAAACAATTGCCATTGTTGCCAAATGTAAAAACACAAGTTTGATAATTTTAGCTGTTTTCACTAGTCAAATGCAATGGCATTGTGTAGACCCACAGCCTTGTATGACAATCAACAACATTCTTCTTTGTCATTTTTTTAAATCTTTCTGTATGGAAACACTGAACCTATATGATAATGCTGTCCTGTCACTCCTGTCTGAATCTATTTGTGTCTCTGATCTGTGAGAGACTGTTGCACAAACATCAGCATCATGAGCATGATGCTACCTCGTGGTCAATAGTTTATTTATTAACCGGACTCCTTGAGATAGGTCATGATGATGTTGAGGCCTTGAAAACAAAGAAAGCATTAAAACCAGAGTGAGTGCTGGAGAGGGCCCCATGTGACGAAAGAAAAGCCTGCCTGAGTGTCAAGATGAAGCTGAATATCTCCTTCCCTGCCATCGGCTGTCAGAAACTCATCAAAGAGAACGAGTGCCAGCTTCCTACATTCTACAAGAAGCACATGGCCACAGAAGTAGCTGCTGATGCTCTGGGTAAAGAGTGGAAGGGTTATGTGGTCCGAATCAGTGGCGGGAATGGCAAACAAGGTTTTCCCATGAAGCAAGATGTTTTGACTCATGGCAGAGTGCACCTGCTGTTGAGTAAGGGGCATTCTTTTTTTTTATTTTATAATTTAATTTAATTTTATATACCAGCCACGGATTCCCCTGTTCTCCCTCCTCTTGCCCCCCTACCCTCTCCCCAGCCCACCCTCCATTCCCATCTCCTCCAGGGCAAGGACTCCCCTGGGCATTCAGCTCAACCTGGTAGATTCGGTCGAGGCAGGTCCAGTCCCCTCCTCCCAGGCTGAGCAAAGTGTCCCTGCATAGGCCCCAGGTTCCAAACAGCCAGCTCATGCACAAAGGACAGGTCACGGTCCCACTGCCTGGGTGCATCCCAAACAGTTCAAGCTAATCAGCTGTCTCACTTATCCAGAGGGCCTGATCCAGTTGGGGGCTCCTCAGCTATTGGTTCATAGTTCATGTGTTTCCACTAGTTTGGCTATTTGTCCCTGTGCTTTTCCAATCATGGTCTCAACAATTCTCACTCATACAAACCTTCCTCTTTCTCACTGATTGGACTCCTGGAGCTGCACCTGGGGCCTGGCCGTGGATCTCTGCATCTGCTTCCATCAGTCATTGGATGAGAGTTCTAGCATGACAGTTAGGGTGTTTGGCCATCCGGATCACCAGAGTAGGTCAGTTCGGGCTTTCTCTCGACCATTGCCAGTAGTCTATTGTGGAGGTATCTTTGTGGATTTCTGGGGACCTCTCTAGCACTTTGCTTCTTCCTATTTCCCTGGTGTCTTCATTTATCATGGTCTCTTCTTCCTTGTTCTCCCTCTCTGTTCTTGATCCAGCTGGTATCTCCCGCTCCCCTAAGCTCTCTTTCCCTTGACCCTTGCCCTTCATTACCCCACCTCATGTCCAGTTTGCTCATGTAGATCTCATCCATTTCTCTATATTTGGGGGATCCCTGTGTCTTTCTTAGGGTCCTGTTTTCTAGGTAGCCTCCCTGGAGTTGTGAGTAGCAGTCTAGTCATCCTTTGTTTTACATCTAGTATCCTCCTGTGAGTGAGTACATACCATGTTTGTCTTTCTGAGTCTGGGTTACCTCACTCAGGGAGTAAGGGGCATTCTTGTTATGACCAAGGAGAACAGGAGAGAGGAAGGAGAAGTCTGTTCAAGGATGCATCGTGGATGCCAATCTCAGTGTTCTCAACTTGGTTATTGTAAAAAAAGGAGAGAAGGATATTCCTAGACTGACAGATACTACTGTGCCTTGTCGTTTGGAACCTAGAAGAGCTAGCAGAATCCGAAAGCTTTTTAATCTCTCTAAAGAAGATGATGTCTGCCAATACGTGGTCAGAAAGCCGTTAAACAAAGAAGGGAAGAAGTCCAGGATCAAAGCACCCAAGATTCAGGAACTTGTTACTTTGTGTGTCCAGCAACACAAATGCCATCGTATTGCTCTAAAGAAACAAGAAAAAAAGAAAAACAAGGAGGAGGGTGAAGAATATGCTAAACTTTTGGCCAAGAGAGTGAAGGAAGCCAAAGAAAAGCGCCAGGAAGGAGGCAGGCTGTGCGCTCTGAGAGATTCTACTTCTAAGTCTGAGTCCAGTCAAAAATAAGTTTTATGGGTAACAATAAATGATCATACCTTAAGAAAAAAGCCTACCTGAATTCATCTTTCAGATCTGGACCACTAGGAGGAATCTTCCAGGAGGGAGATTGATTGCATCCCTGACTGCTTTAAGGAAGACTACAGGGGTCTGGGTTATAACAGTTTTGGATGTTTTGGAATAAAACCATGAGAAACAATATTTTGTAGTGGAAACGGATGTCATCAGACTCATCTGAGAAAATCCTGAGTCTTGCACTGTCCTCTGTTCTTGTCTCCAAGGAATAAACATCCCCAGTGAACTTCCTGCCTGGCATGGGCTTTTATTCTACCTTTTTTATATATATATATATATATATATATAGAACCCACCACTGCAAGCACAATGGTCCATGCAGTTGAGGTGTTTGTTGCATGGCTTCCAGGAACCACACTCAAAGGCTTGAGTGTCTGCTGAGCTGCTCATGTGTCTGAGGACTGCATCTTCCTCACTGGTTTGCTTGAGGCTGTGACAGGAGTTCCCATCTTAAGGTGGATTCCCACAGGAGAGGATCCTGGGAAATGAATGGACTTCCAAGCACACGAAGATGGCAGCTGAAGAACTGGAGAGGAGGAGTGTGGTGTGGGGGAAGACAGTGGTCCTGAGAGGATGGTGACTATGACAGCAGTCCTGCAGTAAGGACAACCAGTCTGCCTAGTGGGACTTTCTCCCTGTGGTTCCAGAGATGGGTCAGAAGAGGGCAAAGGAGTCTATGTGAATGGATGCTCCCTAGTGCAGGGTGTGCTATACAGAACCCATGGACACTGTTTGATTTGATGCTGAGAATCCTTTGTGGAGAATTCGTTGGTTCAGAGATGACAAATGACCCATCCCAGACATTCATTCAATTAAAGAGTCACACCAACACAGGAGTCTTGTAGCAACAGGTTATCCATCACTACTACTTTTCTGGGATGTGTGGCTGTTTGGAAATCCCAGAAAGGTAGGTTTCAAGTCAGTGGACAGAGAAGGAATAGGTAGGTCAGAAGTTTCACATGAGAAATCCTCTCCACATATATAATTGAGCAGAGGAGGCATCATAAAAATACTTAATCAGAGGTGCATCAGCTAAGAGTGGAGACCTGGGATCTGAATTAACTGTGTTCCTGAATTAACTAACAAGATGCTGTGTGGTCACTTCCTTTCTGGGTCCTCCCTTTTCATGGAGGTGGATAGTGTATATTTGCTCCTTTTAACATTTTCTTTTATTATCCATGGTATTTTCATGAAATAAAAGTGAACGCCATAGGAAATATTTAATACTCATGATCCTGTATGATTAAATGGTATGGGTGGGTATCTTTATTCTTTTTCCCTTCACCCTTTATAGGCAGCTCCAGAATTAAAATGTTCTAAGGTGTGATGGAATCTGAATGGCAAGTACTGGTCTAGTAGGACAATCCTGTAGGTACCATGTGATGGGAAGTACTGGAAAGCTGGGAACTGAGGCCTGGGAATCAAGAAGTCTGCTGGTGCTGCTTCACAGTAGAATCCTCAATGCTACAAGCTCAAAGCCTTTTGTGGTGAGGATACACCAGGAACCAGTCAGCGTGTGTGGTAAAAATGAATGTGAACCTCGACTGGAATCCATTTTTTTCAAGTTTAATATTTTATTTACTTATTTATTTTACAGCTGGACCACAGTTTTCCATCCCCCATCTCCTCCCAGTCCCTCACACCACCTCTTTTCTGTTCACCCTGCATCCCCCATCGTCTTCTGTATTTACTGAGTAAAGGGCAGGCCTCCAGTGGATATCTACCAAACATGGTATATCAACTTGCAGAAAAACTTAGCACCTTGCCTTTTATTTAGGCTGGAAAAGGTGAGCCACTAGGAGGAACCGGATACAAAAGTCGGCAAAAGGGTCAGAGACAGCACCTGTTCCTGCTACTGGGAGTCCCACAAGAGGACCAAGCCACACAACTGTCACATATATACACGGTCAGTCCAATGCAGGCTCCCTGGTTGTCGGTTCAGTCTCTATGAGCCCCTATGAGGCCAGATTTGTTGATTCTGTAGATTTTCTTGTGATGTCCTTGATTCCTCTGACTCCCACAGTCCTTCCTCTCTCTCTTCAGCAGGATTCCCTAAGCTCAGCCTAATGTTTGAGTGTGGGTCTCTATATCTGTTAACTGGAATCCATTTTGTTGACATTCAAAAGTTAAGAAGGTTCTTCTGAAGAGGCTAGTAATTAGTCCAGGTATTATTGTAAAATGGAACTAGCAAGTGACAATATTTTAGTTTTCTAAACAGAAAAAACATGGCATCATATTTTAACAAATTACATGTGAGGTCCATATTCCTTATGTATATGTATATATATTATTAATCTATTTATTTTACATCCTAGTCACAGTGTCCCCTCCATCCTCCCATCAGTGTGTCCCCATCACCTCCCATTCCCACCCCCAATCATTTTTTCTTCTGTTTCTATCCAGGGAAGGGCAGGGCAGGTCTCCCATGAGTATCAATAAAACTTGGTATATCAAGTTGCAGTAAGACTAAGCATCTCCCTTGATTAAGGCTGGGCAAGTCAATCCAGTATGAGGAGTAAGGTTCCAAAAGTGAGTAAGAGTCAGACAGTCACTGTTTCTGCTGTTAGGAGTCCCCCAGAGGCTCAAGCTACACAACAGTCACATATATGCAAAGTGATTAGGTCAGTTCCATGTAGGCTCCCTGGCTTCTCGTTAGCCTCTGCTAGCCGCTATGAACCCAGGTTAGTTGATTGTGTGAGCCTTCCCATGGTGTCCTTGATCTAGGCAACATACTAGAATTCTTCTCCTATGAACCCCTTTAGCCAGACCACTACAGTTCAAATCTTCCATGTTCCTACTAGTATGGTCCATTAAGCAGTGCTTAAAGCATTGCACTGCTTTCCTAACTCAAAGTAGCAAAGTTCAAATTCCTCCAAAGAAAACCATGGTCAAGCCTATGAAAACAATACCCTACTCCTGGTACCAACTTCTGCCTTAGGGTTTATGTTGCTGTGAAGAGACACCATAATGACAACATATTTTATAAAGGAAAATATTTTATTTGGGAGGCTTACAGTTTAAAAGGTTTAGCCCATTATCATCACGGCAGGAAACATGGTGCTATGCAGGCAGGCATGGTGCTGGAGAAGTGTCTGAGATTTCTACATCTTGATCCAAGGGCAACAAGAAGTGAACTGTCTGTAACACCGAGCAGAGCTTGAGCAAAGACCTCGAATCCCACCCACAAGTGTTATTTCCTCCAGCAAGGCCACTTCTTCTAATAGGTCCATTCCCTATGAACTTATGGTGACCAGTTACATTCAAACCTCCACAAATAGGAAAACACAGGTAGTAAAGAAGGGGACTATTGAAATAGAAAGGGTTAGGCTGGAAGAGAGGCAGGGGATGGGAGCTGTAGGTTTGGGCTGGAGGGAAGAATTAACTGAGATAAGAAAGTATGAAGAAACCATATGGAAAGCCAGGTAGGCAATAGCAGCCTCACTGTTTTGAGGGTAATGAACTGCCCTCTGATCAGATTCAAGACCCACACCAGGGGCTGCAGGGGCCCTGCCTGGTGCTGTAAGCCTGGCTATTAACCTACAGGGGAGGCAGGAGGCCCATGTTGAGGGTGCATTTCTGATTATTAACTGAACTCACACAGCAGTAAAACTGACTTCCAAATACCCATGCTCTCCCGCATAGACAAAAGTGGCTCCCATCTTTAATAACAGATGCTGCTCCTTATGACAAACGCTGGTGAATGCCAAGATCATTGCTACCCAAGTTGTACAACATGTGATGGTTGTGAGTCCATCCGCAATCAAGTCATTATACCACCCCCTCTAAGGCTCAGGCCACATTAGGGGAGAGGGCATGGGAAGTATGTAAGAGCTGGAAGGTAGGATGAAGGGCTGAAAAATTCCTTTCTCTAGACTTGATAGAATTATTGCAATAATCAGTTCAGACCAACTGCAGTTACCAGCACTGGGCTCATATAAGACCAGTCCTGTCAACATTCAGTCAAAACAGGGGAGGGACTTGCAGGTCCTCACTCTTTAGCTTTGAACTATTGGCTATTGATAGATTCTGGCAGAGGAGGAAATGAATGTCTTGAGCTGTATATCCAATGCTGACTCTACAAGGATAGATCCAAACCCACAGTTACATAGTTGACCTTTTTTTTAATATAAGTGGGATATAAAACTAATACAAAGATAGGAATGTGAGAGTGAGAGAGATTTGTGAGGAGAGCCTAAGGTATATAAATATGTTAGGGAGGTGAGATGTTTTGAAAATGTTAAAGAAGCATAGAATATGTGTGAGAAATTGTTTAAAAATAGTTATTGGGTTGCCATCTATGACTAGGTGCACAAGCTGAATGAGACAGTAGTTGTTCAGTGGATTGCTCGTGACTCAGCTCACACCAGGGCTCTGGGACAAGATGTATACACACGTATATGAGAGTGCTGGGCTGGCCCTGCTTCACTGGAGGTGACTGTACAGGTCTAGGCACACAACATTGATCCTCTGCTAAAGCTCCTGATCTGGGTGATGGAGCTGTCATGTGTCATCTCCTGAGTCCTTTAGGGCAAAGTAAAGAGAGGTGGATGCAGTTCTGAGATGAGAGGACAGCTGGGGAGAGAGACTTTGGGGTGCTGAACCAGGAGACCTGGGAGGAGCCCGAGAACAGTGGATTTCCTAGGACTAGAGAAATTCCTTAGAGGAATGGGTAGAGTGAGAGGTAAGGGCTTTTGATCTTTCCTTCCCTTTGTAGTCTGTGAAATTTGGAGAAGAATTTGGAAAGGATGAAGGCATCCTTGTCAGACAGTAGTTCTCTCCAGGACTGACAGTACTGGTCTATATAAGTGCTGTTTGAATGCAGTCAGTTCACCGGTATGAACAGGCTTAGTGAGAAGTATTTGGAGATAGTGCCCATGAGACGAGGGGAGGGTGAAGAAGAATCTGGTGAACAAAATTGTTAAAGATGTGCTTTCTCGGAAGAGACTGATGTTAGCTCTTTTGTGAAGACAGATTTCTTTATTAAGTTTCAGGTAGCTGTACCCCAGGAAGTTGGATACTACCCTAGACACAGGGCTTGTCATCTAGGGTTGTTGAAGGAGTTTCATTTTTTCTTGAATCCAAGGTAGAAAGCCAGAGATTCTGGTGAATACCTCAGGAGATCTTATGTTTTTAAAGCCACCACTGACAATGCCCTGGGCCACATTGTGACACACAAAGGGTCCCCCTGAATCTCCCTGTGGATGGAAAAATGGGAAATCTTAGTAAATATCATCACCTCTTGCCAGACTGGTTTTCTACCCATTCTTCTGTGTTCCCAGTAAGCCCTGAGTTTTCAGGCTAAGTGATGGAAAGGCTAAGTGCCATCATCACCCTTGGTCCTGGTGGGATGGAGGTTGATGAGCCCTGTCAGTCACTACTGGACTGTCCTTGCCTGGCTGTGTCCTTCTTCACTTTCACTGGACTCCAGCTTTCCTATTTTCCCATGGAGAAAGGACAGAAGA
Source organism: Peromyscus eremicus (assembly GCF_949786415.1). Classification (NCBI taxonomy): domain Eukaryota; kingdom Metazoa; phylum Chordata; class Mammalia; order Rodentia; family Cricetidae; genus Peromyscus; species Peromyscus eremicus. Next base: position 66,198,891 of record NC_081425.1, on the reverse strand, counting down.
TTGGCTCAGGGAAATGCTAGATCCCTGTAGGTGACCCCTACGTAGCTTCTAGACTAGCAGCAGTTGCACAGAGGGAGAAGGCCTGGCTGTGTGTGTGCAGTATGGCCCTGTTTCTGGGCAAACATTTGAAGATGACCATGTCCTTACCCCAGCAGTGGCCTTCTTCTCCTTGGGATTGCCCACACAGATCTGGATGGAGTCCTTGTAGCTTTCGGATATTTTTTGACATGTCTGACTTTTTTGAACTTCTAGTTTTACTTCCTGAAGTGTGTTAGACAGACTGCCATTGGCCAGTTTTCCCCAGCCTGCCACTGTGCACACCTGCCCAGGTTTCACCCAGTCCTGTCTCTTTGGAAGGTCAATTTTCTGCACAACATTATTGAGTCGAGCTTTGTGTTTCAGCTGATCAGGAAGATGGAAAATAAGAGTTCAGGCCTGGCACTCTCAGCAAATTTAAACCACAGATGGGGTTCCCTGCACCTTCCCCACTTTCAAAGCCCCCCAAAGCCCCATTCTATAGCCCTGGGTATAATAAATCAGCCACTCAGGGGAGAACACTGGACTGATACACTAGTAACCTGTGGAGCAAACCAAAAATAATCAGTAAAATGGTACCTTAAGTAGCATGATGTCATTGGCCAATATTGTATGGTTAAAGTCCTTGTGAGGGACAGAATTAACGACCGAGATGTGTTGTGTGTTTTTCTGTTTCTTGATATCATGAGCACCCAAGGTTACAGTTATATTCCTTGAAAATAAAATGGATGAAGTAAACATAGGAGCAATGAATCAGTCTCGGGAATGCAGGTATAAGGCTGAGCCTAAGTCAGAGCTTGGCTGAGTCAAATAGCAAAAAAATTTATGGAAAAGTTGTGTCCTAGGTCTTCAGAAAGCTTCTCAGCTTCTCAGATCCTTCACTGATACCCCAGTCCTGTGGCCTGTAACAGCCTAGGTCAAATGAGATAAGGTGAGGTTGATCTGGACCATTGGTCTATTTTTAGGGACAACCCATACCAGTTATTTGTTCAGTCCCAGGCAACAAAGACCCAGTTGCTTCTCCTCACCTTCCATTACAGTGAGCGGCTGTCATTACGATGTCTTCTCTCACCAGGAAACCACCACATTGCCACAAGTGTGATTTGCTGTCATAAAAATTTATGAATGCCATGTAGGGCCGGGAGTGGGGTTTGGTCTCTGTACCCCAAAGTATTTTTCCTGAAAGAGAGTATTTGTTCTGAATACCTCTGTGCATTTTGAAACTTGTACCACACTTGGTTGCTGGCATAAGGGACATTTCATGCCAGGAGAGTCTGTGGAGTTGACATGGATGGAGAAGAGAGTTTTGTAGAGACTGTCACACACTGAGAAAGGGGCCCTGGCTTCTGTAGTTTTTCAACCCGGCCTTGTGGCATGATGTCACTCTTCCACTAGTTTTCAATTTCTTTTTGTAGTAATGATGGAGTCGAGACTTTTCCCTGAATCAAATTCAAGCTCATGTTCACATTAAGGAAGAATTCAGCATACATTGTTCAGAAAATCTAGAATACATCCTACCAACTACAGTTGCTCCTCTGTCTCCTGCTCCATCTGGAGGCCTGCTATCTTAAGCACTGGGCTGTGCGGGAAATAAACATGATGGTCTATTGGGTTAAAAATCTCTGGCTGCCTTTTCTCCATTCTGAGTCAGGATACATAGTTTACAACTTAGAAACAACAAGATTGTCTTAACCATGAGAAGCCCTCATTGCCCTATGCCAGTAGCTGCTTGGAGAATTCCCAGTGTAGAATGAACTTCAGCATAGTATTGTCTTCCTAGGACATTGAAATAACCTTCAGCACTTAGAAGGAAGAACACAGAGGAGTTGGAATCCTAGTGAGATGGGGAGATAGGTAGGAGGATCCAGTGTCAGCTTTTCCATCAAGCTGTGGAGCAGGGATGAAGCCACACTTTGCTGGCTCTGTTAGATTGTGGGGATCTGTCATGGAGCCCTGTATGGCTCAGAAGAACAGAGACAAGGAAGAATTGAAGCCTGGAACCAGAATAGACAGTTCTTCTCGTCTCAAATCCTGATTGCAGCCCTGGGATAAAGCTGCCATCTCTTAGGTCTGGCCAATTGGAACTTCCAGCCTTCATATTCAACTGCATCTTTCCTCTAGGGTCCCAGATATTTTTATAATTCCTCACTGTTAGATGACTGAGATCTCACTCACCAGGTGACATTACAAGTATTTCCTGCTGATTTCAGAGCCCTCTTTAACCAGTCCAGGAGCTGGGTCTCAGCAAACTTCTCAGGTGAACCGAGTGAGGAGCAGACCTTAGACCCAGCCTGACTGGGGCACTATGGAAGTGTCCCTGGTGACACATGCCAGACTCTAGGGAAGGGAATGTTTGCTTACCTCCTTCATTGCTGACTGGCAGGACAGCCACCAGGAGAAACAGGAGCAGGAACATCTTCTTCAGGGGTCTGACCAGTTCTCAATTGTCACCTGTCTATGCCTCACAACTTTTAAACCATGAGGTGTGGAAAGAGGGCCAGGGTCAGTGGCCACTATTTCCTGTGTGATATTTAAGATCTGAGTTCTTGCTGCATCTGTGTGGTGAATGTACAGGAAGCACTTTGTCAGTCAGTTGCTGGTGAGCATGACCACATTCCCAGAGGAATGCTGGACTCTGAGAAGGGAGCAGGAGTCTCCTGAGGCTTTCACATCAAGCAGAGAGGGATTCCCCTTCTCATGTCAGTGATGAGGGAATTTCAATATGATGCCTCTGTGTCTTGAATTTGTGATCATGTATTCATCTTCTTTAAAAGTAACATCTCTACTTCCCCTAATACTATCTATGTTTAGCTTATTTTTTTTCAAGAGCACAAGGGCTTTATTTCAAGATTCAAAAGTGTCCTTCTAAGATAATACCCTAGGAAAAGCTGGGTCACCTATTACCATCTCAAGAGCTTTGAACTCTATTGGGGGATGGCTGTGGGGTAAGGACTTAGGATGAAGTGTTAGTGTGATGTTGATGACACTGTGAGGAGGTGAGGAAATGACAGAGTAGGGAAGCCAGTAGAATGGACTTGACAGACGAACATTCAGGGTCCCATGCCAGTCTACAAAGACATTTCAAAGGTTTAAATTATTTCGCCAGCAAAGGAGTTAGTGGCAGGAAGGAGAGATGAAGAGCAGAAACAGAGCTGTGCTGTTCCTGCCCAGAGTCTGCATTACTCTTGTCCACACTGTCAAGGCAATCTGGTCTCCAGGGAAGAAGGTGATGGAGGCAAAGGGATTTTCTGTTTGTTCTCTGTCTCTGCTGACGAATCAGCTCCTCTCTCTCTCTCTGTCTCCCCTGAGGAACCAGCCTCTCTCTCTCTGTCTCCCCTGAGGAACCAGCCTCTCTCTCTGAATGTCTCTGCTGAGGAACCAGCCTCTCTCTCTCTGTCTCCCCTGAGGAACCAGCCTCTCTCTCTCTGTCTCCCCTGAGGAACCAGCCTCTCTGTCTGAGTGTCTCTGCTGAGTAGCCAGCTTCTCTTTCTGTCTCTCCTGAGGAATTAGCTCTTGTTCCTCTTGCAGTTTTTATACGGAGGTTCTTTTAATGTAAAACTCAAGTGTACTTCTTAGAACACCAGAGTTCACCTGACACTTGAGTTAGCTTTTCTGGACATTCTTGTCATTTAGTACAGACATAGGAGACCTCTGATGTAACCTGCATGCCATCCTCATGCTGACTTGGCATCTGTCACAGCAAAGCTGAAATATTCTAACATATTGTCATTTTCTTTCTTCTCTTAATGGGTATGAAAGGGTTTATTATTATCTTGTTCCCATGTTAATTTACTTGTATCATCTGTCTCCAATTTGCAAATGATGAACCCATTCAGTAATGTTGGAATAATTATTAAAAATCTGTGTGATCCAATATATCTACTAAAACAAAATCTATGAGGTAATACACATAGCAAATGAAAGATGCTAGATTATAATGTTACTCCTGTTGCCACTGATTATCATTTAGATGCATCCTGTCCCAGTCTTTCACAATTTGTACTTCTGATTTCTTACATCTTGATAGTGTCATCACAATTTTCTGGTAGTTAAACAACTTTTGAGTGATTGGAGCAGGCTCTTGGGCTAGCATTCTGCCTCACACTTGGCTCACAACCTCATTATCTCAGGGCTTCTTGGGTCCAGGTCACACTGTCAAGCAGCCACACTGTGAGTGTCCTTCCTGCTCCCTGTGGCCTTTCTCAGAGGTGACAGCTATTCTGTCCAAGAGATGGAAAATATGTGCTGGAGATTGGACACTATGTCATGAATGAATTGTGTTTGCTGGTGTGCGGATTTCACTGATAAATGTGTGATTGCCTTAGGACTTTGTGAGTAGAATAAAGGGAAACAAATGGGCCCACATTAGAATGGGATAGTGTATGTATGTGAGTGAGATGTCTAGAGGGTAATCATCAAGTGGCAACATATGATTGGGATAGTGTATATGTACAATGTGTGTGAGTGAGAGGTCCAGCAGGTAATGGCAAATGAGTCAGGAAAACTGCATGAACATAATGTGTGAAAATTTCTCATGTTTGATGGGAAAAAAAATCACCGAAGTCCACCCATGAGCTTAGTGGACTCTAAGTAGGATGAATTCAGACAAGTATCTAGGCCATGCAAGCCCTTTCACTTGTGTCTTAGTCCACCCTGTCCGTTCTTGCCCCAGCCCTATCTTTAGATAGTGCCATGGGCCTCTGTCACCAACAACTTCTGTTACCGTGTTATGGTCACAGTGGAGCAAGTTGCACTGGAGACCCTGCCAGGATGTGACTGGAGACCCATGCCAAGCCTACACTTGGAATCTTCTTCCTATGCATGGAAACTGAAAGATCCAGGGAGAAGGAAGTCTTATCAACACTTTATCTGAACCGGGGATGGTGCCACCCACCTTCTCTAGGGGACATCTTATTCCATAAAGGTTTGATTACTTATAATCTCACTGTTGTTTAAAAGCAAACAATTGCCATTGTTTCAAAATATAAAAACACAAGATTAATAATTTTAGCTGTTTTCACTAATAAAGTCCAATGGTGTTGTATAGACCCACCACAGCCTTGTACAGCTATCAACAACATTCTTCTTAGACATTTTTTAATGTCTCCATTTGGAAACACTGATCCTGTATGATAATGCTGTCCTGTTGCTCTGCCTGTCTGAATCTGTTTGTGTGTCTGTTGATCTATGAGAGACTGTGCACATACACCAGCATCCTAAGTATGATGCTACCTTATGTTTCACACATGGTTGTTAGTTTTTTTTTTTTTTTAACCAACCAGACGCTCTTAGATAGGTCAGGACTATGCTGAGGCCTAGAGAATGGAGAAAGTGTTAAAACCAGAGTGAGAGCTGGGGAGGGGGTGAGGTGATGAAAGAAAAGCCTGCCTGAATTCATCTCTCTGATCTGGAAACCTAGGAGAGGAGGCATCTTCCGGGAGGGAGTTTGCTCTCATGCTCTTCTGAGTTTTTTAAGATAGACTTCAGGGGTCTGGGTTTCCAAAACCACAGTTTTGGTTGTTTTGGAAGAAAAACATGAGATTCACACTTTTTAAAGTGACAAACGGATGTCATCAGACTCATCTGAGAAAAGCCTGAGGTCTTGCACTGTCCTCTGTTCTTGTCTCCAAGGAGTAAACATCCCCAGTTAAGGTGATGTTGTTGACCCACCTGGGTCTTTCTTCCTCCTCTCCTCTATAGAACCCACCACTGCAAGCACAGTGGTCCATGCAGTTGAGGTGTTTGCTGCATGGCTTCCAGGAACCACACTCAAAGGCTTGAGTGTCTGCTGAGCTGCTCATGTGTCTGAGGACTACATCATCCTCACCGGTTTGCTTGAGGCTGTGACAGGAGTTCCCATCTTAAGGTGGATTCCCACAGGAGAGGATCCTGGGAAATGAATGGACTAGCAAGCACATGAAGATGGCAGCTGAAGAACTGGAGAGGAGGAGTGTGGTGTGGGGGAAGACAGTGGTCCTGAGAGGATGGTGACTATGACAGCCGTCCTGCAGTAAGGACTGCCAGTCTGCCTAGTGGGACTTTCTCCCTGTGGTTCCAGAGATGGGTCAGAAGAGGGCAAAGGAGTCTATGTGAATGGATGCTCCCTAGTGCAGGGTGTGCTGTACAGAACCCATGGACACTGTTTGATTTGATGCTGAGAATCTTTTGAGGGAATTCGTTGGTTCAGAGATGACAAATGACCCATTCCAGACATTCATTCAATTAAAGAGTCACAACAACACAGGAGTCTTGTAGCAACAGGTTATCCATCACTACTACTTTTCTGGGATGTGTGGCTGTTTGAAATCCCAGGGAGGTAGGTTTCAAGTCAGTGGACAGAGAAGGAATAGGTCAATTGGTTCCACATGAGAAATCCGCTCTACATACATATTTGAGCAGAGGAGGCATCATAAAAAATACTTAATCATAGGAGCATCAGCTAAGAGTGGAGACCTGGGATCTGAATTAACTGTGTTCCTGAATTAACTAACAAGATGCTGTGTGGTCACTTCCTTTCTGGGTCCTCCCATTTCATGGTGGTGGGTAGTGTGTATTTGCTCCTTTAAACATTTTCTTTTGTTTACCATGATATTTTCATGAAATAAAAGTAAATGCCATAGCAAATATTAAATACTCATGGTCCTCTCTAATTAAATGATATGAGATGGGTTTCTTTATTCTTTTTTTCCTCCATCCTTTATAAGCAGCTCCAGAATTGGAATGCTCTAAGGTGTGATGGAATCAAAATGGCAAGTACTAGTCTAGCAGGACAATCCTGTAGGTACCATGTGATGGGAATTACTGGAGAGCTGGGAACTGAGGCCTGGGAATCAAGCAGACTGCTGGTGCTGCTTCGTAGTAGAATCCTCAGTATCCCAAGTTCAAAGCCTTTTGTGATGAGGATACACCAGGAACCAGTGTCTGTGGTCAAAGTGAATGTGAACCTTGATTGGAATCCATTTCTTTCAAGTTTAATATATTATTTACTTATTTATTTTACGGCTGGACCACAGTTTTCCATCCCCCATCTCCTCCCAGTCCCTCACACCACCTCTTCTCTGATCACCCTGCAGCCCCTCTCCTCTTCTGTATCTATTGAGTAAAGGGCAGGCCTCCAGTGGATATCTACCAAACATGGTATATCAAGTTGCAGAAAAACTTAGCACCTTGCCTTGTATTAAGGCTGGACAAGGTGAGCTAGTAGAAGGAACAGGATACAAAAGTCAGCAAAAGGGTCAGAGACAGCACCTGTTCCTGCTACTGGGAGTCCCACAAGAGGACCAAGCCACACAACTGTCACATATATGCACAGTCAGTCTAATGCAGGCTCCCTGCCTTCAGTTCAGTCTCTATGAGCTCAGGATTGCTGATTCTGTGGATTTTCTTGTGATGTCTTTGACTCCTCTGACTCCCACAGTCCTTTGTTTCTCTCTTCAGCAGAATTCCCTAAGCTCAGCCTAATATTTGAGTGTGGGTCTCTATATCTGTTAATTGGAATCCATTTTGTTGACATTCAAAAGTTAAGAAGGGTCTTCTGAAGAGGCTAGTAATTAGTCCAGGTATTATTGTAAAATGGAACTAGCAAGTGACAATATTTTAGTTTTCTAAACAGAAAAAACATGGCATCATATTTTAACAAATTACATGTGAGGTCCATATTCCTTATGTATATGTATATATATTATTAATCTATTTATTTTACATCCTAGTCACAGTGTCCCCTCCATCCTCCCATCAGAGTATCCCAGTCACTCTCGCATCCCACCCCCAATCATTTTTTCTTCTGTTTCTATCCAGGGCAGGACAGGGCAGGTCTCCCATGAGTATCAATAAAACTTGGTATATCAAGTTGCAGTAAGACTAAGCATCTTCCCTTGTATTAAGGCTGGGCAAGTCAATTCAGTATGAGGAGTAAGGTTCCAAAAGTGAGTAAGAGTCAGACAGTCACTGTTTCTGCTGTTAGGAGTCCCACAAGAAGACCAAGCTACACAACAGTCACATATATGCAAAGTGATTAGGTCAGTTCCATGTAGGCTCCCTGGCTTCTCTTTAGCCTCCGCTAGCCGCTATGAACAAAGGTTAGTTGATTGTGTGAGCCTTCCCATGGTGTCCTTGATCTAGGCAACATACTAGAATTCTTCTCCTATGAACCCCTTTAGCCAGACCACTACAGTTCAAATCTTCCATGTTCCTACTAGTATGGTCCATTAAGCAGTGCTTAAAGCATTGCACTGCTTTCCTAACTCAAAGTAGCAAAGTTCAAATTCCTCCAAAGAAAACCATGGTCAAGCCTATGAAAACAATACCCTACTCCTGGTACCAACTTCTGCCTTAGGGTTTATGTTGCTGTGAAGAGACACCATAATGACAACATATTTTATAAAGGAAAATATTTTATTTGGGAGGCTTACAGTTTAAAAGGTTTAGCCCATTATCATCACGGCAGGAAACATGGTGCCATGAAGGCAGGCATGGTGCTAGAGAAGTGTCTGAGATTTCTACATCTTGATCCAAGGGCAACAAGAAGTCTGTAACACTGAGCAGAGCTTGAGCAAAGACCTCGAATCCCACCCACAAGTGTTATTTCCTCCAACAAGGCCACTTCTTCTAGTAGTGCCATTCTCTATGAACTTATAGTGACCAGTTGCATTCAAACCTCCACAAATAGGAAAACACAGGTAGTAAAGAAAGGGACTATTGAAATAGAAAGGGTTAGGCTGGAAGAGAGGCAGGGGATGGGAGCTGTAGGTTTGGGCTGGAGGGAAGAATTAACTGAGATAAGAAAGTATGAAGAAACCGTATGGAAATCCAGATGGGCAATAGCAGCTTCACTGTTTTGAGGGTAATGAACTGCCCTCTGATCAGATTCAAGACCCACACCATGGGCTGCAGGGGCCCTGCCTGGTGATGTAAGTCTGGCTAATAACCTACAGGGGAGGCAGTAGGCACATGTTGATAGTGCATTTCTGATTATTAACTGAACTCACACAGCAGCAAACTGACTTCGAAATACCAATGCTTTTCCCCATAGACAAAAGTGTCTTCCGGTCTCAATCATAGATGCTGCTCCCTATGATCAATGCTGGTGAATGCCGAGATCAACGCTGCCCAAGATGTACAAATATGTGATGGTCGTGAGTCCATATATAATCCAGTCATTATACTATCCCTTCTAAGGCTCAGGCCACATTATGGGAGAGGGCATGGGGAGAACGTAAGAGCTGGAAGGTAGGATGAAGGGCTTAAAAATTCCTTTCTCTAGTCTTGATAGAATTATTGCAATAAACAGTTCAGACCAGCTGTAGTTACCAGCATTGGCTCATATAAAACCAGTCCTGTCAACAATCAGTCAACAAATGGGGAGAAGCTGGTAGACCCCACTCTTTAGCTCTGAACTATTGGCTATTGATAGAGTCTGGGAGAGGAGGAAATCAATATCTTGAGCTGTATATCCACAGTTTATCTTTTTTAATATAAAACTAATACAAAGATATAAATGCGTGTGTGAGGGAGAGATTTGTGAGGAGAGCCTAAGGTATATAAATATGTTTTGGAGGTAACAGTTTTTGAGAATGTTCAAGAAGCATAGAATATGTGTGAGAAATTGTTTAAAAATAGTTATTGGGTTGCCATCCATGACTAGGTGCACAAGCTGAATGAGACAGTAATTGCTCAGTGGATTGTTCGTGACTCAGCTCACACCAGGGCTCTGGGACAAGATGTATACACACGTATATGAGAGTGCTGGGCTGGCCCTGCTGCACTGGAGGTGACTGTACAGGTCACACAACACTGATCCTCTGCTAAAGCTCCTGATCTGGGTGATGGAGCTGTCATGTGTCATCTCCTGAGTCCTTTAGGGCAAAGTAAAGAGAGGTGGATGCAGTTCTGAGATGAGAGGACAGCTGGGGAGAGAGACTTTGGGGTGCTGGACCAGGAGACCTGGGAGGAGCCTGAGAGAGCGGTGGACTTCCTAGGACCATAGATATTCCTTAGAAGAATGGGTAGAGTGAGAGGTAAGGGCTTTTGATCTTTCCTTCCCTTTGTAGTCTGTGAAATTTGGAGAAGAATTTGGAAAGGAAGAAGGCATCCTTGTGAGACAGTAGTTCTCTCCAGGACTGACAGTAATGGTCTATATAAGTGCTGTTTGAATGCAGTCAGTTCACCGGTATGACCAGGCTTAGTGAGAAGTATTTGGAGATAGTGCCCATGAGACCAGGGGAGGGTGAAGAAGAATCTGGTGAACAAAATTGTTAAAGATGTGCTTTCTCGGAAGAGACTGATGTTAGCTCTTTTGTGAAGACAGATTTCTTTATTAAGTTTCAGGTAGCTGTACCCCAGGAAGTTGGATACTACCCTAGACACAGGGCTTGTCATCTAGGGTTGTTGAAGGAGTTTCATTTTTTCCTGAATCCAAGGTAGAAAGCCAGAGATTCTGGTGAATACCTCAGGAGATCTTACGTTTTTAAAGCCACCACTGACAATGCCCTGGGCCACATTGTGACACACAAAGGGTCCCCCTGAATCTCCCTGTGGATGGAAAAATGGGAAATCTTAGTAAATATCATCACCTCTTGCCAGACTGGTTTTCTACCCATTCTTCTGTGTTCCCAGTAAGCCCTGAGTTTTCAGATGGAAAGGCTAAGTGCTACCATCACCCTTGGTCCTGGTGGGATGGAGGTTGATGAGCCCTGTCAGTCACTAACTGGAGTGTCCTTGCCTGGCTGTGTCCTTCTTCAGTTTCACTGGACTCCAGCTTTCCTATTTTCCCATGGAGAAAGGACAGAAGATTGGCTCAGGGAAATGCTAGATCCCTGTAGGTGACCCCTACGTAGCTTCTAGACTAGCAGCAGTTGCACAGAGGGAGAAGGCCTGGCTGTGTGTGTGCAGTATGGCCCTGTTTCTGGGCAAACATTTGAAGATGACCATGTCCTTACCCCAGCAGTGGCCTTCTTCTCCTTGGGATTGCCCACACAGAGCTGGATGGAGTCCTTGTAGCTTTCGGATATTTTTTGACATGTCTGACTTTTTTGAACTTCTAGTTTTACTTCCTGAAGTGTGTTAGACAGACTGCCATTGGCCAGTTTTCCCCAGCCTGCCACTGTGCACACCTGCCCAGGTTTCACCCAGTCCTGGCTCGTTGGAAGGTCAATTTTCTGCACATCATTATTGAGTCGAGCTTTGTGTTTCAGCTGGTCAGAAAGATGGAAAATAAGAGTTCAGGCCTGGCACTCTCAGCAAATTTAAACCATAGATGGGGTTCCCTGCACCTTCCCCACTTTCAAAGCCCCCCAAAGCCCCATTCTATAGCCCTGGGTATAATAGATCAGCCACTCAGGGGAGAACACTGGACTGATACACTAGTAACCTGTGGAGCGAACCAAAAATAATCAGTAAAATGGTACCTTAAGTAGCATGATGTCATTGGCCAATATTGTATGGTTAAAGTCCTTGTGAGGGACAGAATTAACGACTGAGATGTGTTGTGTGTTTTTCTGTTTCTTGATATCATGAGCCCCCAAGGTTACAGTTATATTCCTTGAAAATAAAATGGATGAAGTAAACATAGGAGCAATGAATCAGTCTCGGGAATGCAGGTGTAAGGCTCAGCCTAAGTCAGAGCTTGGCTGAGTCAAATAGCAAAAAAATTTATGGAAAAGTTGTGTCCTAGGTCTTCAGAAAGCTTCTCAGCTTCTCAGATCCTTCACTGATACCCCAGTCCTGTGGCCTGTAACAGCCTAGGTCAAATGAGATAAGGTGAGGTTGATCTGGACCATTGGTCTATTTTTAGGGACAACCCATACCAGTTATTTGTTCAGTCCCAGGCAACAAAGACCCAGTTGCTTCTCCTCACCTTCCATTACAGTGAGCGGCTGTCATTACGATGTCTTCTCTCACCAGGAAACCACCACATTGCCACAGGTGTGATTTGCTGTCATAAAAATTTATGAATGCCATGTAGGGCCGGGAGTGGGGTTTGGTCTCTGTACCCCAAAGTATTTTTCCTGAAAGAGAGTATTTGTTCTGAATACCTTTGTGCATTTTGAAACTTGTACCACACTTGGTTGCTGGCATAAGGGACATTTCATGCCAGGAGAGTCTGTGGAGTTGACATGGATGGAGAAGAGAGGTTTGTAGAGACTGTCACACACTGAGAAAGGGGACCTGGCTTCTGTAGTTTTTCAACCCGGCCTTGTGGCATGATGTCACTCTTCCACTAGTTTTCAATTTCTTTTTGTAGTAATGACGGAGTCGAGACTTTTCCCTGAATCAAATTCAAGCTCATGTTCACATCAAGGAAGAATTCAGCATACATTGTTCAGAAAATCTAGAATACATCCTACCAACTACAGTTGCTCCTCTGTCTCCTGCTCCATCTGGAGGCCTGCTATCTTAAGCACTGGGCTGTGCCTGAAATAAACATGATGGTCTATTGGGTTAAAAATCTCTGGCTGCCTTTTATCCATTCTGAGTCAGGATACATAGTTTACAACTTAGAAACAACAAGATTGTCTTAACCATGAGAAGCCTTCATTGCCCTATGCCAGTAGCTGCTTGGAGAATTCCCAGTGTAGACTGAACTTCAGCATTGGATTGTCTTCCTAGGACATTGAAATAACCTTCAGCACTTAGAAGGAAGAACACAGAGGAGTTGGAATCCTAGTGAGATGGGGAGATAGGTAGGAGGATCCAGTGTCAGCTTTTCCATCAAGCTGTGGAGCAGGGATGAAGCCACACTTTGCTGGCTCTGTTAGATTGTGGGGATCTGTCATGGAGCCCTGTATGGCTCAGAAGAACAGAGACAAGGAAGAATTGAAGCCTGGAACCAGAATAGACAGTTCTTCTCGTCTCAAATCCTGATTGCAGCCCTGGGATAAAGCTGCCATCTCTTAGGTCTGGCCAATTGGAACTTCCAGCCTTCATATTCAACTGCATCTTTCCTCTAGGGTCCCAGATATTTTTATAATTCCTCACTGTTAGATGACTGAGATCTCACTCACCAGGTGACATTACAAGTATTTCCTGCTGATTTCAGAGCCCTCTTTAACCAGTCCAGGAGCTGGGTCTCAGCAAACTTCTCAGGTGAACCGATTGAGGAGCAGACCTTAGACCCAGCCTGACTGGGGCACTATGGAAGTGTCCCTGGTGACACATGCCAGACTCTAGGGAAGGGAATGTTTGCTTACCTCCTTCATTGCTGACTGGCAGGACAGCCACCAGGAGAAACAGGAGCAGGAACATCTTCTTCAGGGGTCTGACCAGTTCTCAATTGTCACCTGTCTATGCCTCACAACTTTTAAACCATTAGGTGTGGAAAGAGGGCCAGGGTCAGTGGCCACTATTTCCTGTGTGATATTTAAGATGTGAGTTCTTGCTGCATCTGTGTGGTGAATGTACAGGAAGCACTTTGTCAGTGAGTTGCTGGTGAGCATGACCACATTCCCAGAGGAATGCTGGACTCTGAGAAGGGAGCAGGAGTCTCCTGAGGCTTTCACATCAAGCAGAGAGGGATTCCCCTTCTCATGTCAGTGATCAGGGAATTTCAATATGATGCCTCTGTGTCTTGAATTTGTGATCATGTATTCATCTTCTTTAAAAGTAACATCTCTACTTCCCCTAATACTATCTATGTTTATCTTATTTTTTTTCAAGAGCACAAGGGCTTTATTTCAAGATTCAAAAGTGTCCTTCTAAGATAATACCCTAGGAAAAGCTGGGTCACCTATTACCATCTCAAGAGCTTTGAACTCTATTGGGGGATGGCTGTGGGGTAAGGACTTAGGATGAAGTGTTAGTGTGATCTTGATGACACTGTGAGGAGGTGAGGAAATGACAGAGTAGGGAAGCCAGTAGAACGGACTTGACAGACGAACATTCAGGGTCCCATGCCAGTCTATAAAGACATTTCAAAGGTTTAAAATATTTCGTCAGCAAATGAGTTAGTGGCAGGAAGGAGAGATGAAGAACAGAAACAGAGCTGTGCTGTTCCTGCCCAGAGTCTGCATTACTCTTGTCCACACTGTCAAGGCAATCTGGTCTCCAGGGAAGAAGGTGATGGAGGCAAAGGGATTTTCTGTTTGTTCTCTGTGTCTGCTGACGAATCAGCTCCTCTCTCTCTCTCTGTTTCCCCTGAGGAACCAGCCTCTCTCTCTGAGTGTCTCTGCTGAGGAACCAGCCTCTCTCTCTCTGTCTCCCCTGAGGAACCAGCCTCTCTGTCTGAGTGTCTCTGCTGAGTAGCCAGCTTCTCTTTCTGTCTCTCCTGAGGAATTAGCTCTTGTTCCTCTTGCAGTTTTTATAAGGAGGTTCTTTTAATGTAAAACTCAAGTGTACTTCTTAGAACACCAGAGTTCACCTGACACTTGAGTTAGCTTTTCTGGACATTCTTGTCATTTAGTACAGACATAGGAGACCTCTGATGTAAGCTGCATGCCGTCCTCATGCTGACTTAGCATCTGTCACAGCAAAGCTGAAATATTCTAACATATTGTCATCTTCTTTCTTTTCTTAATGGGTATGAAAGGGTTTATTATTATCTTGTTCCCATGTTAATTTACTTGTATCATCTGTCTCCAATTTGCAAATGATGAACCCATTCAGTAATGTTGGAATAATTACTAAAAATCTGTGTGATCCAATATATCTACTAAAACAAAATCTATGAGGTAATACACATAGCAAATGAAAGATGCTAGATTATAATGTTACTCCTGCTGCCACTGATTATCATTTAGATGCATCCTGTCCCAGTCTTTCACAATTTGTACTTCTGATTTCTTACATCTTGATAGTGTCATCACAATTTTCTGGTAGTTAAACAACTTTTGAGTGATTGGAGCAGGCTCTTGGGCTAGCATTCTGCCTCACACTTGGCTCACAACCTCATTATCTCAGGGCTTCTTGGGTCCAGGTCACACTGTCAAGCAGCCACACTGTGAGTGTCCTTCCTGCTCCCTGTGGCCTTTCTCAGAGGTGACAGCTATTCTGTCCAAGAGATGGAAAATATGTGCTGGAGATTGGACACTATGTCATGAATGAATTGTGTTTGCTGGTGTGCGGATTTCACTGATAAATGTGTGATTGCCTTAGGACTTTGTGAGTAGAATAAAGGGAAACAAATGGGCCCACATTAGAATGGGATAGTGTATGTATGTGAGTGAGATGTCTAGAGGGTAATCATCAAGTGGCAACATATGATTGGGATAGTGTATATGTACAATGTGTGTGAGTGAGAGGTCCAGCAGGTAATGGCAAATGAGTCAGGAAAACTGCATGAACATAATGTGTGAAAATTTCTCATGTTTGATGGGAAAAAAAATCACCGAAGTCCTCCCATGAGCTTAGTGGACTCTAAGTAGGATGAATTCAGACAAGTATCTAGGCCATGCAAGCCCTTTCACTTGTGTCTTAGTCCACCCTGTCCGTTCTTGCCCCAGCCCTATCTTTAGATAGTGCCATGGGCCTCTGTCACCAACAACTTCTGTTACCGTGTTATGGTCACAGTGGAGCAAGGTGCACTGGAGACCCTGCCAGGATGTGACTGGAGATCCATTTCAAGCCTACACTTGGAATCTTCTTCCTATGCATGGAAACTGAAAGATCCAGGGAGAAGGAAGTCTTATCAACACTTTATCTGAACCGGGGATGGTGCCACCCACCTTCTCTAGGCGACATCTTATTCCATAAAGGTTTGATTACTTATAATCTCCCTGTTGTTTAAAAGCAAACAATTGCCATTGTTTCAAAATGTAAAAACACAAGATTAATAATTTTAGCTGTTTTCACTAATAAAGTCCAATGGTGTTGTATAGACCCACCACAGCCTTGTACAGCTATCAACAACATTCTTCTTAGACATTTTTTAATCTCTCCATTTGGAAACACTGATCCTGTATGATAATGCTGTCCTGTTGCTCTGCCTGTCTGAATCTGTTTGTGTGTCTGTTGATCTATGAGAGACTGTGCACATACACCAGCATCCTAAGTATGATGCTACCTTATGTTTCACACATGGTTGTTAGTTTTTTTTTTTTTTTAACCAACCAGACGCTCTTAGATAGGTCAGGACTATGCTGAGGCCTAGAGAATGGAGAAAGTGTTAAAACCAGAGTGAGAGCTGGGGAGGCGGTGAGGTGATGAAAGAAAAGCCTGCCTGAATTCATCTCTCTGATCTGGAAACCTAGGAGAGGAGGCATCTTCCGGGAGGGAGTTTGCTCTCATGCTCTCCTGAGTTTTTTAAGATAGACTTCAGGGGTCTGGGTTTCCAAAACCACAGTTTTGGTTGTTTTGGAAGAAAAACATAAGATTCACACTTTTTAAAGTGACAAACGGATGTCATCAGACTCATCTGAGAAAAGCCTGAGGTCTTGCACTGTCCTCTGTTCTTGTCTCCAAGGAGTAAACATCCCCAGTTAAGGGGATGTTGTTGACCCACCTGGGTCTTTCTTCCTCCTCTCCTCTATAGAACCCACCACTGCAAGCACAGTGGTCCATGCAGTTGAGGTGTTTGTTGCATGGCTTCCAGGAACCACACTCAAAGGCTTGAGTGTCTGCTGAGCTGCTCATGTGTCTGAGGACTGCATCTTCCTCACTGGTTTGCTTGAGGCTGTGACAGGAGTTCCCATCTTAAGGTGGATTCCCACAGGAGAGGATCCTGGGAAATGAATGGACTAGCAAGCACATGAAGATGGCAGCTGAAGAACTGGAGAGGAGGAGTGTGGTGTGGGGGAAGACAGTGGTCCTGAGAGGATGGTGACTATGACAGCCGCCGTCCTGCAGTAAGGACTGCCAGTCTGCCTAGTGGGACTTTCTCCCTGTGGTTCCAGAGATGGGTCAGAAGAGGGCAAAGGAGTCTATGTGAATGGATTCTCTCTAGTGCAGGGTGTGCTGTACAGAACCCATGGACACTGTTTGATTTGATGCTGAGAATCCTTTGTGGAGAATTCGTTGGTTCAGAGATGACAAATGACCCATCCCAGACATTCATTCAATTAAAGAGTCACAACAACACAGGAGTCTTGTAGCAACAGGTTATCCATCACTACTACTTTTCTGGGATGTATGGCTGTTTGAAATCCCAGGGAGGTACGTTTCAAGTCAGTGGACAGAGAAGGAATAGGTCAATTGGTTCCACATGAGAAATCCTCTCTACATATATATTCCAGCAAAGGAAGCATCATAAAAAATACTTAATCATAGGAGCATCAGCTAAGAGTGGAGACCTGGGATCTGAATTAACTGTGTTCCTGAATTAACAAGATGCTGTGTGGTCACTTCCTTTCTGGGTCCTCCCTTTTCATGGTGGTGGGTAGTGTATATTTGCTCCTTTAAACATTTTCTTTTATTATCCATGGTATTTTCATGAAATAAAAGTGAACGCCATAGGAAATATTTAATACTCATAATCCTATCCTGTATGATTAAATTGTATGGGTAAATATCTTTATTCTTTTCCCCCTCACCCTTTATAGGCAGCTCCAGAATTCGAATGCTCTAAGGTGTGATGGAATCAGAATGGCAAGTACTGGTCTAGTAGGACAATCCTGTAGGTACCATGTGATGGGAAGTACTGGAGAGCTGGGAACTGAGGTCTGGGAATCAAGAAGTCTCCTGGTGCTGCTTCACAGTAGAATCCTCAACGCCACAAGCTCAAAGCCTTTTGTGGTGAGGATACACCAGGAACCAGTCAGCGTGTGTGGTAAAAATGAATGTGAACCTCGACTGGAATCCATTTTTTTCAAGTTTAATATCTTATTTACTTATTTATTTTACAGCTGGACCACAGTTTTCCATCCCCCATCTCCTCCCAGTCCCTCACACCACCTCTTCTCTGTTCACCCCGCCCCCTCTCCTCTTCTGTTTCTATTCAGTAAAAAGCAGGTCTCCAGTGGATATCTACCAAACATGGTATATCAAGTTGAGTTTAAGACTTAAACCCTTGCTGTGTATTAAGACTGAACAAGGTAAGCCAGTAGGAGGAACAGGATCCCAAAAGATAGCAAAAGGGTCAGAGACAGCACCTGTTCCTGCTACTGGGAGTCCCACAAGAAGACCAAGCCATACAACTGTCACATATATACACGGTCAGTCCAATGCAGGCTCCCTGGTTGTCGGTTCAGTCTCTATGAGCTCCTATGAGTCCAGGATTGTTGATTCTGTGGATTTTCTTATGATGTCCTTGACTCCTCTGACTCCCACAGTCCTTCCTTTCTCTCTTCAGCAGGATTCTCTGAGCTCGGCCTAATATTTGAGTGTGGGTCTCTGCATGTGTTGGCTGGAATCCATTTTTTTGTTGTTCAAAAGTAAAGATGGTCTTTGAAGAGGCTAGTTGTTAGTCCAGGTATTATTGTAAAGTGGAACTAGCAAGTGACAATATTTTAGGTTTTTTTTTTTTTTTTAAATTTATTTATTATGTATACAGTGTTCTGCTTGCGTATATCCCTTCAGGCCAGAAGAGGGAGCCAGATCTCATTACAGATGGTTGTGAGCCACCATGTGGTTGCTGGGAATTGAACTCCGGACCTCTGGAAGAACAGCCAGTGCTCTTAACCTCTGAGCCATCTCTCCAGCCCCAATATTTTAGTTTTCTAAACAGAAAAAACATAGCATCATATTTTGACAAATTACATGTGAAGTCCATAATCCTTATATGTGTGTATGTGTAT
The DNA here is from genome assembly GCF_949786415.1 of Peromyscus eremicus. NCBI lineage: Eukaryota > Metazoa > Chordata > Mammalia > Rodentia > Cricetidae > Peromyscus > Peromyscus eremicus. Next base: position 66,180,193 of record NC_081425.1, on the reverse strand, counting down.
ACATATATAATTCAACTATTTATTTTATGTCCTGGCCACAGCCTTCCTTCCATCCTCCCATTCAAGTCTCCACATTCTCCCCATTCCCACCTTCCTATACCCTTTTCTTCTGTTTCTATTCAGGGAAGGGCAGGGCAGGTCTCCCATGAGTACTAATAAAACCTGACATATCAAGTTGTAGCAAGGCTAAGCACCTCCCCTTGTATTAAGGCTAAGAAAGGCAGTTCAGTATGAGGAGTAGGGTCCCAAAAGCAAGTAAAAGAGTCAGAGACAGTCGGTGTTCCTGCAGTTAGGAGTCCCACAAGAAGACCAGCTACACAACAGTCACATATATATCAAGTGATTAGGTCTGTTCCATTCAGTCTCCCTGGTTGTCTGTTCAGTCTCTGCTAGCCCTTGGAGTCCAGGTTAGTTGATTGTGTGAGCCTTCCTGTGGTGTCCTTGATCTAGGCAACATACTAAAATTGTTCTCTTCTGAAACCTCTTGAGCCAGACCCCTATAGTTCAAATCTTCCATGTTCCTACTAGTATGGCCCATTAAGCAGTGTTTAAAGGATTGCACTGCTTTCCTAACCCAAAGTAGCAATATCCAATTCCTCCAAAGGAAACTATGGTCAAGACTATGACAACAATACCCCACTCCTGGTACCAGCTTCTGTCTTAGTTAGGATGTGGGGAGACACCATGATGATGACAACAGCTTTTATAAAGGAAACATTTAATCTGCATAGCTTATGGTTTAGAAGGTTTAGTCCATTATCATCATGGCAGGTAACATGGTGGCATGCAGGCAGACATGGTGCTGGAGAAGGGTCTGAGATTTCTACATCTTGATCCAAGCACAACAAAAAGTGAACTGTCATACTGAGCAGAACTTGAGCAAAGGAGACCTCAAAGCCCACCCAAAAGTGACATATTTACTCCAACAGCCACTTCTTCTAGTAGTGCCATTCTCTATGAACTTATGGTGACCAGTTACATTCAAACTTCCACAAATAGGAAAACACAGGTAGTAAAGAAGGGGACTATTGAAATAGAAAGGGTTAGGCTGGAAGAGAGGCAGGGGATGGGAGCTGTAGGTTTGGGCTGGAGGGAAGAATTAACTGAGATAAGAAAGTATGAAGAAACCGTATGGAAAGCCAGGTAGGCAATAGCAGCCTCACTGTTTTGAGGATAGCCAACTGCCCTCTGATCAGATTCAAGACCCACACCATGGGCTGCAGGGGCCCTGCCTGGTGCTGTAAGTCTGGCTAATAACCTACAGGGGAGGCATAGGCCCATGTTGGGGGTGCATTTCTGATTATTAACTGAACTCACACAGCAGCAAACTGACTTCCAAATATCAATGCTTTTCCCCATAGACAAAAGTGTCTTCCGGTCTCAATCATAGCTGCTGCTCCCTATGATGAATGCTGGTGAATGCTGAGATCAACGCTGCCCAAGATGTACAAACATGTGATGGTCGTGAGTCCATATATAATCCAGTGGCTTATACACCCATTCTAAGGCTCAGAGAACATCATGGGAGAGGGCATGGGAAGTATGTAAGAGCTGAAATGTAGGGTGAAGCGCTTCAAAATTTCTTTCTTTGGACTTGATACAATTATTGCAATTATCAGTTCAGACCAACTGTAGTTACCAGCACTGGGGTCACATAAGACCAGTCCTGTCCACAATCAGTCAAGAAATGGGGAGGGGCTTGCCAGGCCTCACTCTTTAGCTCTGAACTATTGGCTATTGAAAGATTCTGAGAGAGGAGGAAATCACTGTCTTTAGTGTGTATCCACCAATTAGCTTACAGGGAACCAATGGATAGATCCAAAACCACACTTACACAGTTGATCTTTGTTAATAACAGTGGGTCATAAAAATAAATACAAAGATGTGAATGTGAGAGACAGACTTGTGAGGAGAGCCTTCAGTGTATAAGGGTGTTAGGGAGGTGAGAGGTTTTGAGAATGTTCAAGAAGCACAGAATACGTGTGAGAAATTGTATAAAAATAGTTATCAGGATGTCATCCATGACTAGGTGCACAAGCTGAATGAGACAGTAATTGTTCAGTGGATTGTTCGTGACTCAGCTCACACCAGGGCTCTGGACAAGATGTATACACACGTATATGAGAGTGCTGGGCTGGCCCTGCAGCACTGGAGGTGACTGTACAGGTCACACAACACTGATCCTCTGCTAAAGCTCCTGATCCGGGTGATGGAGCTGTCATGTGTCATCTCCTGAGTCCTTTAGGGCAAAGTAAAGAGAGGTGGATGCAGTTCTGGGATGAGTTGACAGCGGGGGAGAGATACTTTGGGGTGCTGGACCAGGAGACCTGGGAGGAGCCCGAGAGAACAGTGGACTTTCTAGGACTAGAGAAATTTCTTAGAGGAATAGGTAGAGTGGAGGTAAGGGCTTTTGATCTTTTCTTCCCTTTGTAGTCTGTGAAATTTGGAGAAGAATTTTGAAAGGAAGAAGGCATCCTTGTGAGACAGTAGTTCTCTCCAGGACTGACAGTACTGGTCTATATAAGTGCTGTTCGAATGCAGTCAGTGCAATGGTATGAACAGGCTTAGTGAGAAGTGTAGCTTGAGTTTTCCTGCCTGGCCCATGGTCAGGGCAAATCTCTCTCACCTGCCAGTCCCACAGCCGCTCAGACCCGACCAAGTAAACAGAGAGACTTATATTGGTTACAAACTGTATGGCCGTGGTAGGCTTCTTACTAAGTGTTCTTATATCTTAAATTAATCCATTTCCATTAATATATACCTTGCCACATGGCTCGTGGCTTACCGGCATCTTCACATGCTGTTTGTCATCTTGGCGGCTGGCAGTGTCTCTCTGACTCAGCCTTCAACTTCCCAGCTTTATTCTCCTCCTTATCCCGCCTACACTTCCTCCTGCCTGCTACTGGCCAATCAGTGTTTTATTTACCAACCAATCAGAGCAACACATTTGCCATGCAGAACATCCCACAGCAGAGAAGTATTTGGAGATAGCGAACATGAGAACAGGGGAGGGTGAAGAAGAAGATGGTGAACAAAATTGTTAAAGATGTGCTTTCTCGGAAGAGACTGATGTCAGCTCTTTTGTGAAGACAGATTTCTTTATTAAGATTCAGGTAGCTGTACCCCAGGAAGTTAGATAATACCCTAGACACAGGGCTTGTCATCTAGGGTTGTTGAAGCAGTTTCATTTTTTCTTGAATCCAAGGTAGAAAGCTAGAGATTCTGGTGAATACCCGAGGAGGTTTTCCAGTACAATAGTGATGACTGACAATGCCCTGGGCCACATTGTGACACACAAAGGGTCCCCCTGAATCTCCCTGTGGATGGAAAAATGGGAAATCTTGGTAAATATCATCACCTCTTGCCAGACTGGTTTTCTCCCCCTTCATCTCTGTTCCCAGTAAGCCCTGAGTTTTCAGATGGAAAGGCTAAGTGCCATCATCAGCCTCAGTTCTGATGGAAAGAAGTTGATGAGCCCTGTCAGTCACTAACTGGAGTGTCCTTGCCTGGCTGTGTCCTTCTTCAGTTTCACTGGACTCCAGCTTTCCTATTTTCCCATGGAGAAAGGACAGAAGATTGGCTCAGGGAAATGCTAGATCCCTGTAGGTGACCCCTACGTAGCATCTAGACTAGCAGCAGTTGCACAGAGGGAGAAGGCCTGGCTGTGTGTGTGCAGTATGGCTCTGTTTCTGGGCAAACATTTGAAGATGACCATGTCCTTACCCCAGCAGTGGCCTTCTTCTCCTTGGGATTTCCCACACAGAGCTGGATGGAGTCCTTGTAGTTTTTGGACATTTCTTGGCATATCTGACTTTTTTGAACTTCTAGTTTTACTTCCTGAAGTGTGTTAGACAGGCTATAATTCGGTAGGTTTCCCCAGCCTGCCACTACGCACACCTGCCCAGGTTTCACCTGGTCCTGGCTCTTTGGAAGGGCGATGGTCTTCACAACACCATTGAGTTTAGCTTTGTGTTTCAGCTGGTTAGAAAGATGAAGATTAATGGTTCAGGTCTGGCACTCTCAGCAAGCTTAAACCATGAATGGGGTTCCCTGAACTTTCCCCACTTTCAAAGCCCCCCAAATACTCACTCTATTGCCGTGAGAACAAATGGATCAGCCACCCAGAGGAGAGGACTGGACTGATACATTAGTAACCTGTGGAGCGCACCAGAGGTCAGTAAAATGGTACCTTCAGTAGCATGATGTCATTGGCCAGTGTTTTACTGTTGAAGTTCTTGTGAGGGACGACTTTCAGAACTGAGATGTGTTGTGTGTTTTTCTGTTTCTTGATATTGTGAGCACCCAAGGTTACAGTTGTATTCCTTGAAAATAAAATGGATGAAGTAAACAGAGGAGCAATGAATCATTCTCTGCAATGCACATGTAAGGCTGAGCCTAAGTCAGAGCTTGGCTGAGTCAAATAGCAAGAAATTCATGGGGAAAGTTGTGTCCTTGGTCTTCAGAAACCTCCCCAGCCTGTTAAATCCTTCACTGACACCATGGTCCCACGTCTTATAACAGCCTAGGTCAAGTAGGTTAAAGTGAGTTTGCTCTTGACCCTTGGTCTATTTTTAGGGACAACCCATACCAGTTATTTGTTCCGTCCCAGGCAACAAAGACCCAGTTGCTTCTCCTCACCTTCCATTACAGTGAGCGGCTGTCATTACAATGTCTTCTCTCACCAGGAAACCACCACATCGAAACTTGTCTGATTTGCTCTCATAAAACTCTAAAAATGCCATGTAGGGCCGGGAGTGGGGTTTGGACTCTGTACCCCAAAAGATCTCTCCTGAAAGAGAAAATTGGTTCTGAATTTCTATGCATGTGGAAACTGTGCACCACACCTGGTGGCTGGCATAAGGGACAGTTTATGCCAGGGGAGTCGGTTGGCTCTGACATTGATGGAGAAGAGAGCTTTTGCAGAGACTGTCACACACTGAGAAAGGGCCATGGCTTCTGTGGGTGTCATTCAGGGTTTGCTGAATGATGCCACTTTTCCACTAATTTTCAGTTTCTCTTTGTAGTAATGAGGGAGACAAGAGTTTTCCCTGAATCAAATTCAAGCTCATGTTCACATTAAGGAAGAATTCAACATACATTGTTCAGAAAATCTAGAATACATCCAACCAACTACAGTTATTTCTCTGTCTCCTTCTCTATCTGGAGTCCTGCTCACTTAAGCACTGGGCTGTGCCTGAAGCAAACATGATGCTCTATTGTATAAAAACTCTGGCTGGTTTTTCTCCATTCTGATTCATGATACATAGTGTACAACTTAGAAACCATAAGATTGTCTTAACCATGAGAAGTTCTCATGTGTCCTATGCCAGTAGCTGGGAGGAGAGTTCTAATGCAGTCTGAACTTCAGCATAGGATTGTCATCATAGGACATTGAAATAACCTTCAGCACTTGGAAGAACACAGAGGAGTTGGGATCCTAGTGAGATGGGGAGATGGGTGGGAGGATCCAGTGTCAGCCTGTTCCCATCAAGCTGTGTTAGATTGTGGGGAGCTGTCATGGAGCCCTGTATGGCTCAGAAGAACAGAGACAAGGAAGAATTGAAGTCTTGAGACCAGAATAGACAGTCTCAAATCCTGATTGCAGCCCTGGGATAAAGCTGCCATCTCTTAGATTTGCCAATTGGAACTTCCAGCCTTCATATTCAACTGCATCTTTCCTCTAGGGTCCCAGGATGTTTTTATAATTCCTCACTGTTAGATGACTGAGATCTCACTCACCAGGTGACATTACAAGTATTTCCTGGTGATTTCGGAGCCTTCTTTATCCAGTCCTGGAGCTGGGGCTCAGCAAACTTCTCAGGTGAACTGAGTGAGGAGCAGACCTTAGACCCAGCCTGACTGGGGCACTATGGAAGTGTCCCTGGTGACACATTTCAGACTCTAGAGAAGGGAATGGCTGCTTACCTCCTTCAGTGCTGACTGACAGGACAGCCACCAGGAGAAGCATGAGCAGGAACATCTTCTTCAGGGGTCTGACCAGTTCTCAATTGTCACCTGTCTATGCCTCACAACTTTTAAACCATTAGGTGTGGAAAGAGGGCCAGGGTCAGTGGCCACTATTTCCTGTGTGATATTTAAGATGTGAGTTCTTGCTGCATCTGTGTGGTGAATGTACAGGAAGTACTTTGTCAGTCAGTTGCTGGTGAGCATGACCACATTCCCAGAGGAATGCTGGACTCTGAGAAAGGAGCAAGAGTCTTCTGAGGCTTCTACATCAAACAGAGAGGGATTCCCCTTCTCCTGTCAGTTATTAGGGAATTTCAATATGATGCCTCTGTGCCTTGAATTTGTGATCAGACAATTATCTCCTTCAAAAGTAACATTTCTACTTCCCCTAATACTATCTATGTTTATCTTATTTTTTTCAAGAGCACAAGGGCTTTATTTCAAGATTCAAAAGTGCCCTTCTAAGATAATACCCTAGGAAAAGCTGGGTCACCTATTACCATCTCAAGAGCTTTGAACTCTATTGGGGGATAGCTGTGGGGTAAGGACTTAGGATGAAGTGTTAGTGTGATCTTGATGACACTGTGAGGAGGTAAGGAAATGACAGAGTAGGGAAGCCAGTAGAACGGACTTGACAGATGAACATTCAGGGTCCCATGCCAGTCTATAAAGACATTTCAAAGGTTTAACATATTTCGTCAGCAAAGGAGTTAGTGGCAGGAAGGAGAGATGAAGAGTAGAAACAGAGCTGTGCTGTTCCTGCCCAGAGTCTGCATTACTCTTGTCCACACTGTCAAGGCAATCTGGTCTCCAGGGAAGAAGGTGATGGAGGCAAAGGTATTTTCTGTTTGCTCTCTGTCTCTGCGGAAGAACCAACTTCTCTCTCTCTCTGTCTCCCCCGAGGAACCAGCCTCTCTCTCTCTCTCTCTCTCTCTCTCTCTCTCTCTCTCTCTCTCTCTCTTTCTCTCTCTTTCTCTGTCTCTGTCTCTCTCTGTGTCTCTGTGTCTCTGTCTCTGTCTCTGTCTCTCTCTCTCTCTCTCTCTCTCTGTCTCTCTCTCTCTCTGTCTCTCTCTCTCTCCGTCTCTCTCTGTGTGTGTCTCTGTCTCTCTGTCTCTCTCTCTCTGTCTCTGTCTCTCTCTCTCTCTCTCCCTGTCTCTGCTGAGGAATCAGCTCTAGGGCCTCTTGCAGTTTTTACACACAGGTGCTTTTAATGTAAAACTCAAGTGTATTTCTTCTTAGGACCCCAGAGTTCACCTGACACTTGAAATAGCTTTTCTGGACATTCTTGTCATTTAGTACCGACCCAGGAGACCTTTGACGTAAGCTGCAGGCAGTCCTCATGCTGACTTGTCATCTGTCACAGCAAAGCTGGAACATTCTAACACATCGTCATCTGCATTCTCCTCTTAAGGTATAAAAGGATTTATTATTATCTGTTTCTGTGTTAACTTACTTGTATCCTGTATTACAATTTGCAAATGATAAATACATTCAGTAAGGTTGGAATAATTATTAAAAATCTGTTTTGTCCAACATATCTACTAAAACAAAACCCATGAGGTTATACACATAGAAAATGAAAGATGCTAGATTATGTTACTCCTGCAGCAGCTGATTATCATTTAGATGCATCTGGTCCCACTGTTTCATAATGTTCACTTCTGATATCTTACATCTTGACAGCGCCATCACATTTTTCTGGTAATTAAACGACTTTTGAGTGACTGGGGCAGGCTCTTGGGCTAGCCTTCTGCCTTACACCTGACTCACAGCCCCAATACCTCAGGGCTTCTTGGGCTGAGTTCACATTGTCAAGCAGCCTCACTGTGAGTGTCCCTCCTGCTCCCTGTGGTCTTTCTCAGAGGTGACAGCTGTCCTGTCCAAGGAATGATGAATATGTTCATGAAACTGAACACTATGTGTGGAATGTAGTGTGTTCGCTGGTGTGAGGATTTCAGTGATGAATGTGAATTGCCTTATCACTCTGTGAGTTGAAAGAATGGAAACAAAGGAGGCCACATTTGAATGGGATAGTGTATGTACGTGAGTGAGATGTCTAGAGGGTAATGATCAAATGGCAACATGTGATTGGGATAGTGTATATACACCATGTATGTGAGTGACAGGTCCAGAAGACAATGACAAAGTGGCCAGGATCAATGCATGAATGTAATGTGTGAAGAACTCTCATGTTTGACAGCAAAAATCACTGAGGTCCTCCCATGAGCCCTGTGTACTCTATGTAGGAGAAACTCAGACAAGTATCTAGGCCATGCAGCCTTTTCCACGGGTGTCTTTGCCCATCCTCTCCATTTCTGCCCAGCCCTCTCTTTAGATAGTGCCTCTGGGTCCCTGTAATTCACAACTTCTGTTTCTGTGTTAATATCACAGAGGAGGAAGGTAGACTGTGGACCTTGCCAGGATGTGATATCAGCTACACTTGAGCCTTCTTCTGGTACTGGAAACTGAAAGATCCAGGGGAAAGGAAGCCTAATCAATACTTTATCTGAACAGGGGATGGTGCCACCCACTTTCTCTAGGCAAACATCTTATTCCATTAAGACTTGTTCTTCCTATATTCTCACAGATTCTTTAAAATCAAACAATTGCCATTGTTGCCAAATGTAAGAACACAAGTTTGATAATTTTAGCTGTTTTCACTAGTCAAGTGCAACGGCATTGTGTAGACTCACCACAGCCTTGTACAGCCATCAACAACATTCTTCTTTGTCATTTTTCAGCTTTCTGTATGGAAACACTGAACCTATAAGATAATGCTGACCTGTTGCTCCTGTCTGATTCTATTTGTGTCTCTGTTGATCTGTGAGAGACTGTTGCACAGATACCAGCATCCTAAGAATGATGCTACCACCTGGTCATAGTTTATTTACTAACCAGACTGCTTTAGATAGATCAGGACTATGTTGAGTCCTTGAAAATGAAGAAAGTGTTAAAACCAGAGTGAGAGCTGGGGAGGGGCCCAGGTGATGAAAGAAAAGCCTGTCTGAATTAATCTTTCTGATCTGAACCACTAGGAGGAATCTTCTAGGAGGGAGATTGATTGCATCTCTGATTGCTTTAAGGAAGACTACAGGAGTCTGGGTTACCACAGTTTTGGATGTTTTGGAAGAAAAACATGAGAAGCAAGATTTTGTAGTGGAAACGGATGTCATCAGACTCATGTGAGAAAAGCCTGAGGTCTTGCACTGTCCTCTGTTCTTGTCTCCAAGGAGTAAACATCCCCAGTTAAGGGGATGTTGTTGACCCACCTGGGTCTTTCTTCCTCCTCTCCTCTATAGAACCCACCACTGCAAGCACAGTGGTCCATGCAGTTGAGGTGTTTGTTGCATGGCTTCCAGGAACCACACTCCAAGGCTTGAGTGTCTGCTGAGCTGCTCATGTGTCTGAGGACTGCATCTTCCTCACTGGTTTGCTTGAGGCTGTGACAGGAGTTCCCATCTTAAGGTGGATTCCCACAGGAGAGGATCCTGGGAAATGAATGGACTAGCAAGCACATGAAGATGGCAGCTGAAGAACTGGAGAGGAGGAGTGTGGTGTGGGGGAAGACAGTGGTCCTGAGAGGATGGTGACTATGACAGCCGTCCTGCAGTAAGGACTGCCAGTCTGCCTAGTGGGACTTTCTCCTTGTGGTTCCAGAGATGGGTCAGAAGAGGGCAAAGGAGTCTATGTGAATGGATGCTCTCTAGTGCAGGGTGTGCTGTACAGAACCCATGGACACTGTTTGATTTGATGCTGAGAATCCTTTGTGGGGAATTCATTGGTTCAGAGATGACAAATGACCCATTCCAGACATTCATTCAATTAAAGAGTCACACCAACACAGGAGTCTTGTAGCAACAGGTTATCCATCACTACTACTTTTCTGGGATGTATGGCTGTTTGAAATCCCAGGGAGGTAGGTTTCAAGTCAGTGGACAGAGAAGGAATAGGTCAATTGGTTCCACATGAGAAATCCGCTCTACATACATATTTGAGCAGAGGAGGCATCATAAAAAATACTTAATCATAGGAGCATCAGCTAAGAGTGGAGACCTGGGATCTGAATTAACTGTGTTCCTGAATTAACTAACAAGATGCTGTGTGGTCACTTCCTTTCTGGGTCCTCCCATTTCATGGTGGTGGGTAGTGTATATTTGCTCCTTTAAACATTTTCTTTTGTTTACCATGATATTTTCATGAAATAAAAGTGAATGCCATAGCAAATATTAAATACTCATGGTCCTCTCTAATTAAATGATATGAGATGGGTTTCTTTATTCTTTTTTTCCTCCATCCTTTATAGGCAGCTCCAGAATTGGAATGCTCTAAGGTGTGATAGAATCAAAATGGCAAGTACTAGTCTAGCAGGACAATCCTGTAGGTACCATGTGATGGGAAGTACTGGAGAGCTGGGAACTGAGGCCTGGGAATCAAGCAGACTGCTGGTGCTGCTTCGTAGTAGAATCCTCAGTATCCCAAGTTCAAAGCCTTTTGTGATGAGGATACACCAGGAACCAGTGTCTGTGGTCAAAGTGAATGTGAACCTTGATTGGAATCCATTTCTTTCAAGTTTAATATATTATTTACTTATTTATTTTACGGCTGGACCACAGTTTTCCATCCTCCATCTCCTCCCAGTCCCTCACACCACCTCTTCTCTGATCACCCTGCAGCCCTCTCCTCTTCTGTATCTATTGAGTAAAGGGCAGGCCTCCAGTGGATATCTACCAAACATGGTATATCAAGTTGCAGAAAAACTTAGCACCTTGCCTTGTATTAAGGCTGGACAAGGTGAGCTAGTAGAAGGAACAGGATACAAAAGTCAGCAAAAGGGTCAGAGACAGCACCTGTTCCTGCTACTGGGAGTCCCACAAGAGGACCAAGCCAACAACTGTCACATATATGCACAGTCAGTCCAATTCAGGCTCCCTGCCTTCAGTTCAGTCTCTATGAGCTCAGGATTGCTGATTCTGTGGATTTTCTTGTGATGTCCTTGACTCCTCTGACTCCCACAGTCCTTTGTTTCTCTCTTCAGCAGAATTCCCTAAGCTCAGCCTAATGTTTGAGTGTGGGTCTCTATATCTGTTAACTGAAATCCTTTTTTTTTGTTGTTCAAAAATTAAGAAGGGTCTTCTGAGGAGGCTAGTAATTAGTCCAGGTATTATTGTAAAATGGAACTAGCAAGTGACAATATTTTAGTTTTCTAAACAGAAAAAACATGGCATCATATTTTAACAAATTACATGTGAGGTCCATATTCCTTATGTATATGTATATATATTATTAATCTATTTATTTTACATCCTAGTCACAGTGTCCCCTCCATCCTCCCATCAGAGTATCCCAGTCACTCTTGCATCCCACCCCCAACCCTTTTTTCTTCTGTTTCTATCCAGGGCAGGACAGGGCAGGTCTCCCATGAGTATCAATAAAACTTGGTATATCAAGTTGCAGTAAGACTAAGCATCTCCCTTGATTAAGGTTGGGCAAGTCAATCCAGTATGAGGAGTAAGGTTCCAAAAGTGAGTAAGAGTCAGAGAGTCACTGTTTCTGCTGTTAGGAGTCCCCCAGAGGCTCAAGCTACACAACAGTCACATATATGCAAAGTGATTAGGTCAGTTCCATGTAGGCTCCCTGGTTTCTCTTTAGCCTCTGCTAGCCGCTATGAACAAAGGTTAGTTGATTGTGTGAGCCTTCCCATGGTGTCCTTGATCTAGGCAACATACTAGAATTCTTCTCCTATGAACCCCCTTTAGCCAGACCACTACAGTTCAAATCTTCCATGTTCCTACTAGTATGGTCCATTAAGCAGTGCTTAAAGCATTGCACTGCTTTCCTAACTCAAAGTAGCAAAGTTCAAATTCCTCCAAAGAAAACCATGGTCAAGCCTATGAAAACAATACCCTACTCCTGGTACCAACTTCTGCCTTAGGGTTTATGTTGCTGTGAAGAGACACCATAATGACTACATATTTTATAAAGGAAAATATTTTATTGGGAGGCTTACAGTTTAAAAGGTTTAGCCCATTATCATCACGGCAGGAAACATGGTGCCATGAAGGCAGGCATGCTGCTGGAGAAGGGTCTGAGATTTCTACATCTTGATCCAAGGGCAACAAGAAGTGAACTGTCTGTAACACTGAGCAGAGCTTGAGCAAAGACCTCGAATCTCACCCACAAGTGTTATTTCCTCCAACAGGGCCACTTCTTCTAGTAGTGCCATTCTCTATGAACTTATAGTGACCAGTTACATTCAAACCTCCACAAATAGGAAAACACAGGTAGTAAAGAAGGGGACTGTTGAAATAGAAAGGGTTAGGCTGGAAGAGAGGCAGGGGATGGGAGCTGTAGGTTTGGGCTGGAGGGAAGAATTAACTGAGATAAGAAAGTATGAAGAAACCACATGGAAATCCAGATGGGCAATAGCAGCTTCACTGTTTTGAGGGTAATGAACTGCCCTCTGATCAGATTCAAGACCCACACCATGGGCTGCAGGGGCCCTGCCTGGTGATGTAAGTCTGGCTAATAACCTACAGGGGAGGCAGTAGGCACATGTTGGGGGTGCATTTCTGATTATTAACTGAACTCACACAGCAGCAAACTGACTTCCAAATACCAATGCTTTTCCCCATAGACAAAAGTGTCTTCCGGTCTCAATCATAGATGCTGCTCCCTATGATGAATGCTGGTGAATGCCGAGATCAACGCTGCCCAAGATGTACAAACATGTGATGGTCGTGAGTCCATATATAATCCAGTCATTATACTATCCCCTCTAAGGCTCAGGCCACATTATGGGAGAGGGCATGGGGAGTACGTAAGAGCTGGAAGGTAGGATGAAGGGCTTAAAAATTCCTTTCTCTAGTCTTGATAGAATTATTGCAATAAACAGTTCAGACCAGCTGTAGTTACCAGCATTGGCTCATATAAAACCAGTCCTGTCAACAATCAGTCAACAAATGGGGAGAAGCTGGTAGACCCCACTCTTTAGCTCTGAACTATTGGCTATTGATAGAGTCTGGGAGAGGAGGAAATCAATATCTTGAGCTGTATATCCACAGTTTATCTTTTTTAATATAAAACTAATACAAAGATATAAATGCGTGTGTGAGGGAGAGATTTGTGAGGAGAGCCTAAGGTATATAAATATGTTTTGGAGGTAACAGTTTTTGAGAATGTTCAAGAAGCATAGAATATGTGTGAGAAATTGTTTAAAAATAGTTATCGGGTTGCCATCTATGACTAGGTGCACAAGCTGAATGAGACAGTAATTGTTCAGTGGATTAGTGGTGACTCAGCTCACACCAGGGCTCTGGACAAGATGTATACACACGTATATGAGAGTGCTGGGCTGGCCCTGCTGCACTGGAGGTGACTGTACAGATCTAGGCACACAACACTGATCCTCTGCTAAAGCTCCTGATCTGGGTGATGGAGCTGTCATGTGTCATCTCCTGAGTCCTTTAGGGCAAAGTAAAGAGAGGTGGATGCAGTTCTGAGATGAGAGGACAGCTGGGGAGAGAGACCTTGGGGTGTTTAACCAGGAGACCTGGGAGGAGCCCGAGAACAGTGGACTTCCTAGGACTAGAGAAATTCCTTAGAAGAATGGGTAGAGTGAGAGGTAGGCTTTTGATCTTTCCTTCCCTTTGTAGTCTCTGAAATTTGGAGAAGAATTTGGAAAGGAAGAAGGCATCCTTGTCAGACAGTAGTTCTCTCCAGGACTGACAGTACTGGTCTATATAAGTGCTGTTCGAATGCAGTCAGTTCACCGGTATGAGCAGGCTTAGTGAGAAGTATTTGGAGATAGTGCCCATGAGACGAGGGGAGGGTGAAGAAGAAGCTGGTGAACAAAATTGTTAAAGATGTGCTTTCTTGGAAGAGACTAAAGACCCCACTCTTTAGCTCTGAACTATTGGCTATTCATGAAGTCTGGGAGAGGAGGAAATCAATATCTTGAGCTGTATATCCACTGCTGAGTCTACAAGGATAGATCCAAACCCACAATTACACAGTTTACCTTTTTTGTCAGCTTTTTTGTGAAGACAGATTTCTTTATTAAGATTCAGGTAGCTGTACCCCAGGATCTTGGACAATACCCTAGACACAGAGCTTGTCTTCTAGGGTTGTTGAAGGAGTTTCATTGTTTGTTGAATCCAACGTAGAAAGCTAGAGATTCTAGTGAATGCCCGAGGAGGTTTTATGGTATTAAAGTTACGATTGACAATGCCCTGGGCCACATTGTGACACACAAAGGGTCCCCCTGAATCTCCCTGTGGATGGAAAAATGGGAAGTCTTGGTAAATATCATCACCTCTTGCCAGACTGGTTTTCTACCCATTCTTCTGTGTTCCCAGTAAGCCCTGAGTTTTCAGGCTAAGTGATGGAAAGGCTAAGTGCCACCATCACCCTTGGTCCTGGTGGGATGGAGGTTGATGAGCCCTGTCAGTCACTAACTGGACTGTCCTTGCCTGGCTGTGTCCTTCTTCACTTTCACTGGACTCCAGCTCTCCTATTTTCCCATGGAGAAAGGACAGAAGATTGGCTGAGGGAAATGCTAGATCCCTGTGGGTGACCCCTATGTAGCATCTAGACTAGCAGCAGTTGCACAGAGGGAGAAGGCCTGGCTGTGTGTGTGCAGTATGGCCCTGTTTCTGGGCAAACATTTGAAGATGACCATGTCCTTACCCCAGCAGTGGCCTTCTTCTCCTTGGGATTTCCCACACAGAGCTGGATGGAGTCGTTGTAGTTTTTGGACATTTTAAGGCATGTCTGACTTTTTTGAACTTCTAGTTTTACTTCCTGAAGTGTGTTAGACAGACTGCCATTGGCCAGTTTTCCCCAGCCTGCCACTGTGCACACCTGCCCAGGTTTCACCCAGTCCTGGCTCGTTGGAAGGTCAATTTTCTGCACAACATTATTGAGCTTAGCTTTGTGTTTCAGCTGGTCAGAAAGATGGAAAATAAGAGTTCAGGTCTGGCACTCTCAGCAAATTTAAACCACAGATGGGGTTCCCTGTACCTTCCCCACTTGTAAAGCCTTCAAAAGCCCCATCTATGGTCCTGGGACCAATAAATCAGCCACTCAGGGGAGAAGACTGGACTGATTCACTAGTAACCTGTGGAGTGAACCAAAAATAATCAGTAAAATGGTACCTTTAGTAGCATGATGTCATTGACCAATGTTTTTCGGTTAAAGTCCTTGTGAGGGACAGATTTAATGACCGAGATGTTTTGTGTGTTTTTCTGTTTCTTGATATCGTGAGCCCCAAGGTTACAGTTATATTCCTTGAAAATAAAATGGATGAAGTAAACATAGGAGTAATGAATCAGTCTCTGAAATGCAGGTGTAAGGCTCAGCCTAAGTCAGAGCTTGGCTGAGTCAAATAGCAAAAAATTTATGGAAAAGTTGTGTCCTAGGTCTTCAGAAAGCTTCTCAGCCTCTCAGATCCTTCACTGATACCCCAGTCCTGTGGCCTGTAACAGCCTAGGTCAAATGAGATAAGGTGAGGTTGATCTGGACCATTGGTCTATTTTTAGAAACAGCCCATATCTGTTATTTGTTCAGTCCCAGACAACAAAGACCCAGTTGCTTCTCCTCACCTTCCATCACAGTGAGCGGCTGTCATTACGATGTCTTCTCTCACCAGGAAACCACCACATCGCCACAGGTGTGATTTGCTGTCATAAAAATTTATGAATGCCATGTAGGGCCGGGAGTGGGGTTTGGTCTCTGTACCCCAAAGTATTTTTCCTGAAAGAGAGTATTTGTTCTGAATACCTTTGTGCATTTTGAAACTTGTACCACACTTGGTTGCTGGCATAAGGGACATTTCATGCTAGGAGAGTCTGTGGACTTGATATGGATGGAGAAGAGAGTTTTGTAGAGACTGTCACACACTGAGAAAGGGGCCCTGGCTTCTGTAGTTTTTCAACCCGGCCTTGTGGCATGATGTCACTCTTCCACTAGTTTTCAATTTCTTTTTGTAGTAATGATGGAGTCGAGACTTTTCCCTGAATCAAATTCAAGCTCATGTTCACATTAAGGAAGAATTCAGCATACATTGTTCAGAAAATCTAGAATACATCCTACCAACTACAGTTGCTCCTCTGTCTCTTGCTCCATCTGGAGGCCTGCTATCTTAAGCACTGGGCTGTGCCTGAAATAAACATGATGGTCTATTGGGTTAAAAATCTCTGGCTGCCTTTTCTCCATTCTGAGTCAGCATACTAGTTTACAACTTAGAAATAACAAGATTGTCTTAACCATGAGAAGCCCTCATTGCCCTATGCCAGTAGCTGCTTGGAGAATTCCCAGTGCAGACTGAACTTCAGCATAGGATTGTCTTCCTAGGGCATTGAAATAACCTTCAGCACTTAGAAGGAAGAACACAGAGGAGTTGGGATCCTAGTGAGATGAGTGATGGATGGGAGGATCCAGTGTCAGCTTTTCCATCAAGCTGTGGAGCAGGGATGAAGCCACACTTTGCTGGCTCTGTTAGATTGTGGGGATCTGTCATGGAGCCCTGTATGGCTCAGAAGAACAGAGACAAGGAAGAATTGAAGCCTGGAACCAGAATAGACAGTTCTTCTCGTCTCAAATCCTGATTGCAGCCCTGGGATAAAGCTGCCATCTCTTAGGTCTGGCCAATTGGAACTTCCAGCCTTCATATTCAACTGCATCTTTCCTCTAGGGTCCCAGATATTTTTATAATTCCTCACTGTTAGATGACTGAGATCTCACTCACCAGGTGACATTACAAGTATTTCCTGCTGATTTCAGAGCCCTCTTTAACCAGTCCAGGAGCTGGGGCTCAGCAAACTTCTCAGGTGAACCGAGTGAGGAGCAGACCTTAGACCCAGCCTGACTGGGGCACTATGGAAGTGACCCTGGTGACACATGCCAGACTCTAGGGAAGGGAATGTTTGCTTACCTCCTTCATTGCTGACTGGCAGGACAGCCACCAGGAGAAACAGGAGCAGGAACATCTTCTTCAGGGGTCTGACCAGTTCTCAATTGTCACCTGTCTATGCCTCACAACTTTTAAACCATTAGGTGTGGAAAGAGGGCCAGGGTCAGTGGCCACTATTTCCTGTGTGATATTTAAGATCTGAGTTCTTGCTGCATCTGTGTGGTGAATGTACAGGAAGCACTTTGTCAGTGAGTTGCTGGTGAGCATGACCACATTCCCAGAGGAATGCTGGACTCTGAGAAGGAATGAAGTGCCTCCTGGGGCTTTCCACATCAGGCAGAGAGAGGGATTCCCCTTCTCATGTCAGTGATGAGGGAATTTCAATATGATGCCTCTGTGTCTTGAATTTGTGATCATGTATTTATCTTCTTTAAAAGTAACATGTGTACATCCCCTAATATTATCTATGAGTAGCTTATATTTTTTCAAGAGCACAAGGACTGTTTTCTTTATGATTCTAAAAAGACAATATCCTTCTAAGACAATACCCTTGGAAAATGCTGGGTCACCTATTAACATCTCAAGAGCTTTGAACTCTATTGGGGGATGGCTGTGGGGTAAGGACTTAGGATGAAGTGTTAGTGTGATGTTGATGACACTGTGAGGAGGTGAGGAAATAACAGAGTAGGGAAGCCAGTAGAACGGACTTGACAGATGAACATTCAGGGTCCCATGCCAGTCTATAAAGACTTTCAAAGGTTTAAAATATTTTGTCAGCAAAGGAGTTAGTGGCAGAAGCGAGAGATGAAGAGCCGAAACAGAGCTGTGCTGTTCCTGCCCAGAGTCTGCATTACTCTTGTTCCACACTGTCAAGGCAATCTGGTCTCCAGGGAAGAAGGTGATGGAGGCAAAGGTATTTTCTGTTTGTTCTCTGTCTCTGCTGAGGAACCAGCTCCTCTCTCTCTCTCTGTCTCCCCCGAGGAACCAGCCTCTCTCTCTGTCTCCCCTGAGGAACCAGCTTCTCTCTCTGTCTCCCCTGAGGAACCAGCTTCTCTCTCTGTCTCCCCCGAGGAACCAGCTTCTCTCTGTGTCTCTGTCTCTGCTGAGGAACCAGCTTCTCTCTCTCTCTCTCTCTCTCTCTCTCTCTCTCTCTCTCTCTCTCTCTCCTCTCTCTCTCTCTCTCTCTCTCTCCCGAGGAACCAGCTTCTCTCTCTCTGTCTCTGCCTCTGCTCAGGAACAAGCTCTAGGTCCTCTTGCATTTTGTACATGCAAGTGCTTTTAATGTAAAACTCGAGTGCATTTCTTCTTAGAACACCAGAGTCCACCTGACATTTGAGACTGCTTTTCTGGACATTTTAGTCATTTAGTACAGACACGGGAGACTTCTGATGTAAGCTGCATGCTGTCCTTCTGCTGACTTGTCATCTGTCACAGCAAAGCTGGAATAGTCAAATACATTGTCATCTTCATTCTCCTCCCAAAGGATATGAAAGGTGGTATTTCTGTCTTGTTAATTTACTTTTGTGAAGTAAATTACTTCTTAATTTCTTGTTAAATTCCCTGTTAATTCAGTTCTATCTTCATATGTCCAATTTGCGAATGATGAATAGCTTCTCTGATGTTGGAACAATTATTAAATATCTGTGTGGTACCATATATCTGCTAAAACTAAATCTATGAGGTTATACATATAGCAAATGAAAGATGCTGGATTATGTTACCCCTGCAGCTGCTGATTATCATTTAGAATCATCTGGTCCTGCTCTGTCACAACGTTCATTTCTGATTTCTTACATCTTGATAGTGCCATCACGTTTTCCTGGCAGTTAAACGACTTTTGAGTGATTGGGGCAGGCTCTTGGGCTAGCCCTCTGCCTCATACTTGGCTCAGAGCCCCATTATCTCATAGCTACTTGTGACCAGTTCACATTGTCAAGCAGCCTCACTGTGAATGTCCCTCCTGCTCCCTGTGGCCCTTCTCAGAGCTGACAGCTTTTTTAGACCAGGGGATTGGGAATATGTGCTGTAGATTGGACACTTTGTGGTGAATTAAGTGTTTTTGCTGGTGTTAGGATTTTACTCTTGAATGTTTAGTTGCCTTATTACTTTGTGAGTTGAAAGAAGGGAAAGGCCCACATTTTGATAGAATAGTGTCTGTATGTGAGTGAGAAGTCCAGAAGCTAATTACAAACAGGCCAGGATCAATGCATGAAAATAATGATGTGAATGTCTCATGTTTGATGGAAAAATAATCACTGAAGTCCTCTCATGATCCTAATAGGATGAATTCAGACAAGTATCTAGGCCATGCAAGCCCTTTCCACTTGTATCTTAGCCCACCCTCTCCTTTATTGCCCAGCCCTCTCTTTAGATAGTGCTTCTGGGTCCCTGTCACCCACAACTTCTGTTTCTGTGTTAGGATCACTGATGAACAAGGTAGACTGGGGACCCTGCCAGGATGTGATAGCAGCTACACTTGGAACCTTCTTCCTGTACTGGAAATGGAAAGATCCAGGGGAAAAGAAGCCTCATCAATACTTTATCTGAACAGGGGATGGTGCCACTCACCTTCTCTAGGCAACATCTTATTCCATTAAGACTTGGTCTTCTTATGTTCTCACAGATTCTTTAAAATCAAATGATTGCCATTGTTGCAAAAGGTAAGAACACAAGTTTGATTTATTTTAGCTGTTTTCACTAGTCAAGTTCAATGGCATTGTGTAGACCCACAGCCTTATATAGTTATCAGCTACATTCATCTTAGTCATTTTTCAGCTTTCTGTATGGAAACACTGAATCTATAAGATAATGCTGACCTATTGCTCCTTTCTGATTCTATTTGTGTCTCTGTTGATCTATGAGAGACTGTTGCACAGACACCAGCATCCTGAGCATGATGCTACCTCCTGGTCATAGTTTATTGACTAACCAGACTGCTTTAGATAGATCAGGACTGTGTTGAGGCCTTGAAAATGAAGAAAGTGTTAAAACCAGAGTGAGAGCTGGGGAGGGGCCCAGGTGATGAAAGAAAAGCCTGTCTGAATTAATCTTTCTGATCTGGACCACTAGGAGGAATCTTCCAGGAGGGAGATTGATTGCATCTCTGACTGCTTTAAGGAAGACTACAGGAGTCTGGGTTACCACAGTTTTGGTTATTTTGGAAGAAAAACATGAGAATTACTGTTTTTAAAGTGACAAACGGATGTCACCAGACTCATCTGAGAAAAGCCTGAGGTCTTGCACTGTCCTCTGTTCTTGTCTCCAGGGAGTAAACATCCCCAGTTAAGGTGATGTTGTTGACCCACCTGGGTCTTTCTTCCTCCTCTCCTCTATAGAACCCACCACTGCAAGCACAGTGGTCCATGCAGTTGAGGTGTTTGTTGCATGGCTTCCAGGAACCACACTCAAAGGCTTGAGTGTCTGCTGAGCTGCTCATGTGTCTGAGGACTGCATCTTCCTCACTGGTTTGCTTGAGGCTGTGACAGGAGTTCCCATCTTAAGGTGGATTCCCACAGGAGAGGATCCTGGGAAATGAATGGACTTCCAAGCACATGAAGATGGCAGCTGAAGAACTGGAGAGGAGGAGTGTGGTGTGGGGGAAGACAGTGGTCCTGAGAGGATGGTGACTATGACAGCCGTCCTGCAGTAAGGACAACCAGTCTGCCTAGTGGGACTAGAAACTTGGAAGCTGGCATCTGCCTTCACATTGTTTCCTCTGGCCAGGGACTGGGCCTCGGAACTTGGTCTCCTGAAGATACCTCAGGCCCCTGAGTGACACGGAACTAAGGAGCCAGTATCCCTCTCCTCTCTGCTCTTGTGTGGGTCCTGGGCTTGGTGGTCTCTACACTCGGGAGTTTCAGCGCTGTCTGTGGCCATAAGAGTGATTATGCCCGGAACATAGGAGGCCAGCTTGAGCTAGGTTTGTTTTCTGCCCAGATGTAACTACTTCTAAAATAGTGACCGGTCCTGTTGATGCTGCTTGTAACCGAATTATTCTTCACGAGAAACACTTACATTTGTCATTGTTGAAATGGTCCGGTAAAATGCCATACCTGGTCATAATGTATCCATAGGTTATTTGTTTTTGATATTTAAATTTTTTTAGATTTTAATTTTATTACAATATTTCTCCCTTCCTTTTTCTCTCTCCTAACTCTCCTATATACCTCTCCCTGCTCTCCTTCAAATTCATGGCCTTAAAAAAAATCCCTAATTGTTATTATGTTTATATATATTTGTATACGCATATATGTTTTTAAATATAACTGCTGAGTCTGTATAATGTTGCTTGTATGTATGTTTCAGGACTGACCATTTGGTACTGGACAACCGATTGGTGTGCTCTTCCCTAGGCATGGCCACCTCCCCCACTCCCAGCTCTCCTCAGTTGCCTATAGCTCTTTATGTAGGGTTGAGGCCTCATGGGTTTTTCCTTGCCCATTTTGGTGTGTTCACTGGTATCATCATCCTTGTTCTCACAGTCATGGTGGTGAGGCTTTATGGTGTAGCTTCTGCTGTTACTAGGCGACACAGTCCCACAGCTAACTCCCTGACCCTCTGACTCTTACAGTCTTTCTGGCTCCTCTTCTGGAATGTCCCCCGAGCCTTAAGTGCAGGAGTGTGCCGTAGATGTATCCACTTGAACAGGGCTCCACAACTGTTCGTGTCGATTGGCTGTGGTTTCCTGGAGTGGTCTCCAGGAAAGAGAAGTTCCTTTGATGAAGGGAGAAGATGGCACTAATCAGAGTGGAAGGAAGTCTGGGTCCCAAAGGCTCTTACATATTTGAAGATATGCTGAAATAATTGTGGTGGAATATAAGAATGAAGATGATTTTAACCGTTCTGGGAGGCATGCCACCTAGATCTGGACTTCAGTCATTCTTCACTTGGCTCAATTACCTATACCATCAAGGTGTTTCTTGAACTTTTATTCTTTTTGGAGATGTTTCCTTCAACTGTTGAAATCACCTCTGCTGTGTCTCCTGGGCTTCAGTCCCACTCATAATGTTCCACAACACCAGGGACTGTGCCCTGTATCAGTCACGGGCATCTTCTTTTTCTCTGTCTCTTTAGTAGTTCAAATGTAGAGAGTCACAACAATAGATTCCTAAACAGAACCAGGCAGCTTGAATCCTGCCACTCCTGGAGATGTGCAGGTGATAACCAGCTCAGAGGAAGGATGTGAGACCACATGGTCTCATGTGCAATATCCTCTCCAGGACATACCAGAGGGGCCTGGGTGGCCACACAAATACAGATTTGAAAGAAAAATGATAGTCAGAAGCAAACTTTCCTAGTAGAGGAGCCCTGCTTTGGCAGCGTGGACAAGGCAGCCCAGGTTCTGTAGTGAACTTGCTGAGATCTCTGATGATCACTCTCTTGCCTGGGACTTACATCTGTGTATCACTTTGGGTCCGTAATTATTCTTTTTTCTTAAAAAAAGGGATAGTTTTATTTCTGGAAATCATTTCACCCATGGGTGGAATATTTCACATTTAAGACCCATGGACATGTGTAATTATGTGTTAATCTCCTTTTTCCCTCTGTTGTCTGGGGTACTTCTTAGTTTGATCCATGGACCATGACCATCAGCAAGGTTCTGTGAACTCCAGTCATTTTTATACTGTTTTCTATGGTCATGTGAAATGATACCAGTATAATATAGGTGCTACAATGAAAGTTGTGATATTTATATTAGAATTGAATATTCTTACCTTTGTAGTGACTTTAATTTTTAAAATTATGATATAATCACATCACTTCCCTGTGGTGATATTTTAATTGTGCTGAAATGTGGTGATATTTTATTTGTGCTTTGATAAATAAAGCTTGCCTGGAGATCAGGGGGAAAGCCATTATAAGTAAACAAAGAAGTCAGGCAGTGGTAGCACACGCCCTTAATCCTATCACTTAGCAGGCAGGACCTCTGTGTGTTCAAGGCCACACTAGGGAACAGAGCCAAGCGTGGTAATACATGCCTTTAATCCCAGTACCAACAATAGAGACCTGGAGGTCTGTGCAGACAGACAAAAAAATGACAGAAGAGGAAGTAGGAAGAGGAAGTGAGGTAGCTGGGCTAAGAGAGCCAATGAGAGGGCAGAAAAGCAAGGCATATAAAGCCTAGGTAGACAGGAAGTTGTGCCATTTGGAAGCTGCAGAATTGGTGGGGTAAGTTTGGCTGGTGGCTTTCCCTATTTCCCTGATCTAAGGCTTTCACTCCTATATTTGGCTCTATGTTTTTTTATTTAATAAGACCATTTAGAAATTCATCTACACTTCCCCCTTCCCTTTCCCTCTCCCCAACCCCTTTTATGCACTCCCCGTCATATTCATAGCCTGTTTTTTCCCTTCTTGTTAAATATTTATTTTTATTTACATTTATGTGTGTCACGTGTGTGGGGGATGGAAGCCAGCATAGGATCCCCTGGAGCTGCAGTTACAGGCAGTTGTGAATTGCCTGATGTGGGTGCTGGAAACCAAACTCAGGTCCTTTGGAAGAGCAGCAAGCACGCTAACCACTGAGCCAATTCTCCAGATCCAAAGCCTTTCTTTAACTACTTTCTTTTCTTTAATTACTATTGTTACATTATATAAATGCATAATGACCTCCCTAGCTCCAAGTAGTTGGTTAGATTTCCAGTACCAAGCATGGCTTTTCTTCTGTTGAACAGGCTTTAAATCTAATTAGACGGGTGTTGGTTACTTCCGGGATATAAGTGCCACTGTCGCACCTTTAGGGATCTCTTGTTGTGATGGTCCTTGTTGTGGTTCATAAGGCATCACAGTTGGGTAGGACTGTTGGTTGCTTCCCTCCCTCCACAGCTTCCGCTATTACCAGATCCATTGAATCCTGTGTCTAAAGTGCATGGTGACTTCAGCAACAGGGACTTACTTTCAAGATCTGGGAGGCTACCAAGGGCCACAGAAAGGACCCCCATTGTTTTAGGGGTCTCTTGGACTCCCCCTGATCAACAACTCAAAAGGAGGTTTCCCATGCCTGGTACTGGGGTTTTTGTTCAAGAGTATATGGCTCTTGGGGTCAGCATTGCCAGCTCAGGTGACATAACTTCATTTAAGCTGTATGTGTGTCTGGATACACATACACTTACATGTGTAATGTGTAATTTTATCTAAGTGAAAAATAATGTGGGTCCTTGTGCTGGCTAAGCTTATGTCAACTTGCCATACAAACTAGAGTTATGAAAAGAGGGAACTTCAGTTGAGAAAATACCTCTGTAAGATCTGGCTGTAAGGCATTTTCTTAATTAGTGATTGATTGGGGAGGGCCCAGTTCATTGTGGGTAGTGCCATCCTTGGGCTGGTGGTCCTGGGTTCTATAAGAAAGCAAGCCATGGAGAACAAGCCAGTAAGCAGCACCCCTCCTTGGCCTCTGCATCAGCTCCTGCATCCAGGTTCCTGCTCTGTTTGAGTTCCTGTCCTGACTTCTTTTGATGATGAGCAGCAATATAGAAGTGTAAGCCAAATAAACCCTTTCTTCCCCGACTTGGTTTTTGGTCATGATGTTTCACAGCAGTAATAGAAACCTAACCAAGACAGTCCTTGTGGCTTCTCCAAACATCCTTAGTATTATTTTTCTCTCTTCCCTCCCTCCTCTTCTACATCAACCTCTCTCTTCCATCCCTGGTAAAGCCCTCCTCTATTTTTCCCATTTTCCTCATATTGACGTTTTACCTAAGCTTCATCACAAGGGGCTCTGAGGACAAAGCCATCTGTGAGTGCAGATTGGGATCACCCCAATAATAGGTTATTAAGCATTATGCTCACCACTACATCTCCAGAGCCAGCACTGCCTTGGAAATTGGCTGCTTCTCACAACCACTTATGTCTTGAAGGAGAGAGGGCACAACATTCCAAACCTCCTCTTACACAAAAGACAGGTGAAGCACAGATGTTCAGCAGGCAGGGGTGTGGCTCAGAAGTAAGGCTCACAACTATTAGCAGAGGGGTGGGCTGATGTATATTGAGACTGGCAAATGGCTGGGTAGTACGAATGTTTTAAACCTTGGATAGATGCCCAGGAGCCTGCTTAGAATCCATCTTAGAGTCCTCTTTGCTGAGATATAAGTAGACTGTCATCAAAGGAATACTCTAGCTGTCACCACTGTTACAGCATTCTGTTAAAAATGACATTGAGACTCTCATCAGGGACATGTAAGAGACACAGTGGGAACAGGTGATGGTGTAGAGAGTGATCTCCCAGTCCCTCAGGCCCTTCAGATCTGCTTGCTAAACAGAGCACGCGGATTTGGTCATGAGAAGAACACAATTCACAGCCTAGACCTACCTGTCTTAGTGGGTCAGGCCCCTAAGTGAGACTTCAAGTCCTGAGTATATGTGAATGTGCATGTGTGTATGGAGTGGTGTGCTAAAGAACATGAAAACACCAAAGGCGCCTGAAGGTGAGGTCAGAGCCTGCAGAATCTCATGGGAAATAGACATCAGGGCCTTAGGGAGTTGTAGGAACCTTTCTAAATGAAAGTCAGATATGAGAAGCTGCCTTGGAAGTGCTGGTAGGAACAGGAGGACGTGCAAAGAGCTGGGGCTGCCCCTGGGTTTCCTTATTATTGACTCTGGGACTGGGCAGAGTTCTGGGACTCTAAGTCAATGCCACAGGACAAATAAGGGGACATTTTTTACTGTTTTCAGTCCTTCTAATCTTGCTGGCAAGAGTTCTTTCCGTTTGTCAGTATAAACATTTAATAGTGAGACTCATCCCCGAGAACCCAGAAGTAATAGATAATTCCCCTGAGCATACAGTTACCAGACAAAATGAATGATGCTTTAGACGCTATTGGCTACAATTTTGTTGACAAATGGCCTATACTGAATATTAAACAAATGACCTTCTGATAGGAGTTACACATAAAACAATGATCGAATCCACCAGAGCATTTGTGTGTATGCCAGTTCGATTTGGTAAAATATCTGTTCCCGTAATTATTTCACTTCAGACTATAGAAACCGAAGTAGTTCAGATTGCAGACATCCCACTATCAAGTGTAATGAACATTTTGATGTACCAGAAAACCTTTACAGCTGATTCTGTGCAGTGACTTCAAGATGTGTAAAGTCTGATTTCAGATTATGTGATCTCAGTGATCCTTTATTCGATGTAGACAGCCATAGAAACATTATTCTTTTAGTCAATATTTTGTTTGAAGTTTTATATAACTTCAGAGTACTAAAAGTGCGGCGCTATCACTGAAAATGAAAGCACTGGTCTATAACACAGCATCACGGTATGATGCTGCCTTAGACAAGAAATGCTGTCTATGACAGACACTGCCTTAGACAAGAGCTGCCATCTATGACAGACACTGCCTTAGACAAGAGCTGCCATCTATGATGGTCACTGCCTTGCTTCTTCTCCCTTTACTCTTGTGACTTGTGCTCCTATGAACACTGGCCTTCTTTTAAACACACCAGTGTTCTGTTTGTTCCTCTCTCCTAGTACCTGTGTAGTTTAATCTTTAGTATTTGTATGCATTTAAGGTTTATTTTTTGAGTGGGGTGTAGGGAATTAATTCAATATTATCTTTCTCCCATCAAAACAACGATCTGGTTGTCCTAATACCACTTATTAAAAGTTCATTGTTTTCATGGATTTGAGATTTGTCTGATATTAAATGGGGACTTTCATGGGATTGCAACTCTGTCTGCATAGATCAGCACTGACGGGTGGGTTTCAGGGAGAGAGAGCCTTGCCCTGGGGAGAGAAGTCGGTTCTGGAGAGTGAGAAGGGGAGAAAGGGCAGGCTGTGGCGTCAGGAAGGGAGGGAGCTCACCTCCACCCCCAGGCTGTGGGTCGATGGTAGGGTTTGTTTGTCATGGGGAAGAAAACTCATTTTCTGGAGGAACTTCACTCTGCCCGGGCTCATGTCACTGGAGAACGAGGGTTAATGCGTCTTCAACACTGACACATTGAAACCACATCCCCATTTGAAAGGGGTTAGATGAGAGGCAGTGGGTTATGAGAGGGGAACTCTTGTGAGTAGTCACCCCATTGAAGAGGCTCCATGGAGTCCCCTGCCCTTTCTACCACCTGAGCACACGGGAAGAAGACAGCTGTGATCTCATAAGCAGCCCCTCATCAGACACCAAATACCAAGTGCTCTCTGACTTTGGACTTCTCAGCCTCTCAAACGTGGCAAAATTAATTTCTGTTGTTTAGCATACCACGGTGTGGCATTTTGACATAGGAGTTCAACAAATTAAGACACTACTAAATGATATTTAATAAACAAAGTTTACATTCTCCATATGACATTAATCAAGGCTATGGAAATCCCCTGGAGCTGGTCTGTGCCCCAGACAGGGAGTCAGTAGGTCCTTGATGTCCGTGGTGCAAGGCGCCTCATTGTCCTCTTTATCCAGGGAAGGAAGCTCTGGATCTTGGTGAACACAGCTGGAGGGATGCCATTCCTGTCTCCATAGGAGACGATGCCCTGGACCACATTGTTACATACCAGAGGGCCACCAGAATCACCCTGGGGGCAGAGGAGGAGGGGGAAAGGACATGAAGCTAGGCTTTCTGGCTCTCGCTGTTCTATGAGCTCCCAGAGAAGGCATGGGTTGCTGGGCTCCTTCAGCTGCCTGAGTGTGTGGGATGGGCATTTGATGGGCTTCTAGGAGGCAAGCCCCTGGGTCTTTCAGCTGCTGGACTTCAGGCTCGGCTAAAGTTACTGCCTCCAGCTTGCTCCATCATGGTACCTCCACCTTCCCCATTGAGGTAAATTGTGGGCCTTGCTGTCCTTCCTGAAGAGGAAAAACCCTTTCCACTCTGGTCTGGTCCCCAAGCTTGAAGGCATGGAGACTGGCCCTGCTATCCTGTCAGCCCTGAGCCCCTTGTCCCAAGAAATACTGGTAGCTGTTCA
This sequence comes from Peromyscus eremicus, assembly GCF_949786415.1. Classification (NCBI taxonomy): domain Eukaryota; kingdom Metazoa; phylum Chordata; class Mammalia; order Rodentia; family Cricetidae; genus Peromyscus; species Peromyscus eremicus. The sequence continues at coordinate 66,152,423 of NC_081425.1, read as the reverse complement.
TACTCTTACCAAGAAGGCAGACTTCCTTTCTCGTGGGTTTCCCACACAGATCTGCGTCTGGCTGTTGTAAGAGTTGAAGCGATCGCTGCACTTTTGGTCCCTCTGTACTCTTAGTTGCACCTCCTGGAGTACATTTGTTCCCCTGCTCTGGCTGACCCGGCCCCAGCCAGCCACTGTGCACAAATCCCCAGGCCGAAGTCGGTTGCTGGCCGTAGGCAGAGCCACGGGCTTCACGGCTCGACTCCTCCGGATTCTACTCCTCAGCTGACAGGAGGAATGTAGGCATTCCAGCTCAGCTGGCATCTCCCACCAACACTCAGGGATCCTGTGTCCTCACCACCACCCTGGAACCCTGCCCCGACTTCCTTCTCAGCAGTCCCTGAACACAGAAAAGTCACACACACCCGAGGGGGAGCCGGCAAGCCTGGAGAACCAGAGGCCAGGTAGGTAGGTAGTACCTGCAGCAGCATGATGTCATTGTGGATGATCTGCGGATCGTAATCAGGATGTGGGATGGCTCTGAGCACAGCGATGTGCTGTTGGGTCCTCTCTTGCCTCTGGATGTTGTGGGCCCCCAGGGTGACGTTTATGGAGCTGCAAAAGAAAAGTTGGGCTAAAGGTAGGTATGAGAACCAGGAACTCAGCAGGGCAGATGAATGGCCCAAGGACAGGAAAACCGAAGCTGGAGAGAGTGGGGGGCAAGGGAGGGCCCTGCACCTGACCCCTGCCTGCTGTACCCCAGGAATCCTGAACTGAGGACAGAAGATTGAACAGAAGTAGACTGAGTTCATAGTTGGCGCCCAGCCTGGGCCTTCTCCCTCCTCCTCCTGTACCTTTCGATCACATCCCCCTTTTCTCTGTATCACCCTGGCTTCTTGCTTCCCTCTCCCAGGCCCATCTCATCTCTAGAATTAAAGGCAGAACCTTTCATTATAATTATACTTAATTATAATTGCATACTTTCAGGTGGCTCTGGGGAGGACGTTTTGGGAACTTTTGCCTCCTGGGAAGCTCCTGGTCCTCACCTTCCCAAGCAGTGAGCTGCTGTCATGACGAAGTCTTCTCGCACCAGAAACCCTCCACAAGCACTCAGCCCTCCTGGACTCTGGATCAGAAGAAAGGCCATGTAGGGGTGGGAGTGGGGCCTGGCTTCTTGGCCTCCAATGATCTTTCCTGCAAGGAAGCACCTGCCACTTACCTGTGTGCTCGGCAGCCCGCCTGCGGGGCGGCTTTAGAAAGGCTGGAAGGGGGCAGGGAGTCACGCAGGAGAGCTTTGTGGACATCAGGAGCAGGGACAAGACGTCAATGATCTACAGGAATTACTCCAAGCTTGAAGGGAGGCTCATCCCCTTCCCAGGCCTTTGTGTGTTCCTTCTCCAAACGGAGAAGGATGTTGGTTCCACACAAGGCTGGCTCTGTCCTCAGGTATTGAGGAAAGATGCTTTCCCAAGGTATGAACTTTCTCTGTTCCCTGGTACTCCCTTCATCCAGAAGCATTCCCACATCCCAGAGTCCGCTTCCTGGAATCATGGGACTAGATAGGAATCTAGACATGGGTGAATGGGACTTTTATAGCTGTGTTCTTGTCTCTGGACTTTGATATGGGCTACTGAATAAATTTTTGTAGAAAATATTTATATAGTACTTTCTATATATCAGGGACAATAACAAGACTCTCTCATACATTAATCAATTTAACTGCCATAGCAATGCTATGAAGCAGTATTAATATTTTCCACATTTTATAGATAAGGAAACCGAGGAAATGTGTGTTCAAATAACTTGCTCAATAATACAGAGTTAGGGTTGCTGCAACAGTCTAGTTCTAGTATACAGGGCGGGAATCAGATCTCTGAAGTGTGGTTGATCACTCACCTGCCTCATCTCCTTGGAGTAGCATAAAGACCAGCAGGAGCAGAAGTGGCCGCATCTTTCCAGAACTGTTTGTTGCTTAGTCAGTTGCTGCTTGTACTTCTTCCTGCCAGACTTTTATCCCCTCTGGAGAGGAAGGAAGGGGGCGCTGGGAAGTCACGGTCCCACTTGCCTGCTTGTGTGACAGGTTTCATCACCCAAGGCTTCCCAGGAGGTTTGCACACCAACTGCCAGTGATCTAGAAGAGGGAGTCCAAGCCAACAAGGCATCCCACAGAGTTGTGTTAGTGCTGACAGTAAAGTAGGAACCAAGGAAAGAGTGAGGTCTTTGAACAATGTGTCCCAAGTCTACTGTACACTCAATAATTCAGGGAAACTGGTGGCTACTTCCTTCGCTCCCTCTCCTTATGGGTTAGAGCATCAATTGACATTCAAAGAATGTCAGTTCACACACACACACACACACACACACACACACACACACTCAGAAAAAGAGAGAGAGAGAGAGAGAGAGAGAGAGAGAGAAAGAGAGAGAGAGAGAGAGAGAGAGTCTTACATAGCCCAGGATAGCTTCAACATGGCTACATGGTTGAGGATGACCTTGAACTTCTGATGTTCCTGCTTCTACTCCCGAGTTCTGGGACTGCTGGAGTTCACTGCCATGTCAGGTTTATGAGGTGCTGGTATAGATAATCACTCTACCACCTGAGCTAAACCACCCCCTTCTGTATTCTTTATTCACAAGTATTTAGTAATGTCCAAGGACAAGGGTGAATAAATGATGCTGTGTGGAGGGAGGGATGGGCCAAGAAAGACAGCAGGAAAAAGTCAAAGAGGGAAACAGGAATGAAGCCCGCCTGCCTTCATCCTTACTGCTCCCACATCTTTCTCGAAGTTGTCAAGGTGGAGAGAATGGCCACTCTCCTGAGGTTGTGGAGGGGCTGCTGGAGAAGGAAAGGGCAGATCAAGCCTCGGATACTGACTTTCTTGGGTCACCTGAGTCCCAACCCACTCTCAGTGGAATCATGACTCAATTGAAGACTTTTTGCCAATTCTGGCAAAGGTCTTTGTGTTCTCCAGGAGCCCCTGCACACTGCAGAGGCCCAGCAGGTTGACTTGCTGAGAGCTGTCTGACCTATGCTAGGAAATATTTAGGATTCATATTATTGGGTGGAAGAGACCAGTCAACTAGTTTCCATTCTTAGCCTCAGGGGTAATAGTTTAAAAAAGGAGTCATGTTTATTATTGCGCTACATGTACATCCAGAAGAGGTGGGGTCAAATAATGAACAGGGGGTGGGGGTACAAGAGACCACTGCAGAGTCACACAGTGCATTATTAAACCCACTGAAAAATGTTTATCAGACTCAGTGTACACAGCAGACCACCATAATCCTGTATCCCTTCTGCATAACAGCCGCTGACAGGCACACTTTCTAATCTACGAAGCATGATAGGCTAATTTGAACGAGATTTAGAAGTTAAGCATCCTCTCTTATCTCATACGGTTTTCCACTTATTTTGAGAGCTGAGAGCTTAATCCCATCCTAATCCATGTTCTCTGTTTGTATCAGAGAGCTAGCGTGAAGGAAGAGAGAACCCCCCAGCACTGTTACCTTCGTGTTTGGGATACTTTAATTTCAGTGATGTCTCAACATTTTGTTTTGCTTTAGAAATGTTATCTGGATTTAAAAAAAAAGGATAAAAAGCTTGTATACACAGAAAAAAAGAGGTATGAAAGTTATATACCAAGTTATGTAAATAAAGGTGCGCACCCAGCATTTTATACCAGTGACCAAAGATTTCATGTCAACCTTCCCACTGAAAACAACCAGGAATATGGCTTTTAAAATGATCCAACAAGGGAGAAGCCTGAGAACTGCCTGTGCAGGAGTTCTCTTCAGGCCCAAACTGAAGGAATAGTGAGAGTCTAGACAGGAAGCTACTGGTGTCTGAGCAGAGGCACTGAACTCATGAATTATGAACTTTCCATAATCAAAATAGCCAAAGATTGGTACATGACTTCTGCAGTTAGTGAGCCCATCTCTTTTATGGGATTAACATATCTTTAATACCAAATCCAATGAAAATAATAATCTTTATCTATTGACATGTCACATTTTTCAAATCCTTATTTGCACTTGGCCTCATGTTCTCTCTCCCTAGAATGTAGTATGATTAAAATGGTCATATTTTATTTTTTTCCACACAGAAAATGTGTGTCCATGTGGGACACTAGAAACTTGTGCTTTATAAATATCATTTATCAGGGAGAAAAGAAGATAAAACCTTAGTATGTCAGAAGATGCAGTCTCTATCCAAATTAAATGTCCAGCCAACAGCCACACCATATGGCAAAGGAGCATTAATGGGCAATACTACTTTTGAATATCAATACACATCAAATCACATCAATTAACAAAAAGTTACATCATGAGAAAGTTGAGTTTATCCTAGGAGTGTGTGATTGGGTACCCCTGCATTTGAAAATCAGTTGCTGTAGCAATTAACTGATTACAGAGGAGCATTATTGTTCACACAAAGCAAAAACAAAAGGAAAAACTGCCCAAGCATTTGCTAAAATTCACAATCACTGAATTTTTTAAGAGCAAACTAGAAACAAAAAGGGATATCTTTAATTGGATTCCATAAAATTCCACACTAATTATAATTGACAGTGAAACATCAAAAGCTTTTTCTTTCAGAGCAAAACAATATAAAAATATCTGGGTACAAGTTGCCATCCATTGCCTTCCTTGTTACGCTAATGGTTTTAGCTAGTTAGACAGGAAATAGAAGTGAAAGCTTAGAGACCAGGAAGGAGGAAACCAAACTGTAACATTTGTGGACAATAAGTATAGAGAGAATCTAAAAGGATCTACAGCTAAATTGCCATCACTGATATAGGAGCCTAATAATTTGGCTGGATAGAAAATCAAATCAATTGTATTTTTTTACGTATAAAGTAATAGCCTAGAAAATGAAAAATTAATAAGTTAGTATTTAATTGCTTGGATATTCATTAATAACTAAATGAAAATCTAAAAGAATATATGTGATACCTTTTTGCTGAAGATCATAAAACTGAACGAAGAACATTTAAGAGGACTTAAGCACAGGGATTCCATGTGTATGAACTGAAAGGCAACATCAAAAAAAAAAGTTAGTTTTCCCAAAGTTGACATGTAGTTTCATTGTTCTTGAGAAATATTTTGTAGGATTTTTCATGTGCGTGCGTGTGTGTGTGTGTGTGTGTGTGTGTGTGTGTGTGTGTGCTGATGTGTGCCACAGCGTATGGATAGAGTTCAGAGAACACTCTGTGGGGATTCATTCTTTTTTTTTTTTTTTAGACCCCCACAGTCAGACACTGACACACCACGTACTGCGATTTGCCTCTCAGCCAAGTACTCCCCAGGACCAACTATGCTCAGCTTCAAAAGTCAGACGAGACCAGGCCTGGTCAGGGTGACACGGCTGTCGGATGACATTTACTTTGTGATAAAGGTTGGATCCTCTGACAAAATAAAGACTAACACTCTCTTCTCCCTGATAGAGAGAAATGGTGTGTATAAAACACAAGCCTCTTCAGTGTCCTTCAGGGGCACATATTTTCTATGTGGAAAAGATAAAACTTTACCTTTTATTTATGCCACATCAAAAATTCTTCCTAGGGGGAGAATATGGGCTAAGTGTGAACAAAGACTTGATATATCAATATCTTTATCATAGATAAAGATTTTATACACAATAGATAAAGGTAACCAATATAAGGAAAATAATTAATGGATTTGATGTATTAAAATTGAATGAGTCTTAGAATATACATAACCAGCAGAAGACTTACAAATCAAGTTACATAAAGGACTTCTATAAAGCAGTGGGAAAAGATAAATTATTAAACAGAATAATGAGCTTTAATAGATGTCTGAAAACAGGACATCCAGCTGACCAATAAACATCTGGAGAGTTAAAGCACACTGAGGTACCAGCACCACCACCCATCCTTGGATACAGACTCAACAGATGCTTGTGTCCAAGGTGGCTGCAACTGCATCTCTCTGAGCAGCCGTATTGGGATAGCCTCTGCCTGGGAACACTTGGGAACAGTAACTTGTGGAATATTCTATAATAGGACCACTTTGAATGTAAGTGAACATTGGTCTCTTCCACGCATGTAGGAAACATTAGAAAGGACCCAAGGAGAAAACACTCACTATGGTTGTGTGTATATAAAGCTCAAAATTAGACAAAGCGTGACTTTACATGTAGATGTTCACACACACGAGAACAGTACATAAAAAAGCAGGAAGGCTGCATCAAGCCAGGATGGTGGCACTTCTAGGGTTGGAGGGTTTCTGGGAAAAGGCTCCACCTACTGATATAAAATGCAGCAATTGCTTCAGAAGTATTCTTTCAACAGTATGCATAGAATCTATGGATTTTCCAAATGAGTGTATTTTGCATTATATATCTGCATATATATTTAAAAATCTGTTTGCTATAGGGTGGGTGTTGGAGAGACCATTTGAATGGGAAAGGGGCTATTATAGTAGATCAGAGTGCATATCTTTAAAACGTTTTCATTTTAATAAAGATTGTGGTTTGAACAAGTAAGACTGTTGATATATTTCATAATGTCCATAACTGGTTGCATCTGTTTTTGACTGTTCCTTTACATTTCTGTCAGTTACATTTTTTTTCTCCTCTGGGGTGTTGGGACATTAATATTGGGTATTTCCCATCTCCTTCTTGCATAAGCCCCACACGCCGATTCTCTGGGCAGGCAGTGACCAACGCAGCTGGGTCAGAAACACCCTCTCGCCCCCAACTGAGAAACCAGTTTAGTTATTCTTGACTTTGTAGGAGACCAGGGCTATACTGACCTCAGCTCCTCTGTCTTAGTGTCACTCCTGAAAGGGTGTTTTGGAAGCATCTTTGCTGTCTCCACCGAGTCTGGATATTTTGTCAGTGTTATGCTGGGAGGAGGCGGTATCACAGCTGGTCCTTTTGACAAAAGTGTCTGCACGCAGCCAGATCCTTTAGCCAAGAATTGGACTGTGTGTTGCTCTCTGTGTAAGAGCAGCAGGTGACAAGGGAGACACTGAAGCCCCAGAGGACCCCCAAGTAGAGGATTGCATAGATTTGCTGGCGTCCGCACAAAACCTCACAGATTGAGAATTTAGAGGGAAGGACACACTTGGATGTCACAGATCCTGAGCGTGCCTGCCAGAAAAGCTTATTCCAACGCGAGGCCGGGGCCAATATGAGATGTTCTTAGTAAACCTCCTAGACCTTCCAAATCTTCAACAATGTAGCGCATGATACAGGCATGGAATGATGCGCTGTCCAGCCAGTAAGAAAGACTACCCAAATCTTCAACAATATAGATTATGATATAGGCATGGAATGATGCGCTGTCCAGCCAGTAAGACAAGTTTATATTAAAGTTCTACTTAGTGGCATGCAGAAGTTTGTATTCTCTTATAGTGGGTGGAGAAATTATAATAATAGTTGTATTATTATTAATATAATTTAATTCTAATTTTGTGAGGGGGAAAGGGCAATAACCAGAAAGAAGGATAATTTTATGTAGCCCTTATTTACATCTTTATATTACTTACTTTTTCTATAATGGAAATACATTATTTTTATTTACTTTTTTTTGAGACAGGATTTCAGGCAGCTCAGGGAGAACTCTAACTCTCTCTGTTGCTAAGGATGACCTTGGATTCTTAATCTTCTTCTCTGTCTTTAGTGCTGGGATTTCAGACATGTGCCACTATGCCAGAGTGAGCTGAAATGTACTAGTTTTTTTTTTTTTTTTTTTTTTTGGTTTTTCGAGACAGGGTTTCTCTGTGTAGCTTTGCGCCTTTCCTGGAACTCACTTGGTAGCCCAGGCTGGCCTCAAACTCACAGAGATCTGCCTGGCTCTGCCTCCCGAGTGCTGTGATTAAAAGGCGTGCGCCACCACCACCTGGCTGTACTAGTTTTATAAGAAGAGAAAATTATGTTGTTTACAGGAAAATTGATGGAATGGAGATCATCAGGAGAGATGAAATAAACCACACGCAGAAAGACAAATGCCACATGCTTTCTTTCAAGTGTGGATTTTGGAGGCAGGGAGACATGGTAGTAGAGGAGACTGTTAGAAATATGGAGGAGATATGGCTGGGGTGTGTGTGCAGTAGGGACAGGGTAAGGAGAGGGTAAATATGCCCAAAATGTGTTGTTATATGCATATAAAGAAGTTTCCACTACTTTGTAAAATTAATATATGGTAATAAAAGACAGAAGAGTAAGAAAAAGCTAAAGCAGGGCCCATGGGTCCTCTTAAACAGCAAACAGTATTAAGCACTGTAATCACGATGAACTAAGCAGGTTAGCAAAACAATTCCCTTTGCTTCCAGCCTTGGGTGAGGGTCTGTGGGACAGTATGACTGTTGCAGCAGCTGGGGCTGATGGAAAGTGGTGCAGGCACCTCCTGGACCAGACTATCAGCTTCTCTCACACCTTGTCTTCAAGGCCCTTCCCCATCTGTGGTTTATTAAAGATCAATTTGAGGAACTGAGAAGCCTTATTTGGGGTACTGAGTCTGAGTCCCTTAATGATGGACCAGCTGTCAAATTTATTGTCCAGACACTGTCCCACAAGATGCCCCCTTACCTTTGGTGGCAGAACCCTTGTTCTCTGTGCCATGGGCGCTGGCTTGCACTCTGGGACTCTCTCGGTGGCTGGCTTTCTGGGGTCTCTGTCTTTCTGTTGAGTGACCCCTGGCGCTGCTCCCTGAACTGTCCTCCTGCAGTTATCTCTGTGCAGACAGCTAACTCCTCAGTGTGATGCTGCTGCTAGTGCTGTGAACCAGGGTGACTGGGCACACGAACTTTGGGACAGTTTCGTGTGAAACCTAGCTCTATCTGTTTTCCCTTATTATTCGATGTGCTGAGTTCTGTTTGGTCAAAGTCATGTGCTTGGTTTATTATTGTTATTATTATTTTTTTAAAGTTTATCAACAGGCTACTCCAGCTGGGGATGCAGGTAGCGAACCGCAGCTCTTTGGTTCTCCCTTGGTTCCTCCAAAACCAACCCCCCAGGCTCATCCCCGGTGCAGACCACATCCTGTGGCCTCCCTTCCCCTTCTGCCCCCATCACTAGTGGACCACACAGATCATCCTCTCCTAATTCCCCTCCCACAACTCACTGCTTTATCCCATCCCCTAACCCCAGCAGGCACTCCCTGGGAAGCCACAGGTCACTCCAGCCAGCCAAGCAGGAAAGTCAACTGTAGATCTTCACCTCTCCCTCCACTGCTCCCCAGGCTCATCCCCAGCTCTGTAGCAGACCTTCTGCTGTGGCCTCCCCGCACTCTCTGCACCCATTTCCAGGGAACAAAGTGGATCCTGGTGGAACACCCTGCTTTCCTCCCATCTGTGGATCCTCAGCATCCCCTCCTAGTCAATCCCTATTCCTACATGTTAGTTTTCAATACCTAGAAACACATTTTGCCTGGAAACCCAGTGCCCACACCTATCAGGATCTGTGGTGGCATTCCTGCTGGGCTACACCTGGCCTGGCCTGGCTCCAGAGAGCAGCATCTAGCCCTAGTCCATCTTTTGTGTAGCTGACACCTTTTGTTTCTCTTGTTGCCCTATGTGAATCTTGTCTCAGAGTCTCCCAAGGATACAAAGGCCTGTGCAAAACTTGGTTCAGGAAACCCGGAAAACAGTGGTACCTGACGAATCGAGGAATTTGAACTTGGTATTGTATTCTGGGGAGCTCCTTTCAGGCTGTTTTGAGCTTATGAAAATCAACTTGCTAAAGTGTAAATATTGAGGAAAATAAAAATACCCTGGGCAAAGGGAAAGTGCTTCAGTCCTTAGAGGCCAGACCCCCCTGCAGCCGAGAAAGGCTAGATGCATTCTTAAGGTGCCTCTGAGTCTTCTTTCATTGGATTCTCGTGAACCCACACTCCAGGGATGTGACCCCTCCAGACAAGGATGTTAACAAGAAACACACAGCCACCACACCCTCCTAACAACCAGAGGAGGTGACAGAAACCAAGGAACAAGACACTCACCCAACAAAGAGAGACCAGACGCCAGCACCTAGAATTTCAGTCTTCCTAACCCCAGACACTTGAATGCCAGTGTAAAATTGTGATCAATAACAGTTAGGTCAGGATGTCTCCACTAGAGCCCAGCAACCCTACCACAGCAGACCCTGAGTGTAACAACATGGCTGAAGCACAAGGAAAGGACCTTAAAACAGTCTTTGTGGATATGATAGAGGTCCTAAAAAAGAAGTGAGGGAATCTTTTAAAGAAATCCTTGAAAAATCAAGAATGCAGTGGAAATGGGAGAAAAAACCAAAACCAAACAAACAAAAACAGTTCAAGCAGAAGAATCTGGAAATGAAAAATTTAAGAACTCGAACAGAAACCTCAGTGATAAACCTTACCCACAGGATACAAGAGATGAAAGAGAGAATCTCAGGCACTGAAGACATGATAGAAGAATGGACACACTGGTCAAAGAAAATGCTAAATCTAAAAAAACTCATGGAACAAAACATCCAGAAAATCTGGGATGCTATGAAAAGACCAAATCTAAGAGTAATAGAAATAAAGAAAGAAGAAAATACCCAGGTCAAAGGAACAGAAAATGTTTTCAACAAAATCATAGAAGAAAATTTCCCTAACCTAAAGAAGGAGATGCCTACCAAAGTACATGAAGCATACAGAGTACCAAATAGACTGGACCAGAAAAGAAAGTCCCCTTGGCACATATTAATCAAAATACTAAACATATAGATCAAAGAAAGAATATTAAAAGCTGCAAGGGAAAAAGACCAACTAACATATAAAGGCAGACCTATTAGAATTACATTCAACTTCTCAATGGAGACTCTAAAAGCCAGAAGGGCCTGGACAGAAGTTCTACAGATTCTGAGAGACCACAGATGCCTCCTCCAGCTGCATGGCCATACATGCACAGTTCAGCAGCTAAGTAAGGGGTCTTACATTATTAGTGCGCAATGATCATCTAAACAGACTGAAAGACAAAAACCACATGATCATTCCATTAGATGCAGAAAAGGCCTTTGGCAAATTCAACACCCCTTCATGATAAAAGTCCTGGAGAGATTAGGGATACAAGGGACATACCTCAACATAATAAAGGCAGTTTGTAGTAAGTAGACAGCCAATATCAACATAAATGGAGAGAAACTCAAAACAATTCTGCTAAAATCAGGAACAAGACAAAGTTGTCTACTCTCTCCATATCTATTCAGTATAATACTTATCATCCTGTCCAAAACTCAACCCCAAATGGGTCAAAGACCTCAACATAAAACCAGATACACTGAACCTGATAGAAGAGAAATAGCCTTGACCTCACTGGCATAGGAAAAGAATTTCTAAACAGAGTACCATTAGTATAGGCACTAAGATCAACAACAAATTGGAACTCATGAAACTGAAATGCTTCTGTATGGCAAAGGACACTGTCGTTTGGACAAAGTGGCAGACTAAAGAATGGGAAAAGATTTTTACCAACTCCATATCCAATAGAAGACTGATACCCAAAATATATAAAGAACTAAAATTTTTTTTTCATAAGAGAAAACAAATGGTTGAGAAACACTTAAAGGTTCAACATCCTTAGTCATCAGAGAAACTCAAATCAAAACTACTCTGAGATTTCATCTCTCACACCCATCAGAGTGGTTAAGATCAATAAACAGGTGACAGCTTGTTGTTGAGGAAGTGGATTTAGGGGAGCACTAGTCCATTGCTTGTGGGAGTGCAAACTTGTACAGCCGCTATGGAAATCAATAAACTTCATCTAAACTTTATCTACCACACAAATACTGAAAGATAAAAACCCCCGTTAGGTTGGGGAAAAAAAAAGAATTTAGGATGTGTCTAGTGGCTGCTGTCGTCAAGCGGTGTGGTGGTTTTGAGTTCATTACTATGAAGTGATTCATTAAATAATGGTAATAGTAAAAAACTTATGGGGAAAACCCTTAAATACCATTCCCTTGTCACTGTGCTGTCTCTAAAGTGAAACAAATGAGGCTTAAATCAGAGGAGTGTGTGGTGGGCGTAGGTTTCATGTCGCTAAGTGCCTTTCTGGGGCATTCTAGTGAAGCCAGGGAACAGACTTAAAAACAGTAACTCTTACAGTAAATGGAAACATTTTTTAACAATATAGCACAATGGCTCCTGCCTTCAAAATGGAGTCAGGCAAGTTCCTCAAATGTGGGAGACAGATCCCTAACTGGGCATTTCTTGTCACTAAATGAAGCTTCCAGTACCAGGACTGGGTTATATTTACCTGAGTTGTTGGCCAAAGGGTTTCCATGGGAACCCGCAAACAACCCAGGCTGTTGCCAAGACTATAGACTGTGCGCCACAAATTGACAGCAAGGCCCCTACTCAACACTTTGAACGCAGAAAAGTCAAGCTGGTGCCCACATAGAGCCTTCACCCCTACATTCCAGTGCCTTTGGTACAGGAAGGTAATGTGCATGCTACCAAATGAGAACATAAACATCAAGCCAGCCACAAACCCTTTATCTACAGTGTTGTCATGCCTGCATGGTGGCACAAAGCTTGTGGAATAACCAATGAATATCTGATTTGACTTAAGGCCCGCCCCTCAAGTTGGAAACCATACCTGACACTGCTTGAGTGACCTAGAACCTGAGACTAGATAGCCCAGGGACCTAGGGGAAAACCAAACACTACCGCTCTAAACAAACAAACAAACAAAACCCACAAAAACAAAACATAGCGATAAATGACTCCTAATGACACTCTGTTATAAAAATCAGTGCCTTGCTCAGCCATTATCACTTCCTCCTGCAGCAGATTCCTGAGTGTTCGAATGAGTGGGTCTCTGATCCTTGTGGTTTTCCTTGGGCTCTTTTCCTTCTGTTTGTATTATCCAATTCCAATGTATTAATTTTTAATTTATCCTATATTATATTATAATCCCTTAGATTTATTTTATAATCAGAGACAGAAAGGGAGTGGATCCAGATGGGACGGGAAGTGAGTAGTAGAAAAGGAGGAGTAGTAGAAAGAAAGGAAACCATAATCAGATTATATTATGTGAGGAAAAGGATCTATTTTCAATAAAAGGAAGAGATAGATAGATAGATAGATAGATAGAGAGAGAGAGAGAGAGAGAGAGAGAGAGAGAGAGAGAGAGAGAAAGTTAAAGTTCATCTCCTGTATAAGCTAACACACTAAGATAATCCAGTAGGAAAGTTCCAGAAGTCATTAGAAAACTTCCAAATACATTTATTTATGTTATAATGAGAAATAAGGTTTAAATATTGATTTGGATTAGACACAAGAATAAGAATTCAATAATTACAGGAGAAAAGTGTGTCAGTGTCATACAGATAGGTACAGATGGCAAGAAGAGCAGTAACTGGCATTAAAACCTCCGAATATTGCCCTATTTCATTGTTAAGCACGGGATAACTGCTGTATGAAGAAGAGGAGGATTAGGAGGATGAAGAGGAGGAGTAGCTTCATCCATAGACACCAAGTTTATGTTTCTTTGCTCCTTGGGAGTCTAGGCAGAGACCCACGGCCGGAAGCTAGCTCATTTCCACACAGGAGCGTGAAGCTCCAGCGTCTTTCTCTGGTGCCCTACTGCACACTTACCACTGTCCACGTCTCAAGGGCTGAAATTTCACTCCCAGGACTTGGTGGAAGAAGGGAGGAAGAGCTGTTTTCAGTTATTATTCTTATTAATTTCAATAAATCTATATTTTAATTATAAAATTCTATTATATCATTGCTAATTTCTTTATTTTTTTCATACCATACGTTTCAATCATATTCTTTCCCCTCTCAATTCTTCCCAGACCTTCCCCATCTCCCTACCCACTCAACTTCACGTTCTCTCTCTCTCTCTCAAAACAAACAAATCAAAACTCAAACTAAAAATAAAAAAATCATACTCCCTCAACAACCTTCAGAAAGTGAAAATCAAAACAGACAAACTGAAGGTTAGGTCCTTCAAACCGCACCACTGGTGGGTGATATGTGACAGAGCCCAATAAACACACAGTACCTACATACACAGAATCAGACAAAACCGACACCCAAGACTACAGGAACTTTAAAAGTATAATTCAATGGTGGTGCTGACTGAGGGACTGAAACAGGGTCACATGGGTCACAATGAACTGTCTTCTACTTCAGCAGGAGTGGCGGGTCTGTGGTTTGAACCTGAAGCAGGGTACAGCGCCCCCCTCCACTTGCCTTTCTCTGGCCCATCTCTTTCAATGAGGGCTCCACATGAGATACATTGAAAACCACAACATTGGAGGCTTTCCAACTTTGTTCCAATTACATACACTGCTTTTTCTGAACCAAAGAAGGCCATGCACATAACACTGTTAAAATGTAGAGAATTTAATCATTCTTAAAATATGATCGTTTTTTGTGAATTCCAAATATAGATCCATTTGTGCCACATTGACCTGTCTATGAAACATGACGTTGAAAGGGAAGAAGGAGTCTACTGTATAGCTGACTCAAAACCCGGGATCCACAGTGTGGGTTGATGATTTCAAAAAGATACTTCCAGCCTAGCATCCCTTGGATCCCTCTGGTTCACAAACTGCTATAATTCATGTTGCCAGCAGGGGGAAGCAGAGTTTCCAAGCTGAGCCAGGGCTGTTGAGTGACTGGAGGTCATGGCTGAGCCTCTCCTTGGAAGACTCAGCCTAGAACAGGGCTCAGCCAGCTGGCTTAGGTGGGAGGGGTGAGCATCAGGTGACCGGCAGCCTATGTCTAGCTGGATTAAGAGGTAAATGAGATTCCAAGTGTTTGGAACTTATAGGTAGATGAGTAAAAAGGCCGGTTTAAATCAGGGCTGGGGAAGTGGGGCTGGATCAGAAACTATTGGTGGCTGGAGGAAGCCATGTGGAAAACACTTGAAAACCAACAAGGGGACAGAAGTTGACTGAGAGCCTTGATGGGTGGGGAAATGACACCCAGGTGAGCCTGGGGCCACCAGAGGGATGTCTCAGCCTCCTAGACTGCCGACAGTTCAAGTGGTGAGAGTCGCCTGCCCTGCTAGAGAGATGGGAGGTCCTGAAAATAGGAAACATATCCAGTGGCATGACCCATGGCCTTTTTAATTCCCAGAGTCAAATCTCCCTTCACCCCAATGCTTTGTTCGATTCTCTGGAAAGAGTTGGGGACTTGATGAAGGTAGTTTAGAGATGGGAGGGATTTTTTAGTCCTGGGGAGGTTCATTTCTGGAGGGCTAAGTGTGAAAAGGAATGACTGAGTGTACATCAGTGCTGTGGGCTCCTGTTTGTGTGGTGAGAAAGCCAACCTTGAAGAGCTGGGTATTGAAATATGTGTATGGTTGGATGTCATAGCACACACCTTTAATCCCAGCCCTGAGGAGGCAGATGTAGCAGACCTTTGTGAGTTAAGACCAGGCTGGTCTGTGTAGTAAAGTCCAGGCCAGCCAGAGCTATGTACTGAGATCCTATCTCAAAAATAAAAACAAACAAACAACCCACTAACCCCACCGTGTATGGGGTGATAAATATGTGGAATTGTCTAGCCTGAAGTTCCAGGTCGAGGAGGGGCTGGGGAAGAAGGAAGAAGAAAAGCCCAGAACTGACAAGAGAGTCTGCCTGGACCACCGAGGTGCACACGAGAGATGCTCAAACAATAAAGGACGTCAGTTGTATTCACCGAGGAGATCAATTTATTATGAGTTTTCACCTTTGCTGCACACTCCATGTGGTTCTGGCCTGTGTCCAGACAAGCTGGTAGGAACAGCTGGCTTAGCACCTGTTAGAAGGCTTCATGCTTCTTCTTATCCACGGCAGGAAGGACACGACTTTAGTGAAGATTCCTGGAGCGATGCTCTTGGTTTTTCCATAGGCTAAAACTCCATAAGCCCTGTTGTCACACACGAGGGGTCCCCCAGAGTCACCCTGTGGGCAGGGAAAGGAAGAACTGAGTCTGATTCCCTTGGCTCTGCTGTCTGTACCTCCTCCTGGGAAGGTTAACTGTTAGATCGGGTCCAGGACAGACTTTCAAACTCCCTCAGGATCAGGGCTCTGGGAGGCCTGACTTTTGTGATGTCCCTCTTTGGTTCTAGGGCTTGAGGGTTTGGCCATTCTCACACCCAGGCCTCCCCCACGTTCCTTTCTTCCTGCATTTTGTCTGTTAAATGCTTGATCCCCACCTTGAAAGCAGCCTGTATTTGCTTTGGGTCTCCAGCACAAATCTGAATGGTCTTGATATAGCGGTGGAAGCGGAGTTTGCATTTCTGGTCATCCTGGATGATCAATACAGCCTCTTGTAGGGAGGCTGCTCCTTTAGTGGCATTGAGGGACATTGCCCCCCAGCCAGCTAGGTGGCACACGTCCCCTGGCTTCACCTGGGCATTAGCCCTGGGCAGCTTGAGTGGGCTCACAGCTTTAGTCCTCTTGGCCTTCCTCTGCAGCTGATAGGGAAGAGGCAGGAGAGACCAGCTTAGCCAGGAGCCTGCCAGCCTGGGACACTTTGACAACCAGGATGGCAGGGAGGGAAGGAGCAGGATGAGAGCAGGAGGGGAGGGGCAAGCCGTGCATCAAGCAGAGCAGAGGCACCAGGGGTGGGTGAGGTGTGGGTGGAGGTGTGTGGATGGGAGGGTGGCAGGTCTCACCTTTAAGAGCATGATGTCATTGGACCAGTCCTTATCGTTATAGGCTGGGTGTGGGATGGCTTTTGCCACAGGGATGATCTGTTGGGTCTTCTCCTTTGTCTCGATGTTGTGGGCCCCCAGAATGACTGTCATTGAGCTGTAGATTGCAGAGTGGAGATGAGAGATGTGGAGTGAGAGAGGACACAGTCCAGGAGGTGTAAGAGGCAGGTTGGTCAGGGATGGGCTCTAGTTGAGGGGACTTGAGGAGACAGGAGGGCCTCAGGGTTTGACCTGCTTCTCTTTGCTTCTCAAGGACATTAGAGTCCTAGGGGCTCCCTCTTGCTTCTAGATAATATTCCAAAGTTTGCGTTGACTCTTTTCCGGGAGCCTTATGGAGAGCCTGGTCTATGGCCACCCCCAGGGTGATGGAAGAAAATCCACAAAGGCAGTGAGGGCTAGACGTTTTCTATCTGAGGGTTTTAGGAATTAGTTTTAATCTATCTATGACTGGTGAAATAAGGAAATACAGATGCTTTCTGATGTTAACCTTATCTTTTTTTTCATCTTAAAGAGGGTCTCTGACTCTTTCTGTCTCTGAAGTTCTACATATCTCCACACTGCTACATTCTATACATACAGCTACATGTCTTTCTTTACGTACATATGGCCATACATCTCTATACACAGTTACATCTGTTTTCACATGACTACACATCTTTCTTTTACATACATTTCTCTTCTACATCTGTTTTCCATACAGCTTCACCTTCCTTCCCTTCACAGTTACAAATCTCCACACAGCCACAGCTAAACATCTCATTTACATAGCTCTCTCACCATACAGCACTTTACACAGTTCCCAGGCACAGCTCCTCTATTTAGCAGCAGATGTTTACACAGCATTCTCTCTCACACTCACTCATATACACACATACTTCTACATTATTCACTCACTCTTTACTCACTCACTCCTTCACCCACTCACTCCTTCACACTTCTCTCAGGCTTCTTCTTCTTCTTCTTCTTCTTCTTCTTCTTCTTCTTCTTCTTCTTCTTCTTCTTCTTCTTCTTCATCTCTTACCCAGCACACACACACACACACACACACACACACACACACACACACACTTCACTCACATTCTGCAGCAGCTCTCATATAGCTCTACACAGCTGTCTCCCTCCACACTGCTGCTGCTGCTGCTCTCTCAGCCAAACTCTGGACAATTATAAGTTACATTTCTCAGGGCCCTGCCCATTCTCAAAACACAAGATAAGCCACGTAGTTTCTCTTAGGCTAGTAATGTCACATTGACCCATGCACGTAGCTCTAAGTTGGTGAGGGGTCCCAGACAGTAAGTCAACAGTTGGCTGAACCTTGAGCCTGTAGCATCAACTGAGGCTGGGACTACGTGCAAGAAGTCAATTACTGCCAGGCGGTGGTGGCACATGCCTTTAATCCCAGCACTCGGGAGGCAGAGCCAGGAGGATCTCTGTGAGTTTGAGGCCAGCCTAGTCTACAGAGTGAGATCCAGGACAGGCACCAAAACAACACGGAGAACCCTGTCTCGAAAAATAAAAAAGTCAGGTACTGAGAAAGTTATGTCTAAAGTTGCTTCAAGTTCTGACCTCGAATAATCAAACAACACTTGGAAATATGACCTTGTGTATTTGTCTCTAGGGGCAACCAGTCTGCTTTGAATCTGCTCTAAAGTCTAAAGTTAGCTGTCTGTGTAAAAGGCTGTCTTTGTGACTGAGAATCCTGTCAGTCTGAATAATATAAAATATCCTAGTGTTGTTCCTATGCATCAAAATTATACGGTTTAAACAGAAATCATAACCTGACCATCCACAACTCTAAGTGTGCTCAAAGATGGAAAACACACTACCAAAGGGGTGTGGAAAGCACCTGACAGCTGCTCCTATAGGGAGGGATAATGGTGGCCCATGAGAAAGTTACAGACAGAAAACAACCGATTTCCACAGCCAGTGACGCTACGGCTTTGCCAGGTGGATCTCGCCATCAGGGAGTTATACATCTGATGGGTTGACTTGTCAAACACTAGTCATCACCTGCTGTATACTCCCACAGCCCTCAGTAACTCTCAACCTGTCCTTTCACCCTCAGCCACTGCTTTAGTCTGGCTAGTGCAGCTGCTTTCAACTCAAGGGTGCTGCTGGCTCTGACCTCTCCCCCTTTGACCTCAGTGTCCCTGTTTTCAGACTTCCATTTTCACAGTCCTGCCCTCTGGTGTGCTCTCAGGAGCATCCACAAGTAGAGAACAGAAACACCTGTTGGGGTCTCAGAAAACACGGGCTAGCTGCTTCTCCTCACCTTCCCAGGCAGTGAGCGGCTGTCAGCACGAAGTTGTCTTGTACCAGGAAGCCTCCGCAGCGACTCCTATTCCCACCAACATGCAGTGATTCAATAAATGTCATGTAGGGGCGGGAGTGGGGCTTGGCCTCATGGCCCCCGATGATCTCCTCTGAAAGAAAAAGGTAGAATATGGGGTGTCTGGGAGCAGCAGGTGAAGTCAAGAGGGAAGATCCAGGGAGAAGGTCAAGGCTATGGGATCTGCAGTTCCCCAAGCCTGTGGTGGACAGAATTCCTTGCACATAGAATAATCTTTGTGGAATCTAATTCCACAGAGCTCCTTTCAGAGAAGGGGTGGGTGGCACTTGTCCTCCAGCCCCTGCTTTACAAATACATGGAGGGACCAGCTCTGTCTTCATGATGGTAGTGACCAAGCAGGTACTGGGTGGCTTGCCGTGAGCCTTTCTTTGTTAGTGAGTCTCCCCAATCCCACCAATGTCTTGGTTGTTGCTATTTTCTCACCTTTCCCCCCAAGCCCTATGGAGGAGATTTTTCTAAAATTCTCTTATTCTGATGCCCAACATAACGTGTATTCTCAGTAAATGCTTTTGGTTGCATGAATGAATGAGTACTACTTGAGCTCATGGGGTTCAGAGCCTGGGGAACATGGAGTAGTGTTCTGGCGAAGATGGGAACAGCTGGGGACCTGCAGGAAGAAGTGGAGAGGCCAACCAAAACAAGACAGCACAGCTAGTGGAGTGTGCAATGCGGCTTCTTGTCACCCAGGTCCTCTTTCTGCAGCAGGCTGAGGGCGGAGGTTACTAAATGATGCTAATATTCTTGAGCTGGTGTCCTTATCCCATTACTGGCTGGTCATTAAAGCTGCCCTTGCCCTGGGCTCAGGGAAGGTTATGATGTACTTTTTAGTTTCTTTTCATTCTCTGCTACTTCTCTTTTTAGGGATTATCACCACTTCAGGTGAGGAAGAAGAACAGGGAGAAGCTAATGCCTTCTAAGTCTTCTGAGGACACCTCCCTTCTTCAGACCTTGTTGACAATCTAGCCAGTTATAGATTTCCAGGTCTGGGTTTGGTATGGGACCTGAGATTCAGAAACCTCCTGGTTAGGTACAGGTCAGTTCCTGACTAGAGATAGGCAGAGCATCTGCCTATGTATTATGGGATGGCACCTCTGGGACAGGGGTGTTCACTCACCTCCACCAGCTCCAAGAGGCAGAAGAAAGGTCAGGAGAATCAGGACTGGTGGCATCTTCCAGGAAGGCTGCTCGGGTTGGAGGAGGGCAGAGTAGACACAGTCCTTGAGGGGATGAAGGAGGTCAGTGCTCAGTGACCTCACAGACATTTTAAACCTGTGCACCTCTGCTTCTGATAGGCAGCAGTACTTAAGGACGTTTTCTGGTTTGAGGTAAAAAATGACACTGTCACCACATTGACATGGGCTAAGCAGGAATAAAGACCAAGAAAGCAGAGGGTGTGGAGGCTGTGGTTTAGGATGATCTGAGACCCCAGGAAGTCCACAGTGACTGCACTGAGCTAAAATTGCATCCTTTCTTATCTCTTACATTCTTCTGCATTCTGGTAAGGTATCTTTTGGTTTATTTCTTTCCATTTTAAATAATACAGACAAGTCATTTACTATGAAATAGTTACAGCACTTCAAAACACAGACAAAGTTATACAGTAGTTATTTAGAGTTGATACTGTGCCATATTTGACCAGGAGAATTTCTGTACATCATCTCATTAACCTCTAGGACTTCTGGGATGATACTATGGAACCATCTGTTAGAATAGTCTGATGAATTAATATTAACTCACTCTGATTCTCCCAAACTTCCAGGACATCACAGAGAGATCTCAAAATCAAATGTTTGCCCTGTTTTCAATGATCATGTCTTACCGTCATACATAGTTAAGTGTAATGAATCACAAATGACATGTATAGGTTACCTGTTTATTATGTTTTGCCATTTATCTCTAAACAAGAGCTTCAGGATCGAATTTAATGCTTACTAAGATCAGATCAGCACTGGCTTCCCTGCCAATGACTCCACTGGCATTTTCTACAATGTTGTCTAGGATTTTCCATAGATAAACAAGGAGCTTGATAAGATCTTGAATGATTATTTAGTTTGGTAGATCCAGCAATGAAAGAGGCAGGGATCCAGCCCTGAAAAAGGCTGATATTGACTGGAGTGAGCTGAGGATCTGAGCTTAGAGCACAAGATGGTTAGAGCTGTGTGAGATCAGCTCTGGGAGTTGAGACAGGCTGGCCTTGCTCTAACAATAGGTGTGTGTGTGGGCACATCCAGATAACCACAGAGCACCCCAAGTTTCTGCTTTACCACCACAGCCTTATGTTTTTCAGATATTTTTTGAATTTCCTCCTTTCATACTTTGTGACCAAGAGAGGGTTTCTTGTCTTAGGTGTGAACTGAAGTTCTGATATTAATTGGATCAAAATATATCATCTGGTCTAGGCGTTGTAATCCTTTGGCTTTTCTGGGTCACAAAATAACTGTTTTGGGATACACATTACTAATACAAGGTATGATGAAAATTGGTAATTCCCCCTGGGAAAGTACCCTATATAGACGACATAATATCTGCACACACAGGGGAGGAACCAAATACTTACAGAATATAATAATCTTAATTATATGGCGCCCATTTTGAGAGAATCTTTCAAAACCATGGAAGAGCTCCAATTTAGTGATTTCTAATAAAGAAATTGATCACATCTAAGTAAGAGGATTTATTTTAGTATCCTTTTATCCTAAAAGTAAGGAAAGCAGTGGTGGCACACCCTTTTAATCTCAGCACTTGGGAGGCAGAGGCAGGAAGATCTCTGTGAGTTCAAGGCCAGCTTGGTCTACAGAACAAGTTCCAGGACAGTCAGGGCTTCCCAGCACCAGCAAGGCAGCTGGGTCCTGCCCCCATCTCTGGTGGAACTCCACTGCACTGGTGCAGTCCCCACTAGCCTGCAGGCAGGTGAGATACCTACCTCCAGGCTGTGTCCCCACTCCCGCCAGCCACGCTGCCAAGACCCACTCCCTCACCCAACCCAAGCACCGGAACACCCTCCCTGTGGCCAGCCCTCCCCCACAAACCCAGCAGACTACATAGGAACAGTCACAAACCACATCAGCTGCTAAAACAGCAGACTACATAGGTCAGTATCAAAACACAACAGCTGGAAGACCAGGCAGAGGCACAAGCCACACCAGTGGAAGGACAGAGGAGCAAACACCACTGTAAGAACACATTCAACAACCAAAAGAGCAAGATGGCTCCACCGGAACCCAGTGATCCTACAGCAGCAAAGCCTGAACATTCCAATGCAGCTGAAACACAAGGCAACGACCTTAAAAATTACTTCATGAAGATGATAGAGGTTCCTAAAGAGGAAATTAAAAATTCCCTTAAAGAAGTCAAGGAAAAGACAAATAAAACATTGGACGAAATCAATAAATCCCTTAAAGAAAGCCAAGAAAAAGCCATCAAACAGGTGAAGGAAACGGTGCACAACTTGAAAACTGAAATAGAAATAGTAAAGAAAACATGAACTGGGGAATGCTGGAAATAGAACATCTGGGGAAGCAAACGGGAACTACAGCTGGAAGTGTAACCAGCAGAATCTGAGAGATGGAAGACAGAATCTCAGGAGTTGAAGACACAATAGAGGAAATAGATTCACCAGTCAAAGAAAATGTTAAATCCAAGAAATTTCTAACACTAAATATCCAGGAAGCCTGGGACACCATGAAAAGACCAAACCTAAGAAGAATAGGGATAGAAGAAGGAGAGGAATCCCAGCTCAAAGACAAAGAAAATATATTAAAAAAATCATAGGAGAAAACTTTCCCAAATCTAAAGGAAGACCTGTCTATAAAGGTAGAAGAAGCTTACAGAACACCAAATAGTCTAGACCAAGAGAAAACGCCCCCCTCACCACATAATAATCAAAACACTAAACATACAGAATAAATAAATAATTTGAAGAGCTGCAAAGGAAAAGGCCAAGTAACATATAAAGGCAGACCTATCAGAATTACACTTGACTTCTCAATGGAGACTCTAAAAGCCAGAAGGTCCTGGTGAGATGTTTTACAGACACTAACAGATTGTGGATGCCAGCCCAGACTACTATTTTTTTTTTTTTTTTTTTTTTTTGCAATACAGTTCAGTTCTACATATCAGCCACAGATTCCCTTGTTCTCCTCCCTCCCACCCCCTTCACCTTCCCCCCAGCCCATTCCCAATTCCCAACTCCTCCAGGGCAGAGCCTCCCCCGAGGACTGAGATCAACCTGGTAGACTCAGTCCAGGCAGGTCCAGTCCCCTCCTCCCAGGCCGAGCCAAGCGTCCCTGCATAGGCCCCAGGTTTCAAACAGCCAACTCATGCAATGAGCACAGGACCGGGTCCCACTGCCTGGATGCCTCCCAAACAGATCAAGCCAATCAACTGTCTCACCCATTCAGAGGGCCTGATCCAGTTGGTGACCCCTCAGCCATTGGTTCATAGTTATGTGTTTTCATTCGTTTGGCTATTTGTCTCTGTGCTTTATCCAACCTTGGTCTCAACAATTCTTGCTCATATAAACCCTCTTCATTCTCACTAATTGGACTCCCAGAGCTACACCCAAGACCTAGCCATGGATCTCTGCATCCAGATCCCTCAGTAGTTGGATGGGGTTTCTAGCACGACAATTAGGGTGTTTGGCCATCCCATCACCAGAGTAGGTCAGTACGGGCTGTCTCTTGACCATTGCCAGCAGTCTGTTGTGGGGGTATCTTTGTGGATTTCTGTGGGCCTCTCTAGCACTTTGCTTCTTCCTATTCTCATGTGGTCTTCATTTACCATGGTCTCCTATTCCTTGTTCTCCCTCTCTGTTGTTGATCCAGCTGGGATGTTCCACTCCCCCAAGCTCTCTTTCCCTTGACCCTTGCCCTTCATTACCCCCACTCATGTCCAGGCTATACACAGCAAAACTTTCAATCAACATAGACAGAGAAAACAAGATATTTCATGACAAAACCATATTTAAACAATACCTATCCACAAATCCAGCCCTACAGAAAGTTCTGAAGGTAAACTCCAACCCAAAGGACTCAGTTACATCCACAAAAACACAGGCAATAGATAATCTCACTATAGCAAAACCCAAAAACGGAAACACACACACTACCATCACTACCACCAAAACCAAAAAATAACAGGAACTAACAATAACATCTCTTCATATCAATGGACTCAATTCACCAATAAAAAGACACAGGCTAACAGAATGGATATGAAAACAGGATTCATCCTTCTGCTGCATACAAGAAACACACCTCAACTTCAAAGACAGACATTACCTCAGAGGAAAGGGTTGGGAAGAGATTTTCCAATCAAATAGACCTAAGAAACAAGCTAGTGTCGCTATCCTTATAGCTAACAAATAGACTTCAAACTAAAATTAATCAAAAGAGATGGAGAAGGACATTTCATATTCATCAAAGGAAAAATTCATCAAGATGAAGTCTCAATTTTGAACGTCTATGCCCCAAATACAAGGGCACCTGCATTTGTAAAAGAAACATTAGTAAAGCTTAAATCACACATCAAACCCTACACATTCATAGTGGGAGACTTCAACACCTCACTCTCATCAATGGACAGGTCTGCCAGGCAGAGACTTAACAGAGAAACAAGGGAACTAAAATGTTATGACTCAAATGGACTTAATAAACATCTACAGATCAATTCATCCTAACACAAAAGAATATTCCACTCATGGAATCTTCTCTAAAATCAACCACATATTCAGTCACAAAGTAAATCTCAACAGATACAAAAACATGGGAGTAATGCTGTGGGATGGTCTGTATGTCAAATTAGTCTGATTGGTCAATAAATAAATCACTGATTGGCCAGTGGCTAGGCAGGAAGTATAGTCGGGACAAGGAGGAGAATAAAGCTGGGAAGTGGAAGGCTGAGTCAGAGAGACACTGCCAGCCACCATGATGACAAACAGCATGTAAAGATGCCGGTAAGCCACGAGCCATGTGGCAAGGTATAGATTTATAGAAATGGATTAATTGAAGCTGTAAGAACAGTTAGCAAGAAGTCTGCCACGGCCATACAGTTTGTAACTAATATAAGTCTCTGTGTTTACTTGGTTGGGTCTGAGCGGCTGTGGGACTGGCGGGTGACAGAGATTTGTCCTAACTGTGGGCAAGGCAGGAAAACTCTAGCTACAGAGTAACCCCTTGTATCTTATTGGACCACCATGGGCTAAAGTTAGAGTTCAACAACAACACAAACTACAGGAAGCCTACAAACTCATGGAAACTGAACAACTCTCAACTGAACCACCTCTGAATCAAGGAAGAAATAAAGAAATTAAAGACTTGCCAGAATTCAATGAAAACAAATCCACAGCATACCCAAACTTATGGGACACAATGAAAACAGTGCTAAGAGGAAAGTTCATGGCACTAAGTGCCTACATAAAGAATTTGGAGAAATCTCACACAAGCAAATTAACAGCACACCTGAAAGCTCTAGAACAAAAAGAAGCAAACTCAGCCAAAGGAATAAACACCAGGAAATAACCAAACTCAGGGCTTAAATCAATAAAATTGAAACGAAGAGAACAATACAAAGAATCAAATAAACAAAGAGTTGGTTCTTTGAGAAAATCAACAAGATAGAAAAAACCCTTGTCCAAACTGACCAAAAGGCAGAGAGAGAATATCCAAATCAACAAAATCAGAAATGAAAAGGGAGACATAATAACAGACACTGAGGGAATCCAGAGAATCATCAGGTCATACTTCAAAAACCTATACTCTACAAAATTGGAAAATCTAAAGGAAATGGACAATTTTCTGGATACATACCACTTACCAAAATTAAATCAAGACCAGATAAACAACTTAAATAGACCTATAACCCCTAAGGAAATAGAAGCATTTATTAAAAGTCTCCCAAGGGAAAAAAAGCCCAGGGCGAGATGGCTTTAGCACAAAATTCTACCAGAATTTCAAAGAAGAACTAATACCAATACTCCTAAAATTGTTCCACACAACAGAAACAGAAGAAACATTGCCAAATTCTTCTTATGAGGCTAAGTCACCCTGATACACAAACCACACAAAGATGCAAAAAAGAAAGAGGCCGGGCGGTGGTGGCGCACGCCTTTAATCCCAGCACTCGGGAGGCAGAGCCAGGAGGATCTCTGTGAGTTCGAGGCCAGCCTGGGCTACCAAGTGAGTTCCAGGAGAGGCACAAAGCTACACAGAGAAACCCTGTCTCGAAAAACCAAAAAAAAAAAAAAATGTATAAAAAAGAAAGAGAATTACAGACCAATCTCCCTCATGAACATTGATGCAAAAATACTCAATAAAATACTGGCAAACAGACTCCAAGAACACATCAAAAAATCCACCATGATCAAGTAGGCTTCATCCCAGAGATGCAGGGATGCTTCAACATATGAAAATCTGTCAATGTAATCCACTATATAAACAAACTGAAAGAAACAAAACCCTACAAGATCATCTCATTAAATGCTGAAAAAGCCTTTAACAAAATCCAACACCCCTTCATGATAAAGGTCTTGGAGAGATCAGGGATGTAAGGAACATACTTAAACATAATAAAAACAATATACAGACAGCAAGCTGACAGTCAACATCAAACTAAACAGAGAGAAACTCAAAGCGATCCCACTAAATTCAGGAACAAGACAAGTTCTAGCTGGAGCAGTAAGACAACAAAAGGAAACCAAGGGGATACAAATTGGAAAGGAAGAAGCCAAACTTTCACTATTTGCAGATGATATGATATCATACATAAGTGACCCCAAAAATTCTACCAGAGAACTCCTATAGCTGATAAACACCTTCGGCAATGTGGCAGAATACAAGATTAACTAAAAAAAAAATCAATA
Organism: Peromyscus eremicus; assembly: GCF_949786415.1. Classification (NCBI taxonomy): domain Eukaryota; kingdom Metazoa; phylum Chordata; class Mammalia; order Rodentia; family Cricetidae; genus Peromyscus; species Peromyscus eremicus. The sequence continues at coordinate 66,125,610 of NC_081425.1, read as the reverse complement.
GCCCTCCTATATACAAATGATAAATGGGCTGAGAAAGAAATCAGGGAAACATCACCATTTACAATAGCCACAAAGAACATAAAATATCTTGGAGTAACTCTAACCAAACAAGTGAAAGACCTGTATGACAAGAACTCTAAGTCTCTGAAGAAAGAAATTGAAGATATCAGAAAATGGAAAGACCTCCCATGCTCCTGGATAGATAGAACCAACATAGTAAAAAATGACAATCTTACCAAAAGCAATCTACAGATTCAATGAAATCCTCATCAAAATCCCACCACAATCCTTCACAGAACAATACTCAACTTCATAGAAAAAAAAAAACCTCAGGATAGCCGAAACAATCTTATACAATAAAGGATCCTTTGGAGGCATCACCATCCCTGACTTCAAGCTCTACTATAGAGCTATAGTAATAAAAACAGCTTATCGTTATTGGCATAAAGACAGACACTTGGATCAATAGAATCGAAGACCCTGACATTAATCCACACACCTATGAACACCTGATTTTAGACAAGGGACCAAAAAATATACAATGGAGAAACGAAAGCATCTTTAACAAATGGTGCTGATATAACTGGATGGCAGCATGTAGAAGAATACAAATAGATCCATATCTATCACCATGCACAAAACTAAAGTCCAAGTGGATCAAAGACTTCAATATAAATCCAGTTACACTGAACCTGATAGAAGAGAAAGTGGGAAGTAGCCTTGAATGTATTGGCACAGGAAACCACATCCTAAATACAACACTGGTAGCACAGACACTGAGAGCAAAAGTTAATAAATGGGACCACCTGAAACTGAGAAGTTTCTGTAAGGCAAAAGACACAGTAAATAAGACAAAATGACAGTCCACACAATGGGAAAAGGTCTTCACTAACCCTACATCTGAAAGAAGGCTGATCTCCAAAATACATGAAGAGCTCAAGAAACTAGACATCAAAATATCAAATAATCCAATTTAAAAAAATGGAGCACATATCGAAACAAAGAATTCTCAACAGAAAAATTTCAAATGGCCAAAAGACAAAGAATCACTCAACATCCTTAGCCATCAGGGAAATGTAAATCAAAACAATTCTGAGATACCATCTTACACCTGTCAGAATGGCTAAGATAAAAAACGCTGATGACAGCCTATGCTGGAGAGGATGTGGAGTAAGGGGAACACTCCTCCACTGTTGGTGAGAGTGCAAACTTGTACAGCCACTTTGGAAATCAGTATGGCAGTTTCTCAGAAAGCTGGGAATCAATCTATTTCATGATCTAGCAATACCACTCTTAGGAATATACTCAAAAGATGCACATTCATACCATAAAAACATTTTCACAACTATATTAATAGCATTATTTGTAATAGTCAGAACCTAGAAACAACCTAGATGCCCCTCAAATGAAGAATGGATAAAGAAAATGTGCTTCATTTACACAATGGAGTATTAACCAGCTGTAAAAAACAATGACATCATGAAATTTGCAGGCAAATGGACAGAACTAGAAAAAACCATCCTGAGTGAGGTAACCCAGACCCCCCCAAAAGACAAACACTGTATGTACTCACTCATAAGTGGATATTAGACATAAAGCAAAGGATAACCAAGATACAATCCACAACCTCAGAGAAGTTAGATAAGAAGGAGGACCCTAAGAGAGACAAACATGGATCGCCCTAGGAAGGGGAAATAGATAAGCTCTCCAGAGTAAATTGGGAGTGTGGGGGGAGGGGAGGAGCCAAGGAGAGGTGGCATGAGAACATGAGGGAATGGGATGGTCGAGTTGGGGAAGGGACAGAGAGAGAGAGAGCAAGGAAGGAAATATCTTGATAGAAGGAGCCATCGTGGGGTTAGGGAGAAACTTGGTGCTAGGGATATTCCAAGGAACCCACAAAGATGACCCCTGCTAAGAATCCAAGCAATAGTGGAGAGGGTCCCTGAACTGGCCTTGCCCTGTAATCAGATCGATGACTACCCTAATTGTCATCATAGAACCTTCATCCAGTAACTGATGGAAACAGATGCAGAGATTTACAGCTAATCACTGGGTGGAGCACCTGGAATCCAGTTGAAGAGAGGGAGGAAGGATTATGTGAGCAGAGATCATGATGGGGAAACCCACAGGACAGCTGACCCAAGCTAGTTGGAGCTCACAGATTCTGGACTGACAGCTGGGGAACCTGCATGGGCCTGAACTAGCATGTGAGACCACTGGCAGTGGGACCAGGATTTATCCCTAGTGCATGAAATGACTTTTTGGAGTCCATTTCCTGTGGAGGGATACCTTGCTCAGCCTTGATACAGGGAGGAGGGGCTTGGTCCTGCCTCAATTGATGTGCCAGACTTTGTTGACTTCCCATAGGAGGCTTTACCCTCTCTGAAAAGTGGATGAGGTGTGGTGGGGGGAAAGTAGAGAGTGAGCAAGAGGAGGGGAGGGAGGGGGAACTATGGTTGATATGTAAAAAGGAAAAAAAACTTTTAATTAAAAAAATAATACTACAGAGCCATAGTGATAAAGACCCCCTGGTACTGGGGCAAAAATAGGCAAGAAGATACTAGGATAGAGGTGCTGGCATAAAGTGGCAAAGCTATGCCCACTTAATTTTTGACAAAAGAGGCAAAAAATTAAAAAAAAACTTTGAAAAAGATTCCACAAATGGTGCTGTCAGAACTGAATATACCTGGAGAGGAATGAAATATGAATCTCATCCTTAACCTTCTACAAAAAATCATTTAAATGGATCAAAGCCTTAGTTTAAAACCAGAAACACAAATTTTAGAAGAAAACCCAGGGGAAACCCTTTATGATATTGAGAAGATCTAGAACATTTTTAAACAGAGCACCAAAGGCAGAAGAACTAGCCCAAAGCATCAATAGGTGGAATGCTATGAAAATAAAGTTTCTGTATGAAAGACCCTAACCCTTCAGGCTTACACCCCCCAAGCCCTAGGAGAATAAGGAACTAAAAAGAAAACTAGTTCCAAGGGCAACTTGACTCAGCCATTATTCAACCACCCCTGCCACAATGTAACAATGTAAAGAGATCTCTGTTAAGAGATGTGCTCAACTGTGACTGGGATAGTTGCAAGTGTTCCAGGAAGGACCACTGTGACCTTTGTGTAAACTCCACTCCCGCCCTAATGCTCCCCCTTGAGGTTTCAGGAAAAATGTGCACATTGACGTAACTGTACCCCCTCTGTGATCACTCTGTGACCAGACCATGATCTTATGAAATTAGCCTCTAGACATAAATCAATTGAAACAAAATTGTATGGGAATTGTAATCTTGTGGCTTTTGTGGGGTTTTCCTTTAAAAGTGCTTATGTGACTGTAGTGCGATGCGACTCTTGCTCCCAGGACAAGAGTTTGCCTGACTGTACAGCCGCTTCAATAAAAACCTCTTGCTATTGCATCAACTGGACCGGAGTCTGGGTTCTTGGGGCGCCCACTCGAGACCCTAAACTTTGGGGTCCAACACTGTACAGCAAAGGAAGCATTAATGGCTGTCCCCTGACAGGAAGACCAAGGATGCCGTTGTTCTGTCCACAAGACTGTTTGTCTCAACAGTCCACATCCAGTGATGGAGTTCTGAAGGATTCCTAGAGAGCTGCTGGACTCACCAGAGATGGAATCCTAAAGAAGTAAGTTCTATAACCAAAAAAGGAATGCCTCAGCAACAAGGTGGATGTAGTTTCCAGAAAGCATGAGGACCAGGAGGCAAAAAGCAAAACCTTCCTTCTTCCATTTTTTTTTTTTTTTGGCATGGGCTGCCATGGGAAAGTGGGGCCTGGATTTGTGATGGATCTCCTACCTCAAATAATCTAATCAAGAAAAACACTCCCAGGTGTGCCCAGCTGCTTGAGTTTTAGATCCTTCCAAATGCAGTTTAGTTGACAACCAAGATCAGCCATCACAGGCTATTATCCAAAATATGCAAAGAATTTCAGAAATTAAACACCAAGGAAATAAAACTGACAGTCAACAAATGGGCAAGTGAAAGAAATAGGCAATAAAAAAAAGAACAAAAAAGAATATACAAATGAAAAAAAATCCAATAAATATTTTAAAAAGCATTCAATATCCATTCCTAATTATGAGCTGTACTACAGAGCTATGGTAATGGAAACTGTATGGTATTGGCTAAAAGCAGACATGTTGACCAATGGAATTGAAGACACAAACATAAATTCACACACCTATGAACACTTGATTTTTTATAAAGAAGCCAGAAATGCACACTGGAAAAAAAATCTGGTGCTGGTCTCAGTGGATGTTTGCATGTAGAAGAATGAAAAATATTCTTATTTATCACCCTGCACAAAATTCAAGTCCAAGCGGATCAATGACCAGATACACTGAACCTGATAGAAGAGAAAGTGGAGAATAGCCTTGAATGCATCAGCACAGGAGACAATTTCCTGAAGACCCCGGATAGCAGAGGCACTAAGATCAACTATTAGTAAATGGGACCCCATGAAACTGAAAAGCTTCTGTAAGGCAAAGGATAGTAGGAAAAATGGCAACCTACAGCACAGGAAAAGATTTTCACCAACTCCACATCTGTCAGAAGGCTAATATCCAAAATATGTAAAGAAATCAAGAAACTTAGCCATCAACTAATCAAATCATCCAACTAAAAATGGGGTACAGATCTAAACAGAGAATTCTCAATAGAGGAATCATAACTGGCTGAGAAACATTAAAAAATGTTTAATATCCTTAGCCATCAGGGAAATGCAAACCAAAACTGCTTTGAAATTCCATCTTACACCTATCAGAATGGCTAAGAACAGTAACAAAGGTTACAGCTTAGGCTGGCTAGGATGTGGAGCAAGGGGAACACTTCTCCAATGCTGATGGGAGTGCAAACTTGTACAGTTACCATGGAAATCAATATGGCAGTTTCTCAGAAAATTGGGAATTGATCTATCTGAAGACCAAACTATACCACTATACCAAATTAGCCACTCCTGGGCATATACACAAAGGATGCTCTATCCTGCCACAAGGACACTTGCTTAACTATGTTTATAGTAGTTTTAAAGAAATAATAGCCAGAAACTGGAAACAACCTAGATGTCCCTCAACAGAATAATGGATAAAGAAAATGTGGTACATTTATACGATGGAGTATTACTCAGCTGTAAAAAAACAAGACATTATGAAATTTGTAGGAAAATGGATGAAACTAGAAAAACAATCATCCTGAACGAGGTAACCCAGACCCAGAAAGACAAACATGGTATGTACTCATTTATAAGTGGATATTAGCTGTTAAGTAAAAGATAATCATGCTACAATCCACAGCCCCAGAGAGGCTAAGTAACAAGGACTCAACGGGAAGTGCTGTGGGATGGTATGTATGTCAAATTGCTCTGATTGGTCAATAAATAAAACACTTATTGGCCAGTGGACAGACAGGAAGCATAGGTGGGACAAGGAGAGAGGAGAATTCTGGGAAGTGGAAGGCTGAGTGAGGGAGACACAGCCAGCTGCCGCCAGGACAAGCAGCATGTGAAGATGCCGGTAAGCCACGAGCCACGTAGCAAGGTATAGATTTATAGAAATGGATTAATTTAAGATATAAGAACAGTTAACAAGAAGCCTGCCATGGCCATACAATTTGTAAACAATATAAGTCTCTGTGTTTACTTGGTTGGGTCTGAGCGGCTGTGGGACTAGTGGGTGACAGAGATTTGTCCTGACTGTGGGCAAGGCAGGAAAACTCCAGCTACAAATGGTGCCCAACGTGTTGACAAGAGTTTCCACCTAAAACCTGAGTAAAAAGATTCTAAAACAAACTAAAAACAGTTCCTAGTTGTTTCTCTCAAGTTAGTGGCAGCCTGCGTGTTTGAGCTACTATGGTGGGTTCCTGGTGTGCATGCTCGACCTGCAGTATGGCGGGAATGAGGCCTCTGCAAGTGGCACATTAAGCTGTGTGGTAGATTTAGCCTTTGCTAGTACAAAACAAAAAAAGAGGTTTCTGGGCTACATGATGCTTTGACAGAAACATAGAACCACTATTTCTGAGAGTTGATGGCTCCCAGAGCTGGTGGAAAACGTACCACCTCCATGTTGGGAAGCTGAGGTGGGCAGAGCCAGCAGCCATAGCACCGTTTCAGTCTTACAAATGCTGGAAAACTCTAGCTACAGTTTAGGTGGGCCACTTAGATTTCCCTGTGAAAGGGAGACAGTGTTGTGGAATATTTAACTATGTAAAGATGTGTGGCATTTGTTTATGCTGTAGAATATTACTTTAATTGTGTAAAGGTGTGTTACATTTGTTTCTGCTGCATTTGTTTAACGATGTAAGGAGGTGTTGCTGTTGCACCTTGCCTGCACTTGATTGGTCTAATAAAGAGATGAATGGCCAGTAGCCAAGCAGGAGAGGGAAAGGCAGGGCTGGTGGGCAGAGAGAATAAATAGGAGGAATCTTGAGAGGAAAGAACAGGAGAAGGAGGAGAGAAGGAGTAGAGAACTAGGAGAAAGACAAGGACATGCCCTGGGCCAGAAGCCAGGCACCTGCCAGACAGACAGACATAGAGACAGCAGGAAAAGTAGGACATACCGAAGGAAAATGTAAAAAGCACTAAGGCAAAAGGTAGATAAAGAGAAACAGGTTAATTTAAGTTAAAAGAGCTAGCCAGAAATGAGCCTAAGCTAAGCTGAGCATTCATAACTAATAAGAAGTCTCCATGTCTTGATTTGGGAGCTGGGTGGTAGATCCAAAAGAAAAAGGCTGCTACAAGATAGAATAGATTTTGAGGATGGACTGGGTTTGGGTGGGTATGGGAACTGGAGGGATCAATCAGGTGTAGGATTTGGAGGGAGTGGAGACTGGGGGAGAAGATTGGAATTTGGGGGTGATGTGGAAACCTACTCTAGTAGAAACTCCCTGGAATCTACGAGGGTGACCTTAGAGAAGATGCCTTGGGGAATACAGTACCTGAACTGTCTATCTTCTGTAACCGGTCAAGGCTTCCAGTCATGTGACTGGAACCCCAGCTCAGCCACAAAACATTCAACCTACAATTTGTCCTGCCTGTGCTGGAGTGTTGGTGGAGCAGAACAGGTGGCCAGACAGTGACTGGTCCACTTGAGGCCCATGCCTGACACTGCCTGGATGGCCAAGAACCAGAGGCTAGATGGCCCAGAGACCTAGGGTAGAACCAAACATGAATTGCCAAAAAAAAGTCAATGAAATGAATCCTAATGATATTCTGCTATGCTCATAGATTGGTGCCTAGCCCATTCATCATCAGAGAGGCTCCTCCAGTGGCTGATTGTAACAGATGCAGAATCCCACACCCAAACATTAGGCCGAGTTCAAGGAACCCTGCAGAAAGGGGGTGAAAGGATATAAGAGCCAGAGGGTTCAAGGACACTAGAAGAACATGCTTGTCTTAGTTAGGGTTTCTATTGCTGTGAAGAGACACCATGACCATGGCTACTCTTCTAAAGAAAACATTAAATTGGCATGACTCACTTAACAGTTTCAGAGGTTCAGTCCATTATCATCATGACTAGGAGCATGGGGGCATGGAGGCAGATGAGGCGCTGGAGCTGAGAGTGTTGTATCATGCAGGCAATGGGAAGTTGACTGACTCACTGAACAGTATTCTTAGCATAGGAACCCTCAAAGCCTGCTCCCACAGTGACACACTTCCTCCAACAAGCCCATACCCACTTCAACAAAGCCACACTTTCTAATAGTGCCACTCCCTATGAAATTATGGGAACCAATTACATTCAAACCACCACAATGGGCAATAGAACCAACATATCAGGCCTCACAGTGGCTCACAGAGACTGAAGAGACAACAAAGGAGCCAGCATGGGTCTGCACTAGATCCTCCACATTCATACTGTGGTTGTTTATCTTGGGGTTTTTGTGAGACTCCTAACAGTGGGAGTAGGGTTATCTGACTGGTTTGCCTGCTCTTGGGACCCTTTTCCTCCTTCTGGGTTGCTTCCTCCAGCCTTGATATGAGGGTTTGTGCCTAGTCTTATTGTATCTTGTTAAGCCATATTAGGTTGATCTCCCTGGGGTGACTGCTCTTTTCTGAAGTGAAGTAGAGGACAAGTGGATCTGGGGGAGGCAGGAGGTGGGGCAGACTGGGATGAATGGATGAAGAGGAATTTGTGAGCAGGATGTATGTGAGAAGTATATAAAAAAGTACAATTCACTAGTGAGACTGTTCTAGGGACGTAAATAGGGTCACATGGGTCACAATGAAACGTCTGCTACTTCAGGTGGAGTGGCCAGTGTGGTGAGAGCTTTTTCAGCTGAGGACTCAGAGGCTTTCAAACAGAGGATTCGGGGAATTGGTGAGTTGAGACGTGGCAGTGGCTTTTTTTTTTTTGTCTCTCTGAGTTTTCAGTATTTACACCACTATCTGGATCCAGGTTTTTTATTTTAAGACCTTTAGAAATTCGAACAACAGGCCAGGTCTGTGGTTTGAATGTGAAGCAGGCTACAGCCACTCTGCTTGCCTTTCTCCTGCCCACCTCTTTCATGAGGGCTCCACATGAGGTACAATGAAGACCACAGCACTGGAAGGTTTCCAACTTTCTTCCAAATCCATACACTGCTTTTCTGAACTAAAGAAGATTATGCCCATGACTTTATAAGAATAGAGAGAATTTAATCATTTTTAAAACATTACATTTTTGTGAATTGCAAATATAGATCCATTTGTGCCACACTGACCTGTCTAGTGAAACTAGAGAATGAGGGTGAAGAAGGAGTCTACTGTGTACCTGATAGAAATCAGGATCTACGAAATGTTGGTTGATGATGTCAAAAAGAGACTTCCAGCCTAGCATCCCTTGGATCCCTCTGGTTCATAAACTGCTATAATTCATGTTGCCAGCAGGGGGAAGCAGAGTTTCCAAACTGAGCCAGGGCTGTTGAGTGACTGGAGGTCATGGCTGAGCCTCTCCTTGGAAGACTTGGGTTGGAACAGGGCTGAGCTTGGCCTAGGTGGGAAGGGTGAGCATCAGGTGACTGGCAGGCTAAGTCTAACTGGACTAAGAGGTAGAGGAGATTCCAAGTGTTTGGAACTTATAAATGAGTAAAAGGCTGGTTTAAATCAGGGCTGAGGAGGTGGGGCTGGCACAGGTGGCTAGAGGAAGTCATGTGGAAAACACTGGAAGGCCAGCAAGGGGGACAGAAGTCGCCTGAGATCTGTGCTGGGTGGGGAAATGGCACCCAGGTTAGCCTGTGGCCACCAGAGGGATGTCTCAGCCTTCTAGACTGCAGACAGTTCAGGTGGTGAGAGTCACCAGACCTGCTAGAGAGATGAGAGGTCCTAGAAATAGGAAACGGATTCCTAAGGCCTTCTAAATTCCCAGAGTCCAATCTCCCTTCACCCCAATGCCTTATTCAATTATCTTGATGAAGGTGGTTTAGAAATGGTAGGGATTTCCTGGTCCTGAGGAGGTTCTTTTGTGGAGGGCTAAGTATGAAAAGGAATGACTGAGTGTAGACTCCTGATTGTGTTGTAAGAAAACCAGCCTTGAAGATCTGGGTATTAAATATGCATGTAGTTGGATATCGTGGCACACCCCTTTAATCTCATCCCTTGGGAAGCATATGCAGCAGATCTCTGTACAGTCCAGGCCAGCCAGAGCTATATAGTGAGATCCTATCTCAAAAATAAAAACATCTCTCTCCGTATTCTCTCTGTACTTTCCTGCTGCTAGGTCTCTCTCTGTCTCTTTCTCTTTCTCTGTCTCTGTTTCTCTCTGTCCTTCTCTCTCCTAATACAGCTCTGAAAAGGTAAAAATAAATAAATAAATAAATAAATAAATAAATAAATAAATAAATAAATAAAAAACAACCCACTAAGTCCATCATGTATGGGGTGATGAATATGTGGAATTGTCTAGCCTGAAGGTCCAGATGGGGGAGGGGCTGGTGAAGAAGGAGGAAGAAAAGCCCAGAACTGACAGGAGAGGCTGCCTGGACCACCGAGGTGCACATGAGAGACGCTCAAACAATAAAGGATGTCAGCTGTATTCACCGAGGAGATCAATTTATTATGAGTTTTCACCTTTGCTGCCCACTCCATGTGGTTCTGGCCTGTGTCCAGACAAGCTGGTAGGAACAGCTGGTTTAGCACCTGTTAGAAGGCTTCATGCTGCTTCTTATCCACGGCAGGAAGGACACGACCTTAGTGAAGATTCCTGGAGCGATGGTCTCTTTTTTTACATAGGATAAAACTCCATAAGCTCTGTTGTCACATACGAGAGGTCCTCCAGAGTCACCCTGTGGGCAGGGAAAGGAAGAACTGAGTCTGGTTCCCTGACTCTGCCGTCTCTACTTCCTCCTGGGAAGGTTAACTGTTAGGTCAGGTCCAGGACAGGTTTTCAAACTCCCTCAGGATCAGGGCTCCAGGGAGACCCGACTTTTCCTTCTAGCTCAGTTCAAGGCTCTCCCTGAAGTCCTCAGGGACTCTCTGGGATAATTTATGCTGCTTTGGGAAGGTGGATGTTTCCCACCTTCCATATTTTCTAACCCACAGAGGGACTCAAAGCTGCACTTTTGGGATTTCTCTGCTCTGATCTGGGGCTTGAGGCTTTGGCCATTCTCACACCCAGGCCTACCCCATGTTCCTTTCTTCCTGCATTTTGTCTGTTAAATGCTTGATCCCCACCTTGAAAGCAGCCTGTATTTGCTTTGGGTCTCCAGCACAAATCTGAATGGTCTTGATATAGCGGTGGAAGCGGAGTTTGCATTTCTGGTCATCCTGGATGATCAATACAGCCTCTTGCAGGAGATCCGTTCCTTTAGTGGCATGGAGAGACTTTCTCCCCCAGCCAGCCAGGTGGCACACATACCCTGGCTTCAACTGGGCATCGGCTTTGGGCAGCTTGAGTGGGCTCACAGCTTTCGTTCTAATGGCCTTCCTCTGCAGCTGATAGGGAAGAGGCAGGAGAGACCAGCTTAGCCAGGAGCCTGCTGACCTGGGACACTTTGACAACCAGGATGGCAGGGAGGGAAGGAGCAGGATGAGAGCAGGAGGGGAGGGGCAAGCCGTGCATCAAGCAGAGCACAGGTACCAGGATTGGTTGAGGTATGGGTGGAGGTCTATGGATGTGGGGGTGGCAGGTCTCACCTTTAAGAGCATGATGTCATTGGAGTGGTCACTAGGATTGTAGTCTGGGTGGGAAATGGCTTTTGCCACAGGGATGATCTGCTGGGTCTCCTCCTGTGCCTTGATGTTGTGGGCCCCAAGAATGACTCTCATTGAGCTGTAGAGAGCAGAGTGGAGATGAGAGATATGGAGTGAGAGAGGACACAGTCCAGGAGGTGTAAGAGGCAGGGTGGGCAGGGAGGGGCTCTAGCTGAGGGGACTTGAGGAGACAGGAGGGCCTCAGGGTTTGACCTGCTACTCTACTTCTCAAGAACATTACAGTACTGGAGGCTGCCTCTTGCTTCTAGGAAATATTCCAAAGTTTGCACTGACTCTCAATGTGTCCTTTCAACCTCAGCCACCGCTTTAGTCTGGCCAGTGCAGCTGCTTTCTCCTCAAGGGTGCTGCTGGCTCTGACCTCTCCCCCTTTGACCTCAGTGTCCCTGTTTTCAGACTTCCATTTTCACAGTCCTGCCCTCTGGTGTGCTCTCAGGAGCATCCACAAGTAGAGAACAGAAACACCTGTTGGGGTCTCAGAAAACACGGGCTAGCTGCTTCTCCTCACCTTCCCAGGCAGTGAGCGGCTGTCAGCACGAAGTTGTCTCGCACCAGGAAGCCTCCGCAGTATTTCCTATACCCATTGTCATCCACATACTTAATAAATGTCATGTAGGGGCGGGAGTGGGGCTTGACCTCCTGTCCCCCGATGATCTCCTCTGAAAGAAAAGGCTAGAATATGGGTGCCTGCGAGCAGCAGGTGAGGTCAGGAGGGAATATCCAGGGAGAGGGTGAAGACTATGGGATCTGCAGTTCCCCAAGCCTGTGGTGGACAGAATTCCCTACACATAGAATAATCTTTGCTGAATCTTAAGCCTTGGAGCCCTATTCTGAGAAGGGGTGGGTGGCACTTGTCCCCCAGCCCCTCCTTTACGAACATGTGGACGGACCAAATCTATCTTCTTGATGATAGAGGTCAAGAGGATCCTGGTAGGCTCACCTATGTTCTTTTTGTTAGTGAGTCTCCCAATCCTGCTCATGTCTTGGTTGTTATTTTCTCAACTACAGAGGGGGATTTCCTAAAATTCTCCTATTCTGGTGGCCAACACATCTTGTGTTCTCAGTAAATGCTTTTTGCTGCATGGATGAATGACTTCTACTTAGCTGGAGGCCTGGTGGTTCAGAGCTCATGGGATTCAGAGCCTAGGGGACATTGGAGTAGTGTGCTGGCAAAGATGGGAATAGCTGGTGACCTGCAGGAAGAAGTGGAGAGGCCAACCAAACAAGACTGCAAAGCTAGTGGAATGTGTAATGCAGGCATCTGTCCCTCTGGGCCTCCTTCTTTAGCTGGCTGAGTGTGGAGGTTACTGAGTGATGCTAATATTCTTCCTTCCTTCCTTCCTTCCTTCCTTCCTTCCTTCCTTCCTTCCTTCCTTCCTTCCTCTTTCTTTCTTTCTTTCTTTCTTTCTTTCTTTCTTTCTTTCTTTCTTTCTTTTCTTTTCTTTTCTTTTTTTGAGACAGGGTTTTTTTGTGTAGTTTGGTTCCTGTCCTGGATCTCACTCTGTAAACCAGGCTGGCCTCAAACTCACAGAGATCCGCCTGGCTGTGCCTCCTGGGTGCTGGGATTAAAGGCGTGTGCCACCGCCGCTGGGCTTTGATGCTAATATTCTTGAGCTGGTGGCCTTATTCCACTGCAGGCTGGTCATTAAAGCTGCCCTTGCCCTGGGCTCAAGTAAGTTTAATGATGTACTTTTAAATTTTCTTTGCATTCTCTGCTGCTTGTCTTTTTAGGGATTATCATCTCTCCAGGTGGTGACGAAAAGCAGGGAAAAGCTAATGCCCACTATGTCTTCTGAGGACACCTCCCTTCTTTAGACCCTGTTGAAAATCTAGCCAGTGACAGATTTCCAGGTCTGGGTTTGGTATGAGACCTGAGATTCAGAAACCTCCTGGTTAGGTGCAGGTCAGTTCCTGACTAGAGCTGGGCAGAGCGTCTGCCTATGTATTATGGGATGACACCTTTGGGACAGGGGTGTTCACTCACCTCCACCAGCTCCCAGTGGCAGAAACAAGGTCAGGAGAATCAGGACTGGTGGCATCTTCCCAGGAAGGCTGCTCGGGTTGGAGGAGGGCAGAGTAGACACAGTCCTTGAGAGGAAGAAGGAGGTCAGTGCTCAGTGACCTCATAGGCATTTTAAACATGTGCATCTCTGTGCTGATTGGCTTTATTAGTTAAGGACGTTTTCTGGTTTGGGTAAAATGACACTGTCACCGCATTGACATCTTATGAGCTAAGCTGGGAGAATGACCAAGAACGTAGAGGGTGAAGAGGCAGTGGTTGAGGAGGGCCTGAGACTCCAGGAAGTCCACAGTGACTGCACTGAGCTAAAATTGTGTCTTTTCTTATGTCTTACATCCTTTGTATTGTGTTAAAATCTCTTTTAATTTCTTTGTTTTTTCTCTCATTCTTTCTTTTATTTTTCTTATATATTCACTTTGCATGACATTGGAACATGCAGTCATCTACAGAGTTCATGCTCAAGAGTCACACAATATAGCTACACACACACACACACACACACACACACACACACACACACAACACACACACACAAAATCACACACAGAAAAAGATCTCATAATGTTTTCAGTGAAATTTTGATTTTATGTTGGATCATATATATGTACCAATTCAGGGCCACACATAGCCCACCATCTGACCAGGTTATATACCCTGAACTAGTCTATAAAAAACACTTGGCTTCTCTCATTTACATCTTTAAAAAACTTTTAATTAAAAATAAAATATTTTTTTCATAAAACATATTCTCATCATGGTTTTCCCTCCCAATCTCCTCCCCAATCCACCCACTTCCCCACCCATGAACTTTATCATTAAGAAAACATTGTAAAAAAATAAAAAAACACACATCAAAATTAACCAGACCCAAAGTTGATACTACTCAATGAACTTCCATACAGTTAGAATTGGTATTCAGAATGGAAGTTGTGAAGCTTCACATTCAATTTTGCACTTTTAGTAGAAAATACATTTTATGGGCTTATCCAGCCACCACCAAGACAAAAGAAATCCATGACAGAATTAGAACTCAAAAAATTGTTTAATATACTTTCATAACTCATTTCAGTCACCTGTGCTCATGTTTACTCAGTCCCTTTTATTTTACCCCTTTGTTCTCTTCCTTCACATTATACTGTAGTCATGTGTGCATTTGCTAACATATATGCTATATTATTGGCTATATTCTATACATGAGGAAGAACACAAGGTTTCTTTCTCTCTGAAATTTCAGGATATTACAAAAGGAAATCACAGATGATGCCAGAAGCTGGAAAAATATTTCATGTTCCTATGTAGATAGAACCAACATTGTTTAAAAAAAATCTATACTACCAAAATTAATGTGTAGAATTAATGCAATGTGTAGCAAAATTTCCATGTCACATTTGAAAAGAATTTATATGGGACCACAATGGACCCCAAATACCAAAGCAGTCCTAAGGAATAAAAACACTGCTAGAGTTGTGCCAACACCCAATCTTAAATTATTCTGTGGAGCCATGATTATAGAGATAGTCTGGTGCTGATGCAACAATAGTCAGGAAGAGCAATGGATAGAACAGAGGTGCTGGCTTAAAGTGGCAAAGCAATGCCCACTTAATTTGACAGGGAGGCATAAAAAAAATAACAAAAATCTTTGGAGAAAAATTCAGTAAATGGTGCCTCAACAACTGGTGGAGGAATCTACCAAAAATCTACCTGCAGAGGTACAAAAATCATTTCAAAATGGATCAAAGGCCTTAGTTTAAAAACAGAAAAGGAATGTTTAGAAGAAAACACAGGGAAAACCTTTCAAGATATTGAGACGATCTAGAACTTTTTAAACAGAACACCAAAGGCAGAAGAGCTAAACCCAAGTATCAACAGGTGGTACTCCACGAAGATAAAGTTTCTGTACAGCAAAGGAAACAATAATGGCTGTTCCCTGACAGGAAGACCAAGGATGCTGTTGTTTTATCCAAAAGACTGGATGTCTCAGCAGTCCTGATCCAGTGCTGGAGTTCTGGAGGATTCTTGAGAGCTCTGGTCTCATCTGCGATGGAATCCTGAAAAAGTAGGTTCTATAACCAAAGAAGGAATGTCTCAGCAACAAGGTGGATGTAGTTTCCAGAAAAAGTGATGGCAAACTGGCAAAAAGAAAAATCTTCCTTCTTCCATGTCCTTTTATGTGGGCTGCCATGAGAAGGTGAGGTCCAGATTTAGGATGGATCTCCCAACTCAAATGATCTAATCAAGAAAATCCCTCAGAAGTCTGCCCAACTGCTTGGGTTTTAGTTCCTTCCAAATGCAGTGAAGTTGACAACCAAGATCAGCCATCACAGGCTATTATGCAAAATATGCAAAGAATTTCAGAAATTAAAAACCAAAGAAATAAAACTGAAAATCAACAAATGGGTAAGAGAATGGCCAAAACCAAATATAAAACAACAACAATAACCAAAAAAAAAAAAACCAAACCCAAAAGAAAGAAATATCTAATAATTATTTTTCAAAGTGTCCAATATCCATCCCTGATTTCGAGATGTACTATGGAGCAACAGTAACAAAAGCCATATGATATTGGTATAAATACAGACAGGTTGATTAATGGAATTGAATCAAAGACCCAGACATAAATCTGCACACATATGGATACCTGATTTTTTTCTAAAGAAGCCAGATATACACAATGAGGAAAAAAAGCATCTTCAACAAATGGTGCTGGTCTAACTGGTTGTCTGCACATAGAAGAATGCAAATAGATCCATAATTATCACTCTGCACAAAACTCAAGTCCGAATTGATAAAAATCTAAACATAAAACCAGATATGTGGAACCTGATAGATGAGAAGGTGAGGAACAGCCTTGAAAGCATTGGCACAGGAAACAACTTCCTGAACAGCACACTGATATCACAGGCACGAAGATCTACAAGTAATAGATGGGACCGCATAAAACTACAAAGCTTCTGTAAGGCAAAGGGTACCATCAACAGGATAGAGCTGCAGCCTATAGAACAGGAAAAGATTTTCAACAACTCCAAATAATATCCAAAATATGTAAAATGTGGAATGACTCATCCCTAACAGGCCTGAGGGGCAGCTGTAATATGTAGTAATATGTAACCAGTAATATGATACTTTCTGAGAGCCAACATGGGTCTGCCTAAGGGCCTTAGCAACAGCAGCTGAGACATCATCTAGAGATGACCTAGCCCAATGAGAGTCAGCCATGTCACACCAGCAGATAAATAGTCATCAGATCTTCCCCTGGGATGGGGTGGAGGGTATATAAGGCTTGCCTCTTCCTGAATAAACTGAGCTTGTTTCAACATTCTTCCAGAGCCTGTGTCATTGACTCTGCACCTACTTGGCCCCCTCCCCCAAAGGGAACAACAGCACAGGACTCTGCCACAGTTAAGAACTCAAGAAGATACACTTCAAAAAACCAAATAATTCAAATTAAAAATGGGGTATAGATCTAAACAGAGAATTCTCAGTAGAGGAATCCTAAATGGCCAAGAAATACTTAAGGAAATGGTCAACACCCTTAGCTATCAGGAAAATGCAAACCAAAACTGCTTTGAGATTCCATCTTACACCTCTCAGAATGGCTAAGATCAATAACACAAGTGACAGCTCATGCTGGCTAGGATGTGGAGCAAGGGGAACACCCTCCATTGCTGATGAGAGTGCAAACTTGTGCAAACTCTGTGTAAATCAATATGGCAATCCCTCAGAAAGTTGGGAATTGATCTAACTCAAGACCCAGCTATACTACTCTTGGGCATATACCCAAAGGATGCTCCATCCTACCACAAGGACACTTGCTCAACTATGTTCATAGCAGCTTTATTGGTAATAACCAGAAACTGGAACAACCTAGATGTGCATCATGGATGGACAATGGAAAAGAAAATGTGGTACATTTACACAATGGAGTATTACTCAGCTGTTAAAAAATGACATCATGAAATTTGCTGGCAAATGGATAGAACTAGAAAAAAATCATTCTGAATGAGGTAACCCTGACCCAGAAAGACAAACATGGTATATACTCACTTGTAAGTGGACACTAGTTATTAACTATAGGATAACCATGCTATAATCCAGAGACCCTGAGAGGCCAAGTAACAAGAAGGGTTCAAGGGGGGACACATTTATCTCCTTGGGAAGGGGAAATAGGATAGATTTTGCAGGTGGACTGTAGGTAGCTGGGGATGAGAACAGGAGGGATCAGATGGGACAGAGAAGAATGGTGGGAGAGGGTACTCAGAGAGGTGACTGGAATTTGGGGATATTTGGAGGTGGTGTGGGAACATGGTGCTGTAGGAACTTCCTGTGATCTAAGAGGGTGACCCTAGGGAAGACGCCTAATAACGAGAGATTCAGAACTCGAACCTTCTACACGAGGCAAGGCTTCCAGTGGTGGGACTAGTACCAACCCAGTTGTAAAACCTTTGACTTAAAATTTGTCCTGCTTGCAACACATGCTGGGGTAATGGTGGTGGGAACTTGTGGGAGTGCCCAACCAATGACAGGTCCAACTTGAGGACCACACCACTGAGAGGGAGCCCATGCCTGACACTGATTAGATGGATTGGAACCAGAGGCTGGATAGCCCAGAGACCCTGAATAGAACCAAACTTGATAAGCAAAAAAATGTCAGTGAAATGATTCCTAATGATTTGTTGCTATATGCTATACTCACAGATCAGTGCCTAGCACAATCATCATCAGAGAGGGCCTATCCATCAACTGATGGGAGCAGATGTAAACACCCACAGACAAACTTTAGGTTTAGTGGAAGAGGGGAGGAAGGATTGTAGGAACCAGAGTGTAGCAAGAATCTTAACAGGTCTTATTAATAAAATCAAACCTGAGGCCAGTTATTGGGGTGAATGCTGGAAGATCAGAGAAGCAGAACAATCCACAACCACCTCACCTTGCCAGTTCTTCAGCTGATCCTGTTTCCTCAGACTGGAAGCTTCTGAGTCCTTATCCAAATGAATCTCAGCTGAACTGCTTCTCGAAAGCCTAAAAGCTTAACCAGCTCTAGTTCCAGGTCCTCACGCCTTAAATACCTTTCTGCTTCCTGCCATCACTTCTTGGGATTAAAGGCTCTTGTTATCATGCCTGGCTGTTTCCAGTGTGGCTTTGAACTCACAGAGATCCAGAGTATCTCTGCCTCTGGAATGCTAGGATTAAAGGCGTGTGTGCCACCATTTTCTGGCCTCTATATCTAGTTACTGTTCTGTTCTCTGACCCCAGATAAATTTATTAGGGTGCACAATATTTTGGGGAACACAATATCACCACACCAGAGGGATGGAGGACACTAGGAAAACACAACTCGCAGAATCAACTAAGGAGGGCCCATAGAGGTTCACAGAGACTGAAGCAAAATTAACGCAGTCTGCATGGGACTGCACTAGGTCCTATGTGTATACATTATGGTTGTGTAGCTTGGTATTCTTTGGGACTCCAAACAGTGGGAGTTGGGGGTGTCTCTGACTCTTTTGTCTGCTCTTGGGACCTTTTTCTTCCTATTGGGTTGCCTCATCCAGCCTGATAAGAGGGTTTGTGCCTAGTCATATTGTAGCTTGTTAAGCCTTGTTGGTTACTCTCCCTGGAAGGCCTGCTCTTTTCTGAAGGGAAATGGAGGAGTAGTGGGTCTGGGGAGACAGTGATGGGGGGAGCAGACTGGGGTGGAAGGGGAAACTGTGACCAGGATGTAATGTATCAGAGAAGAATAAAAAAAAGTAACATTCACCAGTGGTGCTGTTTGAGGGACTTAAATAGGGCCACATGGGTCACAATGAACTGTCTTATACTTCAGCTGGAGTGGTTGGGTCCGTGGTTTGAACATCAAGAAAACTAAAGCTATTTTTTCTGGTTGCTCTTCTCATGCCCCCTTTTCGAAGAGGGCTCCACATGAGGAACATTGAATGCCACAGCCTTGTAGGGTTTCCAACCTTCTTCCAATTCCACACACTGCTTCTCTGAATCAAAGAAGTCCACACATGTGGCACTGTTAGAATATAGAGAATTTAATCATTTTTAAAATGTGATTTTTAAGTGAATTCCAAATATAGATCCATTTGTGCCACACTGACCTGTCTAGTGAAACGAGAGAATGAGGGTGAAGAAGGAGTCTACTGAGTACCTGATAGAAATCAGGATCGAACGTTGGTTGATGATGTCAAAAAGACACTTCCAGCCTAGCACCTCTGCTCTAATTGGCTTCAGTACTTAAGGAAGTTTTCTGGTTTGGGTAAAAATGACACTGTCACCACAATGACATCCTAAGAGCTAAACCACGTTAAAGAACAAGAAAAGAGGGTGTTTAGGCTGTGGCAGTGAGGGGCCTGAGACCCAGGAGGTCCACAGTGACTGCACTGACCTAAAAGTGTATCCTTTCTCATTTCTTACATTTTTTTCTGTTCTGATAAGATCTCTTTTTAATTTCTTTGTTTCTTTTTCTTGCTTTTTTTCTTTTTAAAAAATAATATGGACACCCAAATTACCATAACACAATTCTATCACTACAAACACACACACAAAGTTATACAGTAGTTATTTAGATTTGATACTGTGCCATATTTCACCAGAAGTGTTTCTGTACATCATTTCATTAACCTCTGGGACTTCTGATGACACTGTGGAAGCCTCTGTTGAAAATCATCTGGTGAATTAATCTTAACTTACTCTGACTCTATTAAATTGCTAGGGGTCACAGAGAAACTTTAAAAGTAAGTGTTTGCCCTGTAGCCAGTGATCGTGTCTTACCATCATACATAGTTAAGTATAATAATCAATCACAATGACATGTATAGGTTACCTGTTTATTATGTATTGGCATTTATCTCTAAGCAAAAGCTTCAGGATTGAATTTAATAGTAAGATTAGATCAGCACTGGCTTCCCTGCTGATGAGTCTACTGGTATTTTCTACAATGTAGCTGAGGATTGTCCATAGATAAACAAAAATTTTTGTAAGATCTTGAATGATTATTTAGTGGTGTAGATCCAGTAGTGAGAGAGACAGGGATCCAGCCCTGGAAAAGGCTGATATTGACTGGAGTGAGCTGAGGATCTGAGCTTAGAGCACAAGATGGTTAGAGCTATGTGAGATCAGCTCTGGGAGGTGAGACAGGCTGGCCTCACCTAGGAACAGGGGTATGTTGGGTGTGTGCGTGTGTGTGCATGCATGCGTGTGTGTGTGTGTGTGTGTGTGTGTGTGTGTGTGTGTGTGTGTGTGTGTGTGTGTTGCCCATGGAGGTCAGAATAGGGCAATGGATGTCCTGGACCTGGAGTTAGGATGGTTGTGAGACATCATGTGGATGCTGAGAATTGACCTGAGTTCTCTGCTAGAGTAACAAGTGCTCTAAACTACTGAGCCATCTCTCCAGTTTATGATCCAGAAATTAAAAATATGGTGAAATTCCATTATTTGCATGATACAAGTGGAACTGAGACATGATCCTAAGCTAAATAAACTACATGTAGTAGAAAAATAATGCATGATGTCACTCTGCTTAAAATCTAAAACAACAGACCTTGTAGAAGTAGAGAAAATAGTGGGTAATGGAGGCTGGGCAGATTAGAACTGGAACCTGTTGATCAAAGAGTATAGAATTTGAATTAGGGAGCTAAATAACTTTTGAGATCTACTGCACAATATGCCAATAATACATTGTGCTTTTCAAAACTGTCAAACAAATTTATGTTCTCACTCCAAAAATGAAAAGTATTTGAGTTTGTGGATATGTCAGTTAGTTTGATTTAATCAATCTACATTGCATACATATGACATCACTTTGAAGCCTGAAAATAGGCAATTAATGTAAAATTATAAATCTGTCATTTGATAAGGGAATTAGCTGTATAAAACATGCAAATATCTGTATTTGCAAAAAATCACAGAGAGACAAAAGGAATTCTATTTGTTCATAACTTTCTCTATTCTAGGGAACACATCAGCTACTCAGGTGAAATTGTATGAAATTCTGTAGGTAGCTATTCATGATGACTTGCAGTAAACGACATTCTAAGGACACTGTGGTGAAGCAGGACACATCTGGGTCCATTGCAAACTTTCTGCCTCTCCTGTAGAGAGAGCAAACTACAATAGGAAGGTCTCAGCTGGGTTGTCACAACATGATTTCCTGGTGTCATTTTGTTGTGAGCCCAGGATGTCACTCTCCTTGACACTAAGTTGGCAGGGTCCTTGGCCAAATGGGTTGGGGAGTCATTGTGAAGAGAGGGACTTAAAGGACCTCTGGAAGCTTTTCATGGGACTCTGACCTCAAGTGTTTAAGCTGCAAGGATTCTCTATCTGCTACAATGACCACAAACTTGACTGTTATGGTGTCTTAGTGGTCTTTCCTTTATCGTGCTGCAGAGGCCTATCATAGATTTAATTAGGAATCATTAAACTTTGAGAGACAATTCAGTTAATCCATTTCTTCTGAAATCAGAATAGATCACCTAGTTACATATTAATCCATTACTTATGGTTGATTCATTTCTAAGGAATTAAGACTTCCACTCATCTGGACAAGAGTCGAATGCCTGGGCTCAGACCCAGAGAGGCCTGCCCCTAGATCCCATCCCTGGGCACCAGCCATTCTGGAGAAGACCTGCCTAACTTGGCCCCAGGTTCTGGCCATCGGGCAGGATCCCCTCTACCCCCACCAGGAAGGTTCCTCTTCTCCAAGACCCCCGGCAGACCCTGCAATCTCCACGCCCTGCCCCCACGCCCATCCACCCAAGACCCCAGCCACTTCCTGAGACTTAGAGACCAGCCCCCAGCTCCCATCCCACCCCGGAGCTCCCATCTGGACAAGAGCCTCCAGCTCCCATCCCGCCCCGGAGCTCCCATCTAGACAAGAGAGAGAGGCTTCCTGAATCTGTCAGCTCTGTCTGGACCAAGAGCACTGATAAGACCAAGAATGAATCCACAAGGAGATGGGCAGACGTCAAGGCAGAAGTACATACAACAAAATGAAGAGCAATACAGCATCACCGGAACCTAGCCCTCCTCCAACAACTAGACCTGAACATCAGAAGATGGAAGAAGCAGAAGAAAGCAACCTTATGAATAACATCATGACAAGGGTAGAGGGTTATATAGAAGAAATCACAAATGAAATTGAGGAAAAGACAAACAAAAAATGGGAATAACGCTATAAAAAACTAGAGGAAAGGACAAATAAAGCAGAAGAAAACAATAAATCCCTGAAAGAAAATCATGAAAAAGCAATGAAACAGATAAAGGAAACAGTCCAAAACCTGAAAAGGGAAATAGAAAAAATGAAGAAGACACAAACAGAGGGAATGCTGGAAATAGAAAATATGAGTAAACGAACGGGAACTTCAGATGCAAGCATAACCAACAGAATGCAAGAGATGGAAGAGAGGATCTCTGGCATTGAAGATATGGTAGAAGAAATAGATTCATCAGTCAAAGAAAATACTAAAGCCAACAAGTCATGACCAAAATGTCCAAGAAATTTGGGACACCATGAAAAGACCAAAAGACCTACAAATAATAGGGATCGAGGAAGAAGAATACCAACTCAAAGACACAGAAAATATATTCAACAAGATCATAGAAGAAAACTTTCCCAACTTAAAGAAGGAAATGCCTATGAAGATACAAGAAGCCTATAGAACACCAAACAGACTAGACCTCCCCAAAACGTCCCCTTGCCACATAATAATTAAACAACTAAACATACAGAATAAAGAAAGAATATTAAGAGCAGCAAAGGAAAAAGGCCAAGTGACTTATAAAGGCAAACCCATCAGAATAACACCCGATTTCTCAATGGAGACTTTGAAAGCCAGAAGGACCTGGATAGATATAATGCAGACACTAAGAGACCATGGATGCCAGCCTAGACTAATATACCCAGCAAAATTTTCAATCATCATAGACAGGAGTGAACAAGACATTCCAAGACAAAGCCAGATTTAAACAATACTTATCCACAAACTCAGCCCTACAGAAAGCACTAGAAGGAAAATTCCAACCTAAGGAAGTCAGATACACCCTCGAAAACACAGGCAATAGATAATGCCACAGCAGTAAACCCCAAAGAAGAGAAGTACATACACACTACCACCAAAAGATGATAGAAATGAACAATCACTGGTCATTAATATCCCTTAATATCAATGGACTTAACTCACCTATAAAAAGACACAGGCTTACAGAATGGATACAAAAGCAGGACCCATCTTTCTGCTGCATACAAGAAACACACCTCAAATTCAATGATAGATACTACCTAAGAATAAAAGGCTGGAAAAAGACTTTCCAATCAAATGGTCTTAAGAAGCAAGCAGGTGTAGCCATCCTAATATCCAGCAAAATAGACTTCAAACTAAAATCAATCAAAAGAGATCAAGAAGGGCATTACATACTCATCACAGGAAAGATCCATCAAGATGAAGTTTCAATTCTGAACATTTATGCCTCAAACACAAGGGTACTCACATATGTAAAAGAAACATTAGTAAAGCTTAAACCACATATAAAACCCCACACATTAATAGTGGGAGACTTCAACACCCCACTCTCACCACTGGACAGATCTCCCAAATCGAAACTTAACAGAGAAATAAAGGACTTAACTGATGTTATGACTCAAATGGACTTAATCGATACCTACAGAACATTCCATCCTAACAAAAAAGAATATACCTTCTTCTTAGCACCCCATGGAACCTTCTCTAAAATCGACTACATACTTGGCCACAAAACAAATCTCAACAGATACAAAACAATTGGAATAACCTCCTGCATTCTGTCAGACCACCATGGTTTAAAGTTAGATTTCAACAACAAAAACTACAGAAAACCTACAATCTCATGGAAACTAAATAATGCTCAACTGAATCACCAATGTGTTAAGGAAGAAATAAAGAAAGAAATCAAAGACTTCCTAGAGATCAATGAAAATGAAGACACCACATACCCAAACTTATGGGACACTATGAAAGCAGTGCTAAGAGGGAAATTCATAGCACTAAATGCCCACATAAATAAGCTGGAGAAATCTCACACTAGTGACTTAACAGCACACCTGAAAGCTCTAGAACAAGAAGAAGCAAAGTCTCCCAGGAAGAATAGACATCAGGAAATTAACCAAATGAGAGCTGAAATTAATAAAATAGAAACAAAGAGAACAATACAAAAAATTAATGAAACAAAGAGTTGGTTCTTAGAGAAAATTAACAAGATAGACAAGCCCTTATCCAAATTAACCAAAAGACACAGAGAGAGAGAGCGCATCCAAATTAACAAAATCAGAAATGAAAAGGAGGACATAACAACAGACAATGAGGAAATCCAGAGAATCTTCACGTCATACTTCAAAAACCTCTACTCCGCAAAACTGGAAAATCTAAAAGATATAGATAATTTTCTGGATAGGTCCCATATACCTAATTTAAATCAAGACCAGATAAACTATTTAAATAGTCCAATAACCACTAAGGAAATAGAATCAGTCATTAAAAGACTCTCAACCAAAAAAAGCCCAGGACCAGATGGTTTCAGCACAGAATTCTACTAGATCTTCAAAGAAGAGTTAATACCAATACTCTTTAAATTGTTCCACACAACAGAAGCAGAAGGAACATTACCAAACTCCTTCTATGAGGCTACAATTACCCTGATTCCTAAACCAAACAAGGATAAAACAAAGAAAGAGAACTACAGACTGATCTCCCTCATGAACATTGATGCAAAAATACTCAATAAAATACTGGAAAACAGACTCCAAGAACACATCAAAACAATTATCCACCATGATCAAGTAGGCTTCATCCCAGGGATACAAGGGTGGTTCAACATAGAAAGTCTGTCAATGTCATACACCATATAAACAAACCACATGATCATCTCACTAGATGCAGAAAAGGCATTTGACAAAATCCAATACCCCTTCATGATAAAGGTCTTGGAGCGACCAGGAATACAGGGAACATACTTAAACATAATAAAGGCAATTTACAGCAAGTCAACAGCCAACATCAAATTAAGTGGAGAGAAACTCAAAGCGATTCCACTAAAATCAGGAACAAGGCAAGGCTGTCTACTCTCCCCATACTTATTTAATATAGTACTTGAAGTTCTAGCCAGAGCAATAAGACAACATAAGGAGATTAAGGGGATACAAATAGGAAAAGAAGAGGTCAAGCTTTCCCTATTTGCAGATGACATGATAATATACTTGAGTGACCCCAAAAATTCAACCTTCAGCAACATAGCAGGATACAAGATCAACTAAAAAAAAAAATCAGTAGCCCTCCTATATACAATTGACAAACAAACAGGCTGAGAAGGAAATCAGAGATACATCACCCTTTACAATAGCCACAAATGATATAAAATACCTTGGGGTAACTCTAATTAAGCAAGTGAAAGACCTATATGACAAGACCTTTAAGTCCCTGAAAAAAGAATTTGAAGAAGGTGTCAGAAAATGGAAAGATCTCCCATGCTCATGGATAGGCAGGATTAACATAGTAAAAATGGCAATCTTACCAAAAGCAATCTACAGATTCAATGCAATCCCCATCAAAATACCAACACAATTCTTCACAGACCTGGAAAGAGTAATACTCAACTTCGTATGGAAAAACAAAAACCCAGGATAGTCAAAAGAATCCTGTAAAATAAAACAACCTCTGGAGGCATCACGATCCCTGACCTCAAGCTCTACTATAGAGCTACAGTAATAAAAATAGGTTGATACTGGCATAAAAACCAACATGTAGACCAATGGAATCGAATTGAAGACCCTGACATTAATCCGCACACCTATGAACATATAGTTTTGGACAAAGAAGTCAAAACTATACAATGGAAAAAAGAAAGCATCTTCAACAAATGGTGCTAGCATAACTGGATATCAATGTGTAGAAGGCTGCAAATAGATCCATATCTGTCACCTTGCACAAAACTTAAGTCCAAGTGGATCAAAGACCTCAACATAAATCCAGCTACTCTGAACCTAATAGAAGAGGAAGTAGGAAATAGTCTTGAACACATTGGCATAGGAGATCACTTCCTAAATATAATACCAGTAGCACAGACACTGAGAGAAACAATCAATCAATGGGACCTCTTGAAACTGAGAAGCTTTTGTAGAGCAAAGGATATGGTCAACAAGGCAAAGCGACAGCCTACAGAATTGGAAAAGGTCTTCACCAACCCCACATCTGACAGAAGACTGATATCCAGAATATATAAAGAACTCAAGAAATTAGACATCAAAATGCCCAACACTCCAATTAAGAAATGGGCTATAGAACTAAACAGAGAATTCTCAACAGAGGAAGTTCAAATGGCTGAGAGACATTTAAGGAATTGCTCAGCATCCCTAATCATCAGGGAAATGCAAATCAAAATGACTCTGAGATACCACCTTACACCTGTCAGAATGGCTAAGATCAAAAACACTGAAGACAGCTTATGCTGGAGAGGATGTGGAGCAAGGGGAACTCTCCTCCACTGCTGGTGGGAATGCAAGCTTGTACAACCACTTTCGAAATCAATATGGTGCTTTCTTAGAAAATTGGGAATCCATCTCCCCCAAAATCCAGCTATACCACTCTTGGGCACATACACAAGGAATGCTCAATCGTACCACAAGGGCACTTGCTCAGCTATGTTCGTATTAGCATTGTTTGTAATAGCCAGAACCTGGAAACAACCTAGATGCCCTTCAACTGAAAAATGAATAAAGAAAATGTGGTACATATATACAATGGAGTAGTACTCAGCAGAGAAAAACAATGACATCATGAGGTTTGCAGGCAAATGGATGGATCTAGAAAAAATCATTCTGAGTGAGGTAACTCAGACTTAGAAAGACCAACATGGTATGTACTCACTCATAGGAGGATACTAGATGTAAAACAAAGATGACTAGACTGCTACTCATAACTCCAGGGAGCCTACCTAGAAAACAATACCCCAAGAAAGACACAGGGATTGCCTAATGACAGAGAAATGGATAAGATCTACATGAACAACCTGGACATGAGTGGGGGTAATGAAGGACAAAGGTCGAGGGAAAGAGAGCTTAGGGGAGCAGGAGATTTCAGCTGGATCAAGAACAGAGAGGGAGAACAAGGAATAAGAGACCATGGTAAATGAAGACCACATGGAAATAGGAAGAAGCAAAGTGCTAGAGAGGTCCACAGAAACCCACAAAGATACCTCCACAATAGACTACTGGCAGTGGTCGAGAGTCAGCTCGAACTGACCTACTCTGGTGATAGAATGGCCAAACACCCTAATTGTCGTGCTAGAAACCTCATCCAATGACTGAGGGAACTGGATGCAGAGATCCACAGCCAGGCCCCGGTGGACCTCCAGGAGTCCACTTGGCGAGAAAGAGGAGGGTTTGTATGAGTGAGAATTGTTGAGACCAAGGTTGGAAAAAAGCACAGGGACAAATAGCCAAACGAATGGAAACACATGAACTATGAACCAATAGCTGAGGAGCCCCCAACTGAATCAGGCCCTCTGGATAAGTGAGACAGTTAATTAGCTTGATCTGTTTGGGAGGCACCCAGGCAGTGGGACCGGGACCTGTCCTCAGTGCATGAGCTGGATGTTTGGAACCTGGGTCATATACAGGGACACTTGGCTCAGCCTGGGAGGAGGGGACTGGACCTGCCTGGACTGAATCTACCAAGCTGAACTCAATCCTCAGGGGAGTCTTTGCCCTGGAGGAGATGGGACTGGGGTGTGGGCTGGGGGGAAGGCGGGGTTGGGGGAGGGGGGAGAACAAGGGAATCCGTGGCTGATATGTAAAATTAAAGTAAATTATAAAATTAAAAAAAAGACTTCCAGGCAATCCAAACTCAAGGTTGTAGAGAGAAGCTCCTTTTCTGGACATGATCCAGCTACTCACCTGAGACTGAATTTGTAAGTTCTATTCTCCTATGCCAGCCCATTGAGTGCTGGAATTATAAATGAGCATCACTGTATCGGGCTCAAACCTCAGAACCCTTGCGTGCAGTCCTTTCCAGGAGGGAGACTTGTCTGCACATCACTTTGATTTTGAAACCATATATTGTTGCTGTAGGGGAAAATGTCATTTCTGGCTTAGAGGATGAACTACATTATGTAGGGTAGCAGCCTGACTCTGCAAAGAGAGTTGTCATTCAGCTGTGGCTGTGTGCTTTGCAGGCTCTCCCACAATGCATCAGGCCAACCACTCCTGAGAAATATGATAAATAAATCCATTCCTGCATTTCTGTCAAGATAAATATGTATGTTGCTTAAAAGTGTGTGTATTAGTTACTTTTCTGTTACTGAAACAGAACACCATGATCAAGGTGACCTCTATGAGAAAGACTAGGGCATGTGGTTCTATGTGTTAAAGTAAGAAGAAGCATGATAACAGGAGCAGAGAGCTCAAGGCTCACATCATTTACTGTAATTACACACACACACACACACACCACCACCACCACCACCACCACCACCACCACCACCACCAGGGAATGGCAGAGAAAGAAAGAATGAGAGAGAGAGAGAGAGAGAGAGAGAGAGAGAGAGAGAGAGAGAGAGAGAATTGGGAATGGTGTGAGTCTTTGAAACCTCAAAGCCTGCCCTAGCAATGGACTTCCTCCACCAAGACCATATTTCCTCACATCCCCATCAGCATCGCCTACTGGAAACCAGATGTTCAAATACATGAGCCTAGGCGAGACATCCTCCCTAAAAACCTAGACAGAAAGGAGTCATGGGACACTGCTGCAAGCCAAAAAATATATGAAGTAGCATTTCAGCTGGTTATGACAAGCTAATACCTGGAAGAAGCTTGGGCCTTCCAGAGGTCAAGATGGGGCTCAAGGAGTCTTGGTGATATTGGCTTTTGATTATTAGCTGTTTCCTACTATGAATTTCTTGTGTTCTATTGTAGCTTTTCCATCATTCTTTGGGCACAATTTATCCTCTACTAAAGGAATATTTAGATAACCTTTTGTGCAGTAACAGAGCCAGGATCCCTAATTTCAGGCCTTTTTGTAATTATTGTCATTAGCTGCATCTGGCCAGGACCATCCCCAGATGGACCAAAGTATCTTACCAGAGATACCTCTGTACTCTCTAAGAACAGACTTAAGCATCCAGACTGTTTGAGAAGGTCTGGCAGATGTGCTAATTAAACTTAACTTTCTCCTTTCCAAGCCTTATCTCTAGTTTTAGATCCACCCTTAACAATTAACTCAGAACTAAAGGGTTCCAACTTACAGGTACTTCTAGCTGTGATGGAAGTTGGCTAGCCAAGTTACCTAGCGACTGAGCACACTAGCCAGAAATGGTGGGAGCAGAGATAGCTTGGAGAGATAAGAGTCTAAGGGATAAAAAGGCGGTTTTATTTTCAGAGAGAGACTAGACATGAGAAGAGAGAACAGGAGAACTAGATGGAGAACTAGAAGATTGAGATGGAAGATGAGGAAGAGCCTGATGAGGAAGAATGAAATGGATAAGAATGGGATGAGAAAGACCTAGATGGGGCAGAACAAAGATGAGAGAATTAAGATAGAACTTACACTGACAGCAGATAAAGGTAGAGAGAAATCACACAAGAAGGGAGCTAGGCATGAGAACAGAACTGAAGCTATGTAGATAGGATTTTATCCCAGAGGAATAAAATAGATGGACAAAGAGCTGGGTGTACTTAGATTCATTTCTCGACATTCATAGTTTCTCTTCTGGTATCCTGGGAATAATATTATTAAGGCTAGTCCTATAATAATATTTGAGAGGACACAAATATAGAACAGAAACTCTATATTCTCTAAGTCCACAAAAAGCGGTGCTGGGAGACTTAGGAAGTTGGACAGGACAATGGAGGTATACCAGCATGTGTTGCCCAGAACAAACCAAGAAGACCTTGTGTTCCTGTGTCTGGTCTGTGTCCTTCAGGTGTGTCTTACAGCTCTCCATGGCTTGCTGGACTGCAATGGCCTGGAGAGGCAGAGAAGTTGGGTCTTGATGAGTTGAAGCATTTCCTTCCCTATGTACAGAAAATCAGTACAGAGATTTTAGAAGAGGAGTGTAAGCTCTTTTGAAATGGGAACTGCTGTGGGATGGTCTGTATGACAAATGTGTTGTTGATTGGTCAATAAATAAATCACTGATTGGTCAGTGGCCAGGCAGGAAGTATAGGCGGGACTAACAGAGAGGAGAATTGAGAGAACAGGAAGCTGGGTGAAGGAGACACTGCCAGCCTCCATCAGGACAAGGAAGATGTAAAGTACCGGTAAGCCACAAGCCACGTGGCAAGGTATAGATTTATAGAAATGGATTAATTTAAGCTGTAAGAACAGTTAGCAAGAAGCCTGCCACGGCCATACAGTTTGTAACGAATATAAGTCTCTGTGTTTCCTTGGTCGGGTTTGAGCGGCTGTGGGACTGGCGGGTGAGAGAGATTTGCCCTGACTGTGGGCCAGGCAGGAAAACTCTAGCAACAGGGAACAACTCAGAGATACTTCCATAGAGCAGAGAAATCTGAAGCAGTGTGTTTAAGCCATTTACCTGCCTCTGAATCCACTCCAATGTGTGCTCAAGGGAGCAAAGCAAGGTGGCTTTAAACACCTTCACTGTTGCTTGGATCCTAAGGGCTTCCTTTGGGGAGGGGGTGAGAAAGCAAGTCGTCAATGATACAGACACCCAGAGTCATTTGAAGGCAAACAGCAGACTTGTTTATTCAATAACAGGGAAGGCCTTATATACCCTCCTCCCAGCACCCAAGCTGTGTCCCAATATGGTGGCATTGTGTGGTCATCTATCATTGGCGGGGCACGATCAGAATCTCTGACAGCTCCTCTTGCGAGGCCCTCAGGCAGACTCCAGGTTGGCTCATAAGGAAGTATGTTATATGCATTCCTTGGCAACTGGTTTGAGGCAATTTCCCCGACCCTATGGGCCTGTCCTACTACACTGCACCATGCAGCTGTGGGAGGAGCCCAGGGGCTTCTCTCCACAGGAGGTCTGAGCATGGGCTCATCTTCTGTGTGGGATGCCAGCAAGTTACTGACCACAAATTAGATGACATTGAGATTACTTGTGCCTTGGTGGCCAGGGAATCCTAGGCTCAGTTCAGGCTCTGTCCTAACATGGTTGATGCTGTTTGTTATATAAGTTACTACCTTTTTGTAGAAATTTACTTTATTTCCTCTCTAAAGGATGCACCATAATGGTTTTCAAAGTTATTTAAGGCATAGAACCATCTTCTCAAAGTAAATATAACACCTAAACTGAATGCATCTGTGACTGTATGATTTTTGACATGCATTTTTCCCTTGGTTCTGCACTCTTCTTTGTTTTTGTTGTCTCCAATAGCTAGGTCCTTTTATGTCTCCAGGGCAGGTTTGTTTTCTAGTTCCCTAACAGAAACTGTGTGTCAACTACATCACTTCCATTATAAAAGCATGTTTTTGAAAGTTACCTGACCCAAAGGGGAATTTTACTTCATCTCCCAGAAGAATGTTATGCTCTGTCTATTTGGAATAGGAAGGCATTAAGCTGTATTTGTTATCTAATAAGAGTCTGACAGGACAGGATCCTGAAGCAATGGTTGCTTGGAGTTTTAAGTTTATTCAAGTTAATTTAAGCATTTTTTTTTAGTTTGTTTTGAGACAGAGTCTTTCTCTACAGGCTTGGCTGGCCTTGCACTCAGAGATCTGTCACACTTTGCCTCTCAATCATGGATTTAGGTGTGAGAAACCATGGCTAGAAGCTTGGATTTACTTTGCAATGTGAGTCCAACTAGGGAGACTTTTATTTAACAAAAAGCCACACATTCTGCCTACAGTCTCAGGTCAAGAACTTCCTAACAATGAGAAGCCCAGGAATTCTTAGGAACCACGGATGCAGCAGTAATTAGGATGTCTAAATATTAGGGATATTTCTTCACATCATTTTTTTAAAAATTTCCATATTTTCCAGCCTCCTTGATTTATGTTTAATTCTGTTTCTGAATTATGCTTCTGAGTATATGCATCTCTTATGACTTAAATCTCCATAATGGCTCTGTATCTGTTATCTTTAAAATAAATACAACAGTCTGTCTTGGTTGCTTAAAAACATGTGAATTATTTACATTTATAAAATACCATGACCAAGGCAACTTCTAGGAGAAAGACTAGGGAATGTGGTTCTAGGCATAGCATCAAGGCACGGCCGCAGGAGCAGAGAGCTGAGGTCTCATATCATTTCCTGTAATTACACACACACACACACACACACACACACACACACACCAGGACATAGCAGAGAGAGAGAGAGAGAGAGAGAGAGAGAGAGAGAGAGAGAGAGAGAGAGAGAGAGAATTGGGAATGGTGTGAGTCTTTGAATCCTCAAAGCCTGCCCCAGGAGTGGACTTCCTCCACCAAGACCATATTTCCTCACATCCCCAACAGCATCACCTACTTGGAACCAGATGTTCAAATACAGGAGCCTAGGGGACATCCTCACTAAAAACCACCATGGAAAGAAAGGTGGAATGGGACACAAACAGAGAACAGAAACTCTGTATTCTCTAAGTCCATGCAAAGTGGTGCTGGGAGACTTAGGAAGTTGGACAGGACAATGGAGGTATTCCAGCATGTGTCCCCACCACAAACCACAGGACGTGAGAAGCCCAGGTAATCTTAGGAACCATGGATGCAGCAGTAACCACAAATGTGTAAACATTAGAGGTATTTCTTAACACCATTTTTTTCTATCCTTTTCCATTTTCCTGGATTCCTGTTTAATTCTTTTTGGAATTATGCTTCTGAATATGTGCATGTCTTATGATTTAAATCTGCATAATGATTCTGTATCTGTTATCTTTAAAATAAATACAAGGCTGTCTTGGTTGTGTTATTCCTTACCTACCGCCCTCTCCCCTAGGTAAAAATTATGCTTTTATGAAGAGTTTCCCAGTAGAAGCTAACACGCTGTTGTCATTTCCAAACCTGATACACTTCAGTGCACACTGATGAAAAAGCAGAGATTTCTAGTTCTTTCGTCCTTGTGGATGTCCAAGACTGACAAAGGCCATGTGACCGTCATGGCGTCCTACCCTAGAGTCCAGCAGGGACTGAGATGGACCTGCTCAGAGAGGCTCCTGCTGCGGAGAGACCCTGAAGCTGTGGATACTGAGCACACAGGAGGAACTGGGCTGACTGGGAAGAGCTTCCCTAGGCCTGAGCATGAGGGAGGGGAGTACAGGGTTCTGGAGAGAGACGATGGGAGCCCTGGATTCCATGGGCCCTCTGTGATGCCAATTCTGGCCTGGACATTTGAGAGGTACCTCTCTGCCAGGGCCTAAGCTGGGCTGGCACCACAGGATTGAGGCCTTAATGGGAGGAAACACACGTGGCTTGGGATAGAGGAGGTTATAAGAGGTAGGAAAGTGCTCAGATCTGCATGGTTGTAAAGCACAGAAGTTGTTAGACTCATCTGAGCAGTCATGATGGAGAAGGGCATAGAGCTAAGAGGGTGGAGGAAGCTCGGCCCTGGTTCCAGAAGAGGATAGGGAAACTAATTCCAGATGTAGAACAGCCCTTACTGAAATTGCTGGCACCTTAATGGTGAAGCTGTGGGACAGAGATACCGTTTCCAGGAAGGCCCATCTACAGTGACCTGGGCTCTGTCTCCCATGTCTCCAGGACCAATGGTGCTTTTCCTCTCCTTTCTTCCATATGACACAAAGGAGAAAAAAGTTCACCCTGAGCCCCAGGACAGGAGACTCCCAAGCTCAGCTTTAGACCTGACAGAAGGGCAGGCACTGCAGAGTGGGACAAGTAAAAATGAGCTGGCAATGGCCTTGCCTGGGCTTTGGGTTTGGGGTGTATATTGTGGGCATGAGCAGAGAGCAGAAGTGTGCCATTGGCCTGCCTAGTATAGAGATGGTCCCTGTGATAGGAAACCAGACTTCTGATTGAGCAAAGAGAACTTTATTGAGTTGTGACTTCTGTTCCCAAACAATCTTGGATTAAGCTGTAGGGGAGATGCTGAGTTAGAGAGGGGTCTGGTTTGCTCTGGAGTTAGCTGCGTTCCATCATTTTCTTTATCCAGGATAGGAAACCTGACACTCTGGTGAAGGCTCTTGGTGCTGAACCATCCTTACGTCCATAGGAGACGATGCCTGCAACCACTTTGTTACACAAGAGAGGTCCTCCAGAATCCCCCTGTGAATGGAGAGGGGCCACAAGGGTTTGAGCTGTTGTTCATTCTAGTCCCCAAATCCCTCTCATTTCAAGGCTCCTCTCAGAGAAGCATGAGGTGTGTGCTCTGCTTGTGGGAGATCAGAGAGCAGGCCTGGGTGTCCCTGGGCTTCCTGCTCTGATTGTGGACAGGGTTACTGCTTCACCTCCCTCCTGAGCCCAGCCTCTGCCCTTTCTCCAGGTCTGTGATCCACTCTCTATAAGGGTGTGTGGGACCCTCATCTCCAGGCCATTGTTTAAGAACATGGGGGCAGATGAGTGGGCCTGAGGTGAGCATGGAGGACGAGACCATGGACAAAAGTGGTGTCTGCTCTGTGTAGACACCTGCTTGTGTTAGTGACACAGGTAGGGACACAGCTTTCTAAAGCCTGGACCTGGATGTCAGGAATACTGTGCAAATCCTGCTTTTATACCAGCTGCCTTCACTGAGGCTCCTTGTGAGCTTGAGGGGGCCTAGTTAGATAATGGTTACTGCTGCTCCCAGGAAGAAAGGTCACAGCCAGTGGGCAAAGGAGTCCCTTGATGTTTGATCTCTAAGTCCCAGATAGCTTTTCCTCTCCCATGGAGGATGAAAATCGAACTTACCTTATAGGAAGCTCTCTTGATCTTTGGATCCCCTGCACAAATCTTATTGGTTTTGTTGTAGTAATCTTCTAAGTGGGACTCACACTCCTGATCCTTCTGTATTTCCAGCTCCACCTCTTGTAGTGTGTTTGAGAATTTGCCCCCAGGGGCTATCCTTCCCCAACCAGCCACAGAACACACATCCCCTGGCTTCACATAGACCTTGCGCCTGGGCAGGTCGAGGGGCCTCACAGCTTTAGTCCTCTTGGCCTTCTTCTCCAGCTGTTGGGGAAGAGGCAGGAGAGACCAGCTCAGACAGGAGCCTGCCGGTCTGGGACACTTTGACAACCAGGATGGCAGGGAGGAAAGGAATGGGATGAGAACAAGAGGGGTGATCCTTGGACCATGATAAGAGTAGCAGGTCTCACCTTTAAGAGCATGATGTCATTGAGTTTTTTCTGTTCATTATAGGCAGGATGTGGGATGATTCTTGCCACAGGGATGATCTGCTGGGTCTCCTCCTGTTCTTCAATGTTGTGGGCCCCCAAGGTGACAATTATTTTGCTGTGCAGAGAGCAGAGTGTAGATAAGAGATGGGGAATCAGAGAAGATCCAGCCCAGGAGGTGTGAAGGGCAGGGTGTGCTGGCCATGGTGGAACCCTAGCTGAGGAAAACTGAAGGGACAAGAGTGACTGTGCCTTCTGCTTCTTAGCCATAAAAACGATAGAATTCTAGAGCACCAGTAGCTGCACCACACTGCCCAGAGTCCTTGTGCTAGGAAAGCACATTGTATTGTTTGGATTGTGTTGCAATGCTAACTCTGATCTACATGTGCTTGAGTCCTTAGCCGTTACTCTGGTGCCAGCCTGGTTCTCATTCATGAGAATTG
The DNA here is from genome assembly GCF_949786415.1 of Peromyscus eremicus. Lineage (NCBI taxonomy): Eukaryota > Metazoa > Chordata > Mammalia > Rodentia > Cricetidae > Peromyscus > Peromyscus eremicus. The sequence continues at coordinate 66,089,700 of NC_081425.1, read as the reverse complement.
CTGGGCCCTCTCTCATCCCAAACTCCTTAGGAAGAAGGCAGGGTCTCCATGGAATGTTCCCAGGAGGGTATGGACTGTTTCTTGCTCCTCACCTCCCTTTACAGTGAGCAGCAGTCAGCACAAAATCCTCTCGTATGAGGCAGCCACCACACATCTGAGTAATATCTCCGTCCTTGATGACAAGATAAGCCATGTAGGGTCGAGAGTGGGGCTTGGCCTCATGTCCCCCGATGATCTCCCCTGAAGAAAAAGACAATATTTTTGTATGCACCTGCTAGTCCACTGGAGGGGCTTTTTGTAATGGCTCCAGACTTGCTAGGCATTTGGGAGCCAGGGAGGCCTAGATTTAGGAGCAGACTGAGAGGAGATCCCTCAAGTTCTTTTGGGACAGTGTTGTTTTCTAGGGGCAAGGCTTTAGTTTACACTTTGTGGCATCCTATTTCTTCAGGCCTGGCATATACTAGGTGCTCAGTAAAGGTCACTGGCTTCATGAGTGATAACTCCCCATTCATTCTTAGATGCAGGTGCTGGCATTCTAGAAAGCAGAGAAATTAGGACTTGCCCAGTGGTTCATCCTTGAACACTGTGGAACCACTTGCCCAGTGGTTCATCCTTGAACACTGTGGAACCACTTGCCCAGTGGTTCATCCTTGAACACTGGGAAGCAGAGATGGAGGAAAGGACCTAGTGGCTTGGGATCATCAAAAGCACTTATTCTGAGGACAGCATTTCCACCTATTCTGGGATCCAGGTTTCTTGGATGAGTACATGGTGAGGAGGTTGACTGTATCATCATAGATGCAGAAGCCAGGCCCATTCTGCCTGCTCCAGGAGAACATAACGTTCTCTGCTTTGCAGGTTTCCCTTTACCATGGACTTCTAGGAAAACCCACTTTCTAGATGACAAGTATGGCTCAGGGAGGGGCTGGCACTCGATGGCTCTTCCTGAGAAAGGCCTCTGCCCTCCCACTGCTGGTGACAGAAGGGTTAGGGCCACCAAGGGAGGTGTTGCTCACTCACCTGCCTTTGTCCTGGGGGGCAGAGAGAAGGCCAGCAGGAACAGGAGGAGCTTCATCTTCTCTGGGAGGCCGAGTAGGACCCAGCACCTGGGGCTTTGCCCTTGCTCTCTCTTAACCTCTAGGAGACGAAGGAGGTGGAGTGAGCTCGGCGACCTTGTGCCCCCTCTCTTTTTATGATGCTTCATCACAGAAGGCTTTCTATGAAAGCTCCCACCCCCATTGCCTCTGCCTGGTGACGTCTTCTGAGTGCTTGTGTGAGAATCACGAAGTAACCACAGCAGAACCCACAGCTAATGCCTCAGAGAGCCAGCAGTTCCAGCCCATGGCCGGAACACAAGGGTACAGGGTGGGGTTTGTGGGGTATGGTATCAGAGTCCCAGAAACCCAAGTTCCCAGTGCTGGAAGATCAGTGCTCTCAATGCCACAGTGCTCAGTCCAAAAGGAGAGATTGAGGCTCATCTCTTGTACAAGAACCAAGCCTTAGCTGACCACCTAGTTGGGGTTAACCAGGGGCATCCATGACCAGAGTACAGTTTGGGGAGGGCAATGGTAGAGTGATGGACAAGGCAGTAACAGACAGGCCTAGCAAACACTATTCAACCTATTTAGCAGCAGAGCTTCAAAAGTTCCATGTGACAAATCCCTTTCCTATGAAATACCCACATGTGACATTTATTGACATGAAATAAGAGATTGCTCCAGGCTTAGAGCTGAACCCCTCACTGACCGAAGCCTTGGTCATTCCTGCTTCTTCAGAAAATCTGAGTTGTCCCATGCAAACCTATGAACTAAGGTTAGAAAAAGTCTAGTTTCCTACAGGACAGTCAGGTCACTAAATTACTGATATAGTGCAACGTAAGAAAGCAAGCCAGGCTGCTAAAACTCAACAATTGTCTCTCTCTCTCTCTCTCTCTCTCTCTCTCTCTCTCTCTCTCTCTCTCTCTCTCTCTCTCTCTGTGTGTGTGTGTGTGTGTGTGTGTGTGTTTGTGTGTGTATGTGTGTGTGTTTGTGTGTGTGTATGTATGTGTGTGTGTGTGTGTGTGTATGTGTGTGTGTGTGTGTGTGTGTTTGTACAAGGATGCAGTGTCCATTGAGGACAGAAAAGGGTATTGGATGCCCTGCAGCTGGAGTTAGGGGCAGTTGTGAGTCACATTATATGGATGCTGGGAAACGAATTCAAGTCCTCTGCAGAGGAGTAAACATTCTTAACTGCTGAGCCATGACTCCAGCATGAACTTCACTGATTTCTCCCTCTTTTGCTGTTGAATCCCGTTAGTGAAGCCTCCATCTTAGTTATGGTCTTTTTCAGTGTTAAAACTTTGACGTGTTTATGAATAGTTTCTACTTTTTCATATGTTGTTACTGCTTCCCTTTAGTTACTTCTCAAAGTTTCCCTCAGCTCTGAATACTTATAAGAAACTAAAAACCTTTGTGAACGTCTAAGAGCCCTGAAAATATCTCATGTCAATCGTCTCCTATGTGACTGGCCATTTGTTACTCTTTCTTTGTCTCCTTTGTAGTTTTGTGTTGAAAACGGGAGATATGGATATTGCCCACCAGGGCCACTTCCACTCTTAAAAGGGGTCTGTTTTTACAAATTGGAAGGTGGAATCACATCTTAACCTTCTAGAGTGACAAACTGTGCTCCTCATCGCTCTCAGGGTCCCCTGTGTGAACCTTCTGACCACATCTTCTTAGGATGTGGCTAATAGTTGGGTTTGAGGCAGGTAAGACATATGCTGCAGAGTCACTTACCAGAAGCTTGGGTTTATAAATGCAAAACCTGTGGCTTTCTCTTTATCATTCCAACTCATACCTAATAATTCTTGTGTCATATCATCTATCATTCAGCGGTCTCATTGTGACTGCTCGGTTGTAAGGAATTCTGGTTATTTAGTTTTTCTGTTTCTGACCGAATACCTCACAAAAGACCCATGAATACACATATAGTAGGGATACTGGGCCAGGTCTCCTCTATGAGAAACTCCATACTGCAGGGACTGTCTCTGAGAAACCCATGTGAATAGCACAGTGGAATTGCTTTTCCTTGCCACCGATGACACATGGGAATTAGTGACAACATTGTTTTGAACACATTTCTATTTGTGAATCACTTATCAGAACCCCAATATGTCCAGAAACTCTAGACACTTTTAATGTTTTTTGTTTTAAGTTTCTAAGTCAGGAAGGTTGAGGATCAGTTGATAGGCCATGTTAAATCTACCAAAGCACTGACTAGTTCCTAAGGTCTCAAAGAAGTCATACACTTATCTCCCTTTGGTATCACATACTAAAGCTTTGACTCTTTAGCTGGGAGTATAATAAGCATCTGCACAAGTTACTCAATAACTCTTGAGGACATGGTTGGGGCAGGACATAATGGGGTTAGTGTTAGCGCATGTCTTTAGCTTAGCTCTTTCCTATCTACAAATGTCACCTTTGATCCAGTCTTCACAGGAGGAAGGAGGATAGACATTTTAATTTTTCCCATTGATGTTTTATGAGTTAAGAGGGGGGATAAAGAAGCCTTCTGCCTAGAAGATGCTCTTCCTGGTATCTGCTGGTGTCTCAGAAAAGGGTCTTGAATGTTATCAATTCCCAGATGAGTTGTGTACAGAAAAGGTGAGTTGGGGCAGCAGCACATCATAGATATCTGAAACAATTCGTGCGTGTTTGAATGTGTGTGTGTGTGTGTGTGTGTGTGTGTGTGTGTGTGTGTGTGAGAGAGAGAGAGAGAGAGAGAGAGAGAGAGAGAGAGAGAGAGAGAGAGAGAGAGAGAGAGAGTGCAGGCATATTGCTGCTAAAGTGCACTGTTTGTACCCTTTCATTACTGTCTTTCCAAGCACTATCTTGGTACATGTTTTCTCAGGAGTATTTTCAGTACTAAAACAAAAATTGGAAGTCAGCTGCTCTCCCTCACTATGAAGGTGGCTCTGTTCCTTAAGATAGTCTTCTGGAAAGGTCTTTATGGACAACAAGACATGAGGGTCGCAGGAACCTGAAGGAAGGAATATCTCCCATGTGAAGATAAGTTTTGTATGGACTGTGTGTGTGTGTGTGTGTGTGTGTGTGTGTGTGTGTGTGTGAGAGAGAGAGAGAGAGAGAGAGAGAGAGAGAGAGAGAGAGTCAGTATTGAGTGTGTGTGTGTGTGAAAGAGAATGTGTGAGAGTGTGTGTATGTGTGAAAGAGAGGGTATGTGTGAGACAGTGTGTGTGTGAGAGAGAGAGTGTGTGAATGTGTGAAAGAGAGATAGTGTGTGTGAGGCAGAGTGTGTGTGTGTGTGTGAGAGAGAGAGTGTGTGTGTGAGAGAGAAAAAGAGAGACAAAGTGTGTGTGTGTGTGAGAGAGAGACACACACACACACACACACAGAGAGAGAGAGAGAGAGAGAGAGAGAGAGAGAGAGAGAGAGAGAGAGAGAGAGAGAGAGATTGTGAGTATGTGTATGTGCTTGGGGGGGCATTCACTTACAACTAGGACTAAACTTAACTCCAAAGCAGTGACCCAGATTGGCATCAAGTCTTCTGGAGAATGACTGTTGGTCATGTCTTGCTAGAATTTCCAGGATACAGTGGGGCCTGGTAGCAATGAAGTGTCTCACTCTATAGCTTGGGTTCCAAGGGTCTCTCTGGGCTTACAAACTAACCACTTGGGTTGTTTTCCTTTTTTATCTGGTACTCATGAATCCCCTCAAATCTAGTGTTATTTAAGGAAGATAAGTACATACGGTATTTATTCCATATCATACTTTGTAGTGACCTGTGTACCCTGTGGGGCATCCTAGAAATGCCCCTGCTGGTTGGATTTGTCCCCCAAGGATAACTGCCTTGGTTTTATTGTTCTCTGAGATTTACCCCTTCACCCAGTGGCAAGGTTCTGTCGAGTATAGAATTGGAAACCTTCAGACCAGAAAGTTTCCATGTTATTTCCAATTCCATACACTGCTGTTCTGGGCTCAAACATGACAATACATAAAAACTCTAGGTTATGAGACAAATGATATTATTCCCAAGCAAGATGGTTTCATCTGCGTGGGTTTCCCACTTGGGAACATTCTGATGACAATACTCATGACTGTTTCATGAGGGCATTGACAGCATCCATCATCCTTGCTTTAAATGTCCTGTACCTGGCACTTAATAGATGCTCAGTATCTATTTCTTTGGTTACTAATCATAAAAGTCGTCCTTTCTAGTCCTGCTGTGTCAAGCAGCAGCTAGATCCTGGGAGGACACTGAACCACATTGCAATTGGTGATTAAAACTGGTAAAGAGGCTGCGGTTGCTGAGTATCCTGTCTAATGACCTTTGATCTCACAGGGGACATTGGCTTGACCTGATGGCCTCAGTTGTGTAGATGTGACATGGGGCTGAATGTTTTTGGGGAAGATTTGCCTGGCTCCTCTCTATGACTGTGTTCTGGAGCCAGCAGGTGCTGGTCCCTCAGAGCCTGTCAGGCAAGGCATGAGACAGATGGGCATCCTGCGAGTCCATTAAAAAAGTCCTGATAGATAAACATGGGCTCAGAAGAAACAGGGGCACTGGCTCAGATCAAGGTCAACCAGATGGGCAGGAAGTAGGGCTGGGAGCCAGTGAGGTGTCAAACAGAACTGAAAAAGAAACTCTGAGCTGGCCTGGGATCAGAAAGGTGCCCAGAGTACGTAGGACTGAGCAGCTGCTCTACATCCCAGCTCTCCAGCAGCCCTGGCTGTGTTCACCAGGTGAATCATGCCCACCCTGCTTGGGCTTCTACCTTTCCCCAGTGCAGAGGATGTAAAAAATAAAAAGGATTATATTTACACAAACGATTTTGTAACTTGATTTTTAATCACGTATGATTCAAGAAATGTTCATCTATGTCACGTTTTGTTTTACTTTTCTTATTTTGAGACATGATCTAATACAAACATGCTAGCTCTGGAACTCAGAATGTAGCCATGGATGGCCTTGGATGCCTGATTTTCTGAGTTCTGGGGGTAGGGATGTGCACTAGCACATCCTGCTTACTTATTGCTGGAAATGAGCTCAACACTTCATGCATGCTAGGCAAACATTCTACCAGGGGCATCCCGGTGGGATTTGCTGAAGGACACAGAGGCAGGAGGATCATGAGTTCGCATCCAGCCTGAGCTACATAATAAATCCCAGGCCAGCCAAGTCTCCAAAGTGAGGCCTTGTCTCAATAAACCAAACAAAGCACATCAAAATAGCAACAGCAGTGACAGAGCTGTTTTTGTTCCTGAAGTGTTAAGGTGTAGCCCCATGAAGGGATGCCTGATACTTCTGAGTCCTTGTACACAGAAAAAAAGGAGACAGAGATGGGAGAGCCTTGTCCTCCTCTGTACATTAGTCTGTCTGGGGAAAGTGTGTTCCCCGTCTTTCAGATAGCAGCTCTCTCAACAGACAAGTTTGTTTGTTTTTTTGTTGTTCTTGTTAACGAAATGCTTTCCTTTTAAAAAATATTAATTCTTGAGAATAACATATAGTGAATTTTGATCATATTATCCCTCTTCCCCAACTCATCCAGATCATCCCCTGCCTCACACAACTCAACTTTGCTCTTTCTCTCACTCTCTTGCGCTCTCCCCCAATGAGTCCAGTTTGTGTTGAGCATGAGGCCTGCCCTTGAGTATAATCAATATATCTGGTGCCACATCATTAAGGAAAGTTGATTCTCTTTCTCCCAGCGGCAATCAGATGTCAAAAGCTCCTCAGGCAGGGATCAGACTCCATTCCCACCTCCATTCTTCCATGCCAGGGTTTTGTCTGGCTTGAATTTTTGCAGGTCTTCTGCATGTTATCACAATCATTAGGAGTTCCTTGCCTCATTCCTGATTTTAGCGGAATCGCTTTGAGTTTCTCTCCATTTAATTTGATGTTGGCTGTTGGCTTGCTGTAAGTTTCCTTTATTATGTTTAGGTATGTTCCCTGTATTCCTGATCACTCCAAGACCTTTATCATGAAGGGGTGTTGGATTTTGTCAAATGCCTTTTCTGCATCTAATGAGATGATCATATGGTTTTTTTCTTTGAATTTGTTTATATGGTGTATTACATTGACAGACTTTCGTATGTTGAACCACCCTTGCATCCCTGGGATGAAGCCTACTTGATCATGGTGGATAATTGTTTTGATGTGTTCTTGGAGTCTGTTTACCAGTATTTTATTGAGTATTTTTGCATCAATGTTCATGAAGGAAATTGGTCTGTAGTTCTCTTTCTTTGTTGCATCTTTGTTTGGTTTAGGAATCAGGGTAATTGTAGCCTCATAGAAGGAGTTTGGTAATGTTCCTTCTGTTTCTATTGTGTGGAACAATTTAAAGAGTATTGGTATTAATTCTTCTTTGAAGATCTGCTAGAAAATATCATCTTGAGTGAGGTAACCCAGACTCAGAAGGACAAATATAAAATGTACTCACTCATAAGTGGATACTAAATGGGAGGGAAGGGTTGGCCAGACTGCAACCCACAACTCCAGAGAGGCTAGCTAACAAGAAAAGACCCTAGGAGGGACGCATGGATGATTCTGTGAAGGAGAAGTAAATGAGATCTATATGAGTGGACTGGGTGTGGGGGTGGCAGAGGGCGAGGAGTGGGGGATGAGAACATAGGGAAATGGGAGGGTCAAGCTGGAACAGGGACAGAGTGGGAGGGCAGGGAGGAAGATATCATGACAGATGAGGACATCATGGGAATAGGAAGAGGCAGGGTGCTGGGGAGGCTCTCAGGAATCCACAAGGTTAACCCTATCTTGGTCTGCTGGCAGTGGTCCAGAGGGTGCCTGGACCGGTCTACTCTGGTGACCAGCCTAGCAAATAACCTAGCTGTCATCATAGAGCCTTTGTCCAGTGACAAATACAGAGATCCACGGCCAGGCACCAGGCTGAGCTCAGGGAATCCAACTGATGAGAGAGAGGAGAGATACTGCAGGCGAGGAACGTCGAGATCATGATGGGAGGACGTGCAGAGATGACTGGCCATACTAGTGGAAGCCCATGAACTGTGGACTGGTGGCTGTGGAGCCCCCATAGGACTGGACTAGGGCATCCGGATACGGAAGACGGTTGTTTGGCTTGAACTGTTTGGGGGGCACCCAGGCAGGGAGATCGGGATCTGTCCTTGGTCTATAGGCAGGCTTCTGGAATCCAGTGCCTGTGGTGTGACACCTTGCATAGCCTTAGTGCAGTGGGAAGGGCCTTGGACCTGCCTAGGCTCAGTGTGCTGGGCTCTGCTGACTCCCCATAGGAGACCTCGGTTTTGGGGATGTGGGGATGCGGGGTGGCTTGAGAAAGAGGACTGGAGGGTGGGAGGAGGGAGGAGGGAGGGTCTGTGGATAGCATGTGGAGTGAGTAAAAAATTTCTTAATAAAGAAAAATGAAAAAAAAAGAAAAAGTACAGAGAAAACTAGTCAAACTAGTGGAGACGCATGAACTAAGGACCAATAGCTGAGGAGCCCTCATGGTACTAGACTAGGCCCTCTGGATAACCGAGACAGTTGTTTAGCTTGAACTGTTTGGGGGGGCCCCCAGGCAGTGGGACTAGGACCTTGCCCTAGTGCATGATCCAACTTTTTGGAACCTAGTACCTATGGTGAGACACTTTGTGCATCCTTGGTGCAGAAATGAGGGGCTTGGACCTGCCTTGACTGAGTGTGCCAGGCACTGCTGACTCCCATGGGAGACCTTGCTTTGGAGGAGGTGGGAATGGGAGGTGGGTTGGGGGGAGAGCTAAGGGTGGGAGGAGAAATGACAGGAGAATCTGTGGTTGACAAGTAGAATGAATAGAAAAATCTCTTAATAAAAAACATAAATAAATAAAAGAAAAAAAGTGGCACTAATAAAGTGTTTATAAAGGATAAGTTGAAGTACTGTAGAATATAATTCAGGGACCATACAGGACTTTCTTTAGAGATTTTTTAATGTTATTCATTATTTAATAGAGAAAATTGTTAATTTTGTCCAAGAAAGACAAGGTGTTATGGGTATAGATAACACATGGGTCAATAAAGAATAAAAATGAATTTCTTTTAAAATGCTAGTTAACAAGGTTGGGCAGCTGACTCAGTGGATAAGAGCACTCATTGCTCTTGCAGAGGACCCACGTTCAGGTCTTGGCACCCATACGGTGGCTCACAACCATCCCTAACTTCTGTTGCAGGGATCCAATACCCTCTTATGATCTCCACAGACCATAGGCACCAGACCTGTGGTGTACAATGCACATAAATTAATAAAATAAATAAACCTCAAAATGTATTTTAGAAGCTAGTCAATAGCTTTCAATTTCCTACAGATAGAAGAAAGTAAAACCTAAACTTCTTTAAATGTCAAAAGTGTATGTATGGATGGGTAACTCAGTGGGCTGAGCCCGGGCCTGTCATCAGCTCCCCATTTAGTCTTAGAGCAATACAGGGTTACTTGAGGTCACCAGGAAATGCTACCTTTCTTCTCTCTAAGCTGCAGTAGTGGGCTGTGTGGTCACTTGGTGTGCCTGGAACCCGTTATCTCTTTTTGGTTGAGATTTAATGCAGATTCTCCTACCTCTAGCAGCCCCTCCCTATGAAGGTTTAAGGGCATTTCATTTGTGAATCTTTCTAACTTCTTTTATACAATTTATCAGATGTGCAGTTATACTTGGCCAGTAGATAGAATATGTCCTTTGAACTCCCAGTATTTCAGGGTGGGTTGTGTGCCAGGTAATGTTTTGATCTTGAGATCCTGCCACAGATGGTAGCAGCTCACTCTGTTTCTGGAGCTTCACCTCTGAGGCTAAGACATTCTGAAATTTCCAGGAGACAGAAACTCTGGGGCCTCTCATTACAGGCCTCACCCCAACAGAAATAGGGTACCCACATCAAGTGTGGTAGCTCTCCTTTATAACCTCAGCATTCAGAAGGCTGGGGCTAGGGGATTGCTTTAAGTTTGGGTCCAACTCCAGGCTGAGCTACAAAGTGAAACCTGTCACAATCAAACAAGTAAACTAGGGTACCCAGACTGGAATTAAAGCGCATGTTGTTGCCCTGCAAGAAGGCTAGGTCTGCATATACCTTTATATCTATATCAGATCAAGTTGGAAAGTGGACAGGGGAAATGAAGCAACTTCCAGACTGAGGCATGGGCAGACAGACCTTCTGTCAGTCAGAAACCCGGGGAGCAGGTGGTAACCGACAATTAAACACAAACAAATAGACGTCATTCCATATTTGACACTTCCTCTTTGTTCCCCAAATAATACAGATCCAGAAAAATGTGCTAGAGGGGTGACGGGCAACTCTATGAGGGAGAACACAGCTGGCATGAACTGCATGGCACCTTTGTTCACATGAGACACAGCGTTCTTTCCTCCAGATGGCTTGACCTCCTCCATCAGAAAGCCATACAGTACAATGTCTGAGTTAGGACAAGGTACTTTCCTGAATTTTGCTGCCACTTTTTTATATATATATATATATATATAATATATATATATATAATATATAATATATGAATATTTATATCACCTGGTGCCTGGATTGTGAACAACATCCTGCTCAATTGTTCTGGTGTCTCTTGATTTTAGCTCTCTGGTGAGCGAGAACCAGTCCTTCCTTGAGTCTCTCAAACTAAAGGATAAGCTCTGAGCTTAAGCTCAAGATTCTTGGTCGGCCATTCATATGCCCTCCTTGCTGATAGTCCTTCTTTGTCTCTGGTCAGCTTCTGCTGTACCAGTTCTCAGGGGTCTTGGAGGAGCCCAGTGAGAATGAAATTTTCCTTCTCTTCTGAGGACGTCGGTTGTCTCTTCCCAGTGTCTCGGGGTATCTCAGGCCTGGCTTCCCTGATGTCCTAGGTCAGAGTCGGGTTAGCATGGTCCCTTGTCCTCTTGGCTGCTCATGGTCATCTGCTTTGGAGCCTGCTCATCTTAGTCCACCAAGGCCTCTTGGGCAGGTGTTCATGTTTCTTGAGTGTTGACAGCTGTGGTTCTTTTGAAATCGATCAGGAGAAGGTCTAATGTCCTTGAAGGGAGATATTCCAAACTCACCACTTCATGTCTCTCTGAGTATAACCCCCCGGTTCTTGTTCCTGTTTCACCTGAAACCTCTGTCCTCATCCCTCTTGGAGTACATGGGAGAATCCTAAAATGAAGACTTGTGATCTTCAATCTTATGTAATCCCCATCTCTTCGCAAGTGGTTAAAAGCCATGGAGATATCTTGACATCATTTCAGTGATTGTGTTGTGATACAGGGAGAAAGGTCCAGTCTACAGGAGCCGCTCCAAAGCAGAGTTTTCTACAGCTGGCTGCAGAAGAGAGAGCCAGAGAAGTTCGACATTTGAGAAGAATGTGAGGGTCCACTGCTGACTTGAAGATTAGGGTCAGCGAGTGGCAAGGACAGAAACAAGAGCTGCCCCACACTGATGGCCGCGAGAAAACCAGCTCTTGGCTCTGGCTGCGGGGAGCTGAATCAGTCTGAGTGAGTGTGGGGTTTTTCATTTCTTCACAAGTTCTTCTAGATGGGTGCTCATCCATGCTGTCATTATAGCTTTGACTTTCTGAGACCAGAGCCAAGAATCCAGCCACACCCTCCCAGACTTTAGATCCACAGAGCAATGAGAAGTTAGGAGCTAGTTTAAGCGGCTGAGTTTGTGTAATTTGTTACACAGCAATAGGAAAATGAACACAGCGTTACTAAGAGGTGATCCACCATCAGAAATTGAATATCTTCCTGAGTAAATTAAGATAGAGGAAACAGGAGGAGAAAAAGGACCCTAACCACATGGCCTGTGATCTTGAAGAAATAGAAATTAGCATCTTTCCTTATTTGTTAGTCTCTTGCCTTGCTTCATTTAAACCTTTTCTGCCTTTTTCTTTCTTTACATTTATTTTAACTCCAAATTTCCTCTGAATGTAATTTGTGTGTGTGTGTGTGTGTGTGTGTGTGTGTGTGTGTGTGTGTGTGTGATTGTGTACGGGAGTGTGAAACAGCCCTGGTTGACCAAGAGACCACTGGAAGCAAACAAGATCTCCCCCCTGTCTTAAGGTCTGTGCAGAGAACCCTGGAAGGGTCAGCAAGGCGAACTGGTGTGATGTGAGCCGTGTTGTTATGTGCTCCCTGTGGTGGTAACTGGATAATTGTGAACAGATAATACTCACCAGGAACCTATTCTGTGCCAGGTTTACTTTCAAGGGCTTCATTTATTTCATTTCATCCCAGAGGAGCCCGGCTGTTGCACTGTTCATGGCACTATCTTACAATTGCAGAAACAAGTCCCAGTCAGTGCAACAGCCCTGCCAAGATGAACTGGCAACCAGATCTACCTCTGCAGTCTGCGGGTGGAATCTGTTTGCTTTCCAGGTACACATTTGAAATTCTATTCAGGAAAACAACACATCCCATGGATTTTGCTGAATTTCAAGCCCCCTGGGAACTTGTCTGTCTACACCATATTCATGGTAACTGCCACTTGGTTCCCATAAAGTTCTTCTGCTATCCAGGATGAACTCAGATCTCCTTTACCTGCTGGGGGAGGTAGTGGTGAGAATTCATTGTGATATTCATGCATCTGAGATACCTCTTTGCACTTTCTGATGTTAAGGGGCAAAAGGCTCATAAATAGGTTGAGTAGCTTGTATTGATCCTAGTATTGATCAGGCTAGGTCAGGAGGAGGGAGTGCCAGTTCAAGGAATAAAGGAGGAAGTAGTGCAAAGGCAGGGTCTGAGTTGTGGAAGCTTGTGTTTGGACTCTGGGGAAGGACTATGGGGAAGAGTGGTCCCCTGAAGTTAGGCTCACACTCAACTGTACCAGAAAAGCACTTGCAGAATATCTCAGTCCCACGATCATCTCAGAACAGACTTCCTGTCACTGGCTGAAAGACAATGAAAGACATGAATGCTTAAACTACCACAGTGAAGCCCAATGAGAGGCTTGTGGCTTTTGCACTAACTCTCCAGCTGTTCCATCTGAGGACTCAGAGGGTGGGGTGAGATGGACTGCTTCCTGTGCACAACCACAGGTCTGGCTGCAGGAGTCCCCTTATTGGTGAGCAGGTAACCGCATCAAAGTGGGTGTTATAGTCCCAAGGTCTATTAGAGTCTTTTTATATTTAGTTGCTAATGTGAAGCACACAGCTTCACTGTCTCTTTCACAATATAAACCCCAGAGTGGAAATTTATCCAGCTGAATAAGATATGCTCACCCTCCCCAGGCTCCCTTGTATGTGGGTTTACACGTTGACATGATTCTAGAGAATCAAAATACGTGAGTGAGATTCCCAGAAGACATTGTTTCTTTAGTGATGGTGGTGGAGAATGGGGCCTTGCACATGCTATCTAGTCAAGCACTCTACCACAAAGCTATGTCCCCAGCACTCCGGGAAATATTTTTAGTATGTCATCTTTCTTTGGCTTTTCTCTCCTACTTTCTCATCCAGCTTTGAGATTGACCATGATGCCTGGGGAAAGAGGGATCATCTACATCAGAGAGATGATGACATCAAGGGCTTATCCCTACCTTCAGTTTTCCCTTCCACTAGCTCCCTCTCTTTTTCTATCAAAAGGCCGTATTTATGTTCTTCATTGCTGCCCATGAAGTAGCTACCAGTGCTCTGAGGAAAGACTCTTGTAGATTCACCTTCTCACCATGCTTTCCAAAAGATGTCACCCTCTCTACAGAACGTTCAGTATCAGCTCATCATCTAGAGACCTCAGCTCTGGAAACATCACACACTTGCAACTGAGTGGGTTCCCTTCTCACAATGACGATTGTCCCCTGTGGAATGTGACTAGACCATTGTCTGATTTCTTGGAAAGAAACATTTTTTATTATATAATTTGATTTAATTTTACATATCAGTCACAGATTCCCCTGTCCTCCCTCTGCCCACCCCCCACCCTCCCCCCAGTCCACCCCCCATTCCCGTCTCCTCCAGGGCAAAGACTCCCCTGGGGATTCAGCTCAACCTGGTAGATTCGGTCCAGGCAGGTCCAGTCCCCTCCTCCCAGGCTGAGCAAAGTGTTGCTGCATAGGCCCCAGGTTCCAAACAGCCAGCTCATGCACTAAGGACAGGTCCCGGTCCCACTGCCTGAGTGCCTCCCAAACAGTTCAAGCTAATCAACTGTCTCACTTATCCAGAGGGCCTGATCAAGTTGGGGGCTCCTCAGCTATTGGAAAGAAACATTTTTACCAAAAGAATTATGAATAAAAGATGATCTTAACTAAAAATATTTAATCTGAAGGAGAAATAGAACAGAGAAAAAAAGGGTATCAAAATAAAAAGCCAGAATAATTAGAAAGAAGCATTGGAGAAGGAAGTCTGTGAAGAGCTGCCAGGATTTGACCTTGAAATACAAAAAGAAGTTCAGGTAGAAAAAAAAGCATCAGTTACTCCTAATTGGGGGTAGAGCTCCATCAACCCCAGGAATAATCCTCCAAGCATAAGTTCACTACATATTAGAGTCATGGATGCTTCTGGTTTTCAGGAGCATTTTGACACATGGCAAGCTAGTGGAAGTCTCCACAGAAGCTCTGGGGCCTTTTCCCAATTGCATGGAGAACCCCAGAGGTATGTCTTCAGTGAGCAGACTGCAATATATATAGAGCACCACAGAGGTCTGTCCACATTCAAGTTTCTGTCCATGGGACAACACATCCGGCAGGCCAGCAAAGCCATGATCTAATGAGTCTCAACTTTGTCTGCTTAAAGGCTAAAAAGAGTAATCAAATGGTTTAAGTGTAAAAGAGAAAAGGAAATCTTGGAAGAAGTAAGTATGTAAAAATGCTGTTGAGCTAGTTCAATACTTTATCATAGAGAGTATATGACAGTAAGTCTCAGAAACCATGGCAGGCTAAGGTCTTTGTAGACTGGAGTATCAGATATCAACATGGCAGGTGTGAACAATGACCATTGAGACTTGTTAAATATGAAAGATTAATGTTTTATTTTTCTTTTGCCTTTCTTCTCATCTAGAAAAATGGAAAAGTATTATCAACCTCTTTCCTTTATTATTAAGTTTTTTTAATTGGGTCTATGTTCTAGGCTTGCTAAAGTTTGTTGGAATTAATCTAAAAGAAGGGTCGAGTGTAGGGAGAGGCTTGTCTGGGACTGGAGACTTGCATAGGAGGGGAAGAGGAGAAGTGATGTTGGCAGCAGACCTCCTGGCCTGCCAGTTTGTCAACCATGGTATTAAAACCTTGGAGCCATTAGTTGACACTAGAATGAGGCAGGTCTTAGGAATGATCAACTGAGGTTAAATTCGCTGCAGCTTCAAGAATGTAATATGCAGGAGTCAAGACTGCATCAACATACGGAAAATGAGAGATATCTTATATTTGAAATGCTACAGTTTCAGAGCTCAGGAAACCCCACAGAAGAGGAAGCAGAAAGACTGTAAGAGTCAGAAGGAATGGAGGACACGAAGAGGGCAAGTTCCTCTAAATCAACTGAGTAGAGCTCATATGAACTCACAGAGACTGAAACAGCAAGCACAGGGCCAACATGGGTCTGCATCACGTCCTCTGCATGTATATTACAGCTTTCAGTTTAGTATTTTTAAGGGATTCCTGAGTGTGTGGATGAGTGGGTCTCTGACTCTTGTGCCTGCTCTTGGAACTCTTTTACTCCTTTGGATTGCTTGTCCAACTTCCATGGGACTCCCTTGGCCAACAACTCAACAGATTTCAATCCAGTCCTGCCACTGGAAGCCTCACCTGGCTACAAGAGATGGCCAATTGAGACTCTGTAACCCTCATTACTAGAAGTCCTCAGTAGAATCACCTTCATAGATTCCAGGAAATTTCCATCACACTAGGTTTCCACATTAACCCCCAAATGCCCCCCAGTTCCAGCCATCTCTCCCCGCACTCTTTCCATCCACCCTCATCTCCCCACACCTAATCCCCCTCACCCTGTTCCTGTCCCCACCTGCTTCCACTCTGCCCATAAAATCTGTTCTATTTCCCTTCCCAAGGAGATCAATGTGCCCCTCCTCTTTCCCTAACCTCTCTGGATCTACAGATTGTAGCTTGGTTATCATTTCCTTAATGGCTAACATCTGCTTATAAGTGAATATGTACCATACTTGTCTTTCTGAGTCTGGGTTATCTCACTCCAGATGATTTTTTTTCTAGATCCATCCATTTGCCTGCAAATTTCATGATGCCTTTTTTTTAACTGCTGAGTAATATTCCATTGAACAAATATACTATATTTTCTTTATCCATTGTTCTGTTGAGGGAAATATAGGTTGTTTCCAGTTTCTGGATAACATGACTAGAGCAGCAATGAACATGGTTGAACAAGGGTCCATGTGTTGGGATGGGACATCCTTTGGGTATATACCTAAGAGTAGTATAGTTGGATCTAGAGGTAGATCAATTCCCAAATTTCTGAGGAGCCACCATATTGATTAGCATAGTGTCTGTACAAGTTTGCACTCCCATCAGCAGTAGAGGAGTGTTCTTCTTACTCCACATCCTCCCCAGCATGAGCTGTCACTTGTGTTTTTTATCTTAGCCATTCTGATAGATGTAAGATGGAATCTCAAAGTAGTTTTGATTTGCATTTCCCTGATGGCTAAGGTTGTTGAACATTTCTTTAAGTGTTTCTTGCCCACTTGAGATTTCTCTGTTGGGTAGTCTCTGTTTTGATTAGTACCCCATTGTTTAATTGAATTGTGTGGTTTTTGATATTTTCCCTCCCCACACTCTCTCTATCCACCCTCATCTCCCCACACCTAATCCCCTTCACCCTGTTCCTGAGAACTTTATATATTTTGGATATTAGTCCTCTATCAGATATAGAGTTGGTAAAATTCTTTCTCCATTCTGTAGGCTGCCACTTTGTCCAATTGATGGTGTATTTATAAGACCTTACAGAAGTCTTCCAGTTTCATGAGGTCCAATTTATTGATTGCTGCTTTTAGTACCTGTACTATTGGTGTTCTGCTCTGAAAGCTTTCTCCTGTGCCAATGTGTTCAAGGCTATGCCCCACTTTCTCTTCTCTCAGGTTCAGTGTGTCTGGTTTTATGTTGAGGGTATTTGATTCCCTTGATCTTGAGTGTTGTGCAGTGTGATAAATATGGATCTATTTACCTTCTTCTACAAGCAGACATCCAGTGTGACCAGCATCATTTGATGAAGATGCCGTGTGTTTTCCAGTGTGTATTTTGGCTTCTTTATCAAAGTCAGATGTCCATATGTGTGATTTATGTCTGGGTCTTCAGTTCAATTTCATTGATCCACATGTCTGTTTTTCTGACAATGCCATGCATTTTTTTTATTACTGTAACTCTGTAGTACAACTTGAAACAGGGAATGGTGGGAGCTCCAAGAGTTCTTTTATTGTTCAGAATTATTTTAGCTAACGTGGGGTTTGTTGTTGTTTCACTTTCTTTCTTTCTTTCTTTCTTTCTTTCTTTCTCTCTCTCTTTCTTTCTCTCTTTCTTTCTTTCATCCTCTCTCTCTTTTTGATTTTTCTTGAGACATTCTTTCTCTGTTGTGTTTTCATTTTCATTGAGTTACAGGAAATTTTTATCTCTTTCTCGGTTTCTTTTTTGAATCATCCACCATTTAGTAATAAGTTCTCTAATCTCCATGAGTTTGTGTATTTACTGGAGGTCTTTATTTGCTGTCAATTTGAAGTTTTAATGCATTGTAGTCATTTAGGATAGAAGGAGTGATTTCAATCTTTTTGAACTTGCAAAGATTTGTTTTGTGTCCCAGGAAGTGTTCTATTTTACAAAAGTTTCCATGTGCCACTGAGTAGAAAGTATAGTCTTTTATGTTTGGATAAATTATTCTGTAGATATTTGTTAAGTTCATTTGATATAGGATGTCAATTAATTCTGACATTTCCCTGTTTATTTTCTGTCCAGATGACCTGTCTATTGGAGAAAGTGGGGTATTGATATACTGATGTTAATATGTGTCTTTAATTCTAGTATCTCTTTTGTTTGTTTGTTTGTTTGTTTGTTTGTTTTTATAAAATTGAGCACCCCTGAGTTTGGTGTGTTTATGTTTAGGATAGTAATGTCTTCTTTGCTAACTGCTCTCCTGATTAGAATGAAATGTCTCTTTAACTCTCCTGATTAGTTTTAATTTGAAGTCTATTTTGCCAGGTATTAGGACAGCGAAGGCTGCTTGCTTCTTGGTGCCATTTGAGTGGAGTACTTTTGTCCATCCATTTACTCTAATATAGTGCTTGTCTTTAAAGCTAAGATGTGTTTCTTGTAGGCAGCAGATAGTTGGATTGTGTTTCTTCATTCATTCAGTCAGTCTGTGTCTTTTGACTGGAAAATTTAGACCATTTAGACTTAAAGTTATTATTGAAATTGTGTTAGTTATGGTCATTATGTTATTGATTTTTTGATGTTGTTGTTCTGGGGGTATATTAGGTCTAGAGGTTGGAAATGTCTTGGGTGGAATGAAGTCAGGTGGACAGAGGGACTGGGATGTTGTGTTCCCTGGTCCATGCTGGTAGTGTGTAGGTAGATGTGTCTGAATAGAAATGTAGGATAAGATGTGGAAGAGTCCTGTTGCTTGGCTCACAGGTAAGGAGTATACTGGGCCAAGCCTAGAGCTCTTCTACAATGAATACAAGGAAAGCCATACAAGCTGGTGTACTGGTTTTGGGACCCAGGCTAAACCTTGTAGATTGTGGGAAAGGTGTGCATGAGGAAGTCATGTTTATTCACTAGGATAGATTCTGGTGGAGGATGTGACAATTCTGGGTATAGAGTGGGGTTGTGGAGGTAGAGCAAATGGTCCTGTGTATGGATGCAGATAGGACATGTCCTGGTGGATACCTAGAACTTGGCTGCAGTGCAGGAGGAGGTGGTGGGAGTAGGCCAGGGCATGTATGAGGGACCCTGCTGAAGTTTAGAGGTTTGCTAATGCATGGCAAAGATGGCCAGACAAGGCCAGGGCACTGTGGGACCCACATTAGATCTGGCAGGTTGTGGAAGAATACGGTTACAATAGGGGTTACTCACCAGGCTATACCCTGGATGAGGATGTGAGAAATCTGTGTATGGAGTGGGGTGGTTGAGGCATCTCTGCCTTGACTTATTGGCCCAAAGGATAATTGCTAGCTATCTTCTTACTGTACTGAAATATTATTTATTATAAACTGAGGCTTAAACTCTTGTTATAATAGGAAGTTACCACCCAACATGTCTGTCTTACAGGTACTTCCTAGCTGAATGACTGAAATAAAATTGTGGTTAAACAAAACTGAATGGAATCTCAATCCCCATCATGTTAAAGCTATTGTAAATATGTCAACATAAACATGGAGAAAATGGTACAATAAATACTCATATATCCTTCCTCTAGACACAAAACAATCAGAGTTTACCCCATTTTCCTTATGACAGCTTAAGCTGGGTATTGTGATGAATATCTTTAATCTCATCACTTAGGAAGAAGGAGGATCAGGAATTTGAGGCAAGCATGAACTATATGGAACCCTGTCCCAAAAACAGACAAAAATGTTAGTTTACATATTTTCATGCCTTTCAATGAATTTCAAGTCAGATATTAGGACGGCTTTGGAAGGGGTTGGGGGCAATTCAGTGGCTGAGCACTTGCTCAGCATATGGGATCAATCATAGAATTGAAAAAAAAGATGACATAGGAAAAGTTTGATCTGGTTTTATTGAGACACATCCCATCTCTTCTTGTGATCCATCCTCCACGAGTCATCTCTCTAATCAAAGGCCCACAAACTCTTGCCTCAAGGGCTAGGAATGTGAGGAAGGATGCCTGTGCACTCTGCATCAGGTGCAGAGAGATGGAGGCTGAAGAGGGTCTGCTGTGTGTGTGCGCTTTGGTAATTACAACCCAAAGATAAAAAGTGTCCTCACCATGCCCCACTTTCATCACATATGACAAGTGAATATAAGGCCCACACCTCAGAGGGGACTAAATGAAACAGTGATGGGATTTCTCCCTAGAGCTTACGATCCACTTCACTAACTCCAAGGAGAGCCCACACCCACAGGTATGCATGTATCCAGCCGGACAATGCTCAGATCCTTTGCTGGTCCAGATCTCTCCCCTCACTGCTCTACTGTGGTCTTAATTTTATTCTGGAATCTTCACTTGGATGCCTCATGGGCAACTCAAACTCTGAGGTCCAAAACTTTGATTTAACTTTCCCAGACTACTACTAAGTGACCTTGGAAGCTTATAGAATTTTTATTCAAATAAAATTCATGCCATAGAATTTACCTTTAACAATTTTATTTACTTTTGTTTTGTGAAATGGGCCAAACCCAGGCTGGCCTGCAACTTGCTATATATCTGAGAATAACGGTAAGCACCTAATTCTCCTGCTTCCAACACCTAAGGTCTTAGATTATAGGCATGTTCCACAATGTCTGGATGCCATTAGCCATAATCCTGCCACATCCTTACATTTTCTTGCACAGCTCCAGGGATTGATCTGACTGGGGTAGCAAGGGAATGAAAAAAAATCACACACACACACACACACACACACACACACACACACACACACCTGAACTGGGTAGTCTGTCTCTGACAGAGTGGCCTTAGTTTCCCAGAAGCTCAGTGTGTTTATTATACACAGTTGGCAGGGAGGCAGATATTACACACAGATAAATAAGAATGCAATGTAGTTGGAAGTTTTCCTGTGTCCCAGCTGGCTGGCAGTCAGGACAAATCTCTCCCACTTGTATCCCCCAAGTAACCACACAGAGGCTTATATTAATTATAACTGCACAGCCATTAGCTCAGATTTATTACTGACTAGCTCTTACACTTAAATTAACCCATCATTCTTATTTATATTTAGCCATGTGGCTTGGTACTTTTTCATAGTTCTGCCTTGTCATCTTGCTTCCTCTGTGTCTGGCTCGCAACTCCTGACTCAGCCTTCCTCTACCCAGAATTCTCCTCACCTGTTTGCCCTGCCTACACTTCCCGTCCGCCTACTGGCCAATCAGTGTTTTATTTATCAACCAATCATAGCAATACATATTCACAGCATACAGAACGACATCCCACAGCACTTCCCCTTTTCTGTCTAATCAAAAAGGAAGGTTTTTAACTTTAACATAGTAAAATTACATATAGCAAAACCGTTATCAAGCAATTATTACAGTTATAATATTTAGTCTATTTGTACTTGGCAAAATTAAGGAAAATATTTTATCATCTATCCTATATTTGTGAGTCTAAAGTTTCATATCTAATTTGTCTTTTATCATGACTAAGGAAAACTATTAATATAACTATCTAGTCTTCAACTACATCAAAGACCTCAGAAGGATATAATATTACCTAAGTAAAGAGGAAATGCCCTGTAAGCATCTTACAAAATTCTGGAAATGACAGAGACAACTGTCTTCCTGGACAGTCAACCAAAGTTCCTCTGAAATGTTTGGGGCATCCATCTTCAGCCTCTAGGTCTAGAATCACTCAGTCGGTTTTCCCTATGTCCTGTAGAATGTCTGGCATTCTCCTCTGTGAGGTAGGAACCTGAAGGGCCATCTCACCTTGGAAAATTCAGTGGTCTCCTTCCTATGGGTCCTGCATGTCCAGTCGATATAACATTTTGTCATGCAGTCCAGGCAAGAAGAGTTTCTTACCCAAATGGCTATTTTTGCCAAAAGATGATAAACTCCATGTGGAGTGTCTTCAGTGCCCATCATCTTCCTTGAAGTAATTGGTGCTTCCAGGAGCAGACATGTCTTATTGTCCAGAAAAGTCTAAGTTTTAAAACATTTTAAATACCATATTCTATAGGTCTTTGAAGTGTTTGAAGATCACCTATCTAACTGAAATATATCTATGTATATCTAGAAAACTTAACTAAAATGACTATAAGTTTGACTATCATAGAAGACTAATTATTAATCTGTGTTTCTTCATTATACATTACAATTTCAAATGAGCTTCACAAACATAATACCTTAAACAAGAGTAGAAATATATATAGTATAACAAAATTAACTTTAAATAGATATTTGTATGTCTGTTTTTAATTTCCTTGCAATTATACCTATAACCGGAATCTCTGCGTCATATGGTAATTTTATGTTTAACTTGTTGGGTAAATGCCAAATTGTCTTCCCCAAAATTCCCTCATTTTACAAATTGTCTTTTGTAACACACACACACACACACACACACACACACACACACACACACACACACACCATTGTTTTCATTGACATGGTAATATACAGTGGTTCTGTTCTGGCTTCTGCAAAAATTTGATATTTCCCTTAATTAGTACATGTTTTCCTAGCTACTCTAGTATGTGTGAAATGGCATTTCACTGTGGTTTCGCTTTGCCTTCCCCTGGTGACTAATGATGAGTGTTTTTCCAGGCCCACCTAGCCACCTTCATTCATCTAGAGAAGTGTTTATTCACCTGTTTGTCTATCTGCATCCTTTAACTTTGAGTTGGAATGTGGCCTTGGGACTAGGGAGGTGGTTTAAAGAGATTGCTGTGAAGGGGCTGGAGCCTGGTGTGTGGAGCAGTTGTGGAGATGCACGAGAAGGGATGTTTCTCTTCCATAACCACTTCCTTACTGTCTCTTTTCAAGCGACTAGTGACAAAGAAAATGAGTCATAGCTCTTGTGAAAGTTTTGACTTGGTTAAGAGCACAGTAATCCACATTGTTATCTGCCAAGGCAAATACATGTATATATACACAGCCATCCTTGACTCTTCCAGTTCCATAATGGCCAGGTTAACAGTTACGTTTGGACCATGTATCGGGGTCATTTCTCCTCATGATTAACTAACTCCCACAGAGGCACTTTTTCCAAGTTTAATATGCACTGCCACTGGAATAGCCTGTAAAAAAAAAAAAAGCCATCTGCTCCCAGAACTTCTGGTTCAGTCACTGGGATCCCTGTCTAGAAATCTGTATTTTTAATATGCCCCTGGGTGACTCTGATGTGGGCCATCCTTGTAATCTTGGAGAATCACCAATTCAGCTTATTGAAATCTTGCTCTATTCTAGAAAACACATCAACTGCTTGGGTGAAATTGTATGAAAGTTCTGTAGGTAGCTATTCATGATAACTTGCAGAAAATAACATTCTAAGGACACTGGGGGAAGCAGGACACATCTGGGTCCAATGCTAACTTTCTGCCTCTCCTGTAGAGAGAGCAAACTACAATAAGAAGGTCTCAGCTGGGTTGTCACAACACGGTTTCATGGTGTCATATTGCAGTGAGCCTAGGTTGTGCTGGGGACTCTCCTTGGCACTAAGTTGTTAGGGTTTTTGGCCAAATGGATTGGGGAGTCATTGTGAAGAGAGGGACTTAAAGGACTTCTGGAGAGCATTTCATGGGACTCTGACTTTAAGTGTTTAAGCTGAAAGGGTTCTCTATCTGCTACAGTGACCATAAACTTGACTGTTATGGTGTCTTAGTGGTCTTTCCTTTATCGTGCCGCAGAAGTCTATCATAGCTTTAATTAGGAGTCATTAAACTTTGAGAGACAATTCAGTGAACCCTGTTTCCCCTGAAATCAGAATTGAGGACCTAGCTACATATTAATCCAGTACTTATGTTGACTCATTTCTCAGGAACTAAAAGTTCTGGGCAGTCCAAACTCAGGTTGCATAGAGAGAAGCTCATTTTCCAGACAGGATCATACTATGTGGCTGAGGCTGAGTGTGAAAACTCTGTCCTTCTACCTCAGCCCACAGAATGCTGGAATTACAGGTGAACATCACTGTACTGGGTTCAGAAACCAGAACCCTTGAGTGCAGTCCTTTCTAGGAGGGGAGTTGTCTACACATCTCTTTGATTTGGAAACAATGTAGTGTAGCTTTACGTGAAAATGTCATTTCTGGCTGAGGATAAACTACATCATGTAGGGTAGCAGCCTGACCCTGCAGAGAGTTGATGTTCAGCTGTGGTTTGTGTTTTGCAGGCTCTCCCACAATGCTTCAGGACAACTACTCCTGGCAAAGATGGCAAATGAATCCATTCCTGCATTTCTGTCAAAGTAACATATGTCTGTTGCTTAAAAGTGTGTGTATTAGTTATTTTTCTATTACTGTGATAAAACACAATGACCAAAGCAACTTCTAGGAGGAAGATCAGGGCATGTGGTTCCAGGTGTGGCATCAAGTGGAAAGCATGGCCACAGGAACAGGGAGCTGAGGTCTCATATCATTTACTGTAATTACACACACACACACACACACACACACACACACACACCCCAAAACATAGAAGAGCGAGAATTGGGAGTGGTGTGAGTCTTTGAAATCCCAAAACCTGGCCCAAGTATGTACTTCGTCCACCAAGAGCATAATTCCCAACATCCCCAAACAGCATAATTCCCTGGGAATCAGGTGTTCAAATACATGAGCCTAGTGGGGACATCCTCACTAAAAACCACAACAGAAAGGTGGCATGGGGCACAAATAGAAAACAGAAAATCTATGTTCTCTAAGTCCACATAAGTGGATGCTGAGAGACTTAGGAAGTTGGACAGGACAATATACCAGCATGTGTTTCCCACCACAAACCAGAGGACCTTATGTTCTTTTGTCTGGTCTGTGTCCTTCAGGGGTGTCTTACAGCTCTCCCTGGCTTCCTGGACTGCAATGGCCTGGAGGAACAGAGAAGTTGGGTCTTGATGAGTTGAAGCATTTCCTTTCCCAAGTGGAGAAAATCAGTACAGAGATAGTTAGGGGAGTAGTGTGAGCTCTTTTGCAAATGGAGAGATACTTCCTTAGAGCAGAGAAATCAGAAGCAGTCTGTGTTTAAGGCATTTACCTGCCTCTGAATCCACTCCAATGTGTGCTCAAGGGAGCAAAGCAAGGTGGCTTTGAACACCTGCACCATGCAGCTGTGGAGGAGCCCAAGGGTTTCCTCTCCAGGGAGGTCTGAGCATGGGCTCATCTTTTGTGCAGGATGGCACCAAATTACTGACTGGAGATTAGATGACATTGAGGTCACTTGTGCCTTGGTAGCCAGAAAATCCTAGGCTCAATTCAGGCTCTGTCCTAACATGGTTGATGCTGGTTGTCAGGTCAGTTATGACCTTTTGGTAGAAATTTATTTCTATCTTCTCTCTAAAGGGTACAAATGGTTTTCAAAGTTATTAAAGCCATTGAACTATCTCCTCAAAGTAAATGTAACACCTAAAGTGAACACATATGTGACTGTACACATATGTGACCGTATGATTTCTAACAAACGTTATTCCCTTGATTCTGCACTTTTCTTTGTTTTCATTGTCTCCAATACCTGGGTCCTTATATGTCTCCAGGGCGGGGTGGTTTTCCAGTTCCCTATCAGAAACTGTGTGACACCTGCATCTGGGCCTATATAAATCATGTCTTTGAAAGTTTCCTGACCCAAAGGGAGATTTTACTTCATCTCCCAGAAGAATGTGATGCTCTGTTATTTGGGACAGGGAGGCATTAAGCTGTAGCCACCCATCTTGTTACCTGTTAAGTGTCTGACGGGACAAAACCCTGAAGCCAAGGCTTCTTGGAGTTTTAGGTTTACTTGAGTTAAATGAAACATTTTTTAGTGTTTGTTTTGAAACAAAGAGTCTTTCTGTAGCCATGGCTGGCCTAGGTCTCAGAGATCTGCCTGACTTTGTCTCCCAATGTTGGATTAAGGCATGATTAATCCATGCCTTGCATCTTGGACTTTTTTTTTTTTTTGTAGCAATTTGAGTCCAACACAGGGAGACCTTTATTTAACAAAAATCTATACGTTCTGATTACAGTCTCAGGTCAAGAACTCCCTAACAATGAGAAGCTCAGGTAGTATTAGGAACTGTATGGATGCAGCATAACCACAAATGTGTAAATATTAAAGATATTTCTTCACACCATTTTTTTCTCTTTTTTCCACTTTCCTTGATTCCTGTTTAATTCTGTTTCTGAATTATGCTTTTGAATATGCGCATCTCTTAAGATTCTGTATCTGTTACCTTTAAAATAAATATAGCAAGGCTGTCTTGGTTGTGTTATTCTCTACCTACCTCCCTCTCCCCCAGGTAAAAATGATGCTTCTCTGAATAGTTTCCCCGTAGAAGCTAATACGCTATTGTCATTTCCTAACCTGATACACTTCAGTGCACACAGATGAAAAAGTAGAGATTTCCAGTTCTTTCGTCCTTGTGGATGTCAAAGACTGACATAGACCATGTGACCGTCATGGTGTCCTACTCTAGAGTCCAGCAGGGACTGAGAGGGACCTGCTCAGAGGGGTACTGCTGCTGAGTGACCCTGCTGCTGCGGATGCTGAGCACACAGGAGGAACTGAGCTGACTGGGAAGAGCTTGTGGGAGTGGAGTACAGGGTTCTGGAGAGAGACGATGGGAGCCCTGGCTTCCATGGTCCCTGTGTGATGCCAATTCTAGCCTGTACTTTGAAAGGTACTACTCTGCCAGGGCCTAAGATGGACTGGCATTACAGGGCTGAGCCCCTAATGGGAGGAACCACACATGGCTTCGGTTGTAGAGGAAGAAGAGGAAGGAATGTGCTCAAGTCTGCATGGTTGTAAAGTCCAGAAGTTGTTAGACTCATCAGAGCAGTCATGATAGAGAAGGACATAGAGCTAGGAGGGTGTAGGAAGCTTCACCCTGTTTCCAGAGGAGGAGAGGATCTTGTTCTAGATGTAGAACAGCCCTTACTAAAATATCTGTCACCTTAGTGGTGAAGCTGTGGGACAGAGACACTCTGCTCAGGAAGGCCCATCTACAGTGACCTGGGCTCTGTCTCCCATGTCTCCAGGACCAGTGGTGCTTTCCCTCTCCTTTCTTCATATGACACAAAGAAGAAAAAAGTTCACCCTGAGCCCCAGGACACCCCTGACCCTGAAGCTCAGCTTTAGGCCTGTCAGAAGGGCAGACACTGCAGAGTGGAACTAGTAAAAATGAGCTGGCAATGGCCATGCCTGAGCTTTGGGGGAGGTGTGTGTATGGTGTTGGGTGAGCAGAGAGCAGAAGTGTGCCACTGGCCTGCCTAGCGCAGAGTTGGTCCCTGTGATAGGAAACCAGACTTCTGATTGAGCAAAGAGAACTTTATTGAGTTGTGGTTTCTGTCCCCGGACAATCTTGGACTCAGCCATAGAGAAGATGCTGAGTTAGGGAGGGGTCTGGTTTGCTCTGGAGTTAGCTGTGTTTCATTGTTTCTTTTATCCAGGATAGGAAACTTGACACTCTGGTGAAGACTCTTGGTGCTGAACCATCCTTATGTCCATAGGAAACGATGCCTGCAACCACTTCGTTACACAAAAGAGGTCCTCCAGAATCCCCCTGTGAATGGAGAGGGGCCACAGGGGACTGAGCTGTTGTTCATTCTAGTCCCTAACTTCCTCCCAGAGAAGTGTGGCTTTTGTGCTCTGCTTGTGGGAGATCAGAGAGCACGCCTGGGTGTCCCTGGGCTTCCTGCTCTGATTGTGGACAGGGTTACTGCTTCACCTCCCTCCTGAGCCCAGCCTCTGCCCTTTCTCCAGGTCTGTGTTCCACTCTCTATGAAGGTGTGTGGGACCCTCATCTCTAGGACATTGTTTAAGAACATGGGGGCAGATGAGTGGGCCTGATGTGAGCATGGAGGAAAAGACCATGGACAAAAGTGAGTTGCTTGATCTGTGGAGACACCTGCTTGTGTTAATGACACAGGCAGGGATCATAGCTTTATAAAGCCTGCGCCTGGATATCAGGAGTACTGTGAAAATCCTGCTTTTCTACCAACTGCTTTCACTGAGGCTCCTTGTCAGCTAGGAGGCTCTAGTTAGTTATTGGTTACTGCTGTTCCTAGGGACAAAGATTACATACAGGAGTTCTCTTGATGTTGGTCTCTAGATCCCAGGTTGCATTTCCCCTCCCACGGAGCCAGGAGAGGATGAAAATCCAACTTACCTTGAAGGAAGCACGCTTGATCTTTGGGTCCCCCACACACATCTCATTGGCTTTGTTGTAATAACGTGGGTAGTGGGACTCACACAACTGATCGTTCTGTACTGTCAGCTCCACCTCTTGTAGTCTGTCTGCATAGTTTCCCTTTGGGACCTTTTTTCCCCAACCAGCCACAGAGCACACATCTCCTGGCTTCACATGGACCTTGTACCTGGGCAGCTTGAGGGGCCTCACAGCTTTAGTCATGCTGGCCTTAATCTCCAGCTGTTGTGGAAAAAGGGAGAGTGCAGCTCATTGACAGCTGGGCTGAGACACCATGAAGGCCAGGATGGAAGGGAGGGAAGGAGAGGGTGAGGGCAGCAGGCATCCCTGGACCAGGATGGGGCAAGTCTGACCTTTAAGAGCATGATGTCACTGGAATCATCCTTATGAATATAGGCTGGGTGAGGAATGGCTTTTTGCACAGGGATGATCTGCTGGGTCTCCTCCTGTGCCTTGATGTTGTGGGCGCCTAGAGTTACTGTCATTGAGCTGTAGAAGCAGAGTGGAGATGAGAGGTGTTGAGTGAGAGAGACACAGTCCAGGAGGTATGAAAGGCAGGATGGGCAGAGTGGGGCTTTATCTGAGGGGACTTGTGGAGATATGTGGGCCTCAGGGTTTGACCTGCTGCTCTGCTTCTCAAGGACATTAGACTCCTAGAGGCTTTCTCTTATTTCTAGGCAATATTCCATAGTTTGCATTGACTCTTAATGTGTACTTTCAACTTCAACTTGTAACACAAATCTTCAAAGGTCTTATTAATAAAAATCCAGAATCAGATGTTGGGGTAAAGCTGAAAAATCAGAGAGGCAGAGAGCAAGCTACTGGTTCTTATCCCTATGAAATCTTCCACCAAAAAAGAGCAAGTTCCTGTTTCCTAACGCCTTAGATACCTTACTGTGTCCTGCCATATTACTTCCTGGGATTAAAGGCATGTATCTATCCCAACCAAAGACAAAGATATCAAATACTGGAATTAAAAATGTGTGCCACCACTGCCTGGCTCTCTTTCCAGTTTGGTCTTGAAATCACAGATCTCTGCCTCTGAAGTGATAGGATTAAGGGTGTGTACCAACACTGTCTGGACTCTATGTCTAATCTAGTCTCTGGCTCTGTCCTCTGATCCCCACATATTATATATTGGGCTACATAATATATCACCACATCAACTACTGCTTTAGTCTGGACAGTGTAGCTGCTTTCAACTCGAGTGTGCTGCTGGCTCTGACCTCTCCCCCTTTGACCTCAGTGTCCCTGTTTTCAGAATTCTGTTTGCACCGTCCTGCCCTCTGGTGTGCTCACAGGAGCATCCACAAGTAGAGGATGGAAACACCTAATGGAGGGTCTCAGAAAACATGTGTGAGCTGCTTCTCCTCACCTTCCCAGGCAGTGAGCAGCTGTCAGCACGAAGTTGTCTCGTACCAGGAAGCCTCCGCAGCCTTTCCTATTCCCATTGGCATCCACATACTTAATAAATGTCATGTATGGGCGGGAGTGGGGCTTGACCTCATGTCCCCCGATGATCTCCTCTGAAAGAAAAGGCTAGAATATGGAGTATCTGGGAGCAGCAGATAAGGTCAGGAGAGAAGATCTAGGAAGAGGTGAGGGGTGAAATCTGGAGTCCCCCAAAACTGTTGTGGACAGAATTCCTTGCACATAGAATAATTTTTGATTCTAAAGCCACAGAGCCCTTTTCAGAGAAGTAATGTGCTGGCAAAGATGGGAATAGCTGGGAACCTTCAGGAAGAATTGGAGAGACCAACCAAAACAAGACAGCACAGCTAGTGGAGTGTGCAGTGCGGCATCTTGTCACCCTTGGCCTCCTTCTTCAGCAGGCTGAGGGCAGAGCTTACTAAATAATGCTAATATTCTTGAGCTAGTGTCCTTATCCCATTGCTGGCTGGTCATTAAAGTTGCCCATGCCCTGGGCTCAAGGAAGGTTAATGATGTACTTTTTTGTACGTTTAGATTCTCTGTGATATCCCTGTGTAAGAATGATTCATTCTTCAGGTGACAAAAAAAAAAAAAGGCAGGGAGAAGCTAGTAGTGCCTTCAAGTCTTCTGAGGTCACCGTCCTGCTTCAGACCATGTTGAGAATCTAGCCAGTGACAGATTTCCTGGTCTGAGTTGGTATGCAACTTGAGGTTCTGAAATCTCTGGTTCAGTTCAGGACATTTATGACTATAGCTGGGCAGAGAGTCTGCAGAGGTGTTATGGGATGGCACCTCTGGGACAGGGGTATTCACTCACCTGCACCAGCTCCAAGCGGCAGAAGAAAGGTCAGGAGAATCAGGACTGGTGGCATCTTCCCAGGAAGGCTGCTCGGGTTGGAGGATGGCAGAGTAAACACAGTCCTTGAGGGGATGAAGGTCAGTGCTCAGTGACCTCACAGGCATTTTAAACCTGTACACCTCTGCGCTGATTGGCTTCAGGACATAAGGACGTTTTCTGGTTTGGGTCAAAATGACACTGTCACCACATTGACATATTATGAGCTAAGCTGGGATAATGACCAAGAGAGTAAATGGTGTGGAGACTGTGGTTGAGGATGGCCTGAGGACCTACCCAGGAAGTCCACAGTGACTGCACTAAACCAAAAGTATGTCCTTTCTTTTCTCTTACATCCTTTTAATTTCTTTGGTTTTTCTTTCTTTCTTTTCTTTTTCTAAAAATAATACTGACAACCAATTAACCCTTAAATTATTATAATACTGCAAATAGACTCATACACTAATTAGTGAGCATTGATATTGGGCCCTACTTGACTAGGCAGATTTCTATACATCATCTCATTAATCTCTGGAACTTCGGATCACACTGTAGAACCATCTGTTGGGATAGTATAGTCAACTAATCTTAACTCATTCTGACTCTCCTCAACTGCTAGGGAGTCACAAAGAAATGCCAAAAGCAAGTGTTTGCCTGTGGCCAGTGATCGTGTTTTACCATCATAGATAGTTAAGTATAATAAACAATTCACAATGCCATGTATAGGTTACCTGTTCATTATGTATTGGCATTTGTCTCTAAGCAAATTCAGGATTGAATTTAATGCTTAGTAAGCTCAGATCAGCACCTACTTCCCTGCTGATGACTCCATTGGTACTTTCTTCAATGTTGTCTAGGATTTTCCATAGATAAACAAGGACCTTGGTAAGATCTTGAATGATTATTTAGTAGTGTAGATCCAGCAGTGAGAGAGACAGGGATCCAGCCCTGGAAAAGGCTGATATTGACTGGAGTGAGCTGAGGATCTGAGCTTAGAGCACAAGATGGTTAGAGCTGTGTGAGACCAGCTCTGGGAGGTGAGTCAGGCTGGCCTTGCCCTATGAATAGTTGTATGTGTCGCATCCAGATAACCACAGACAACCCGGGTCCTTCTTTACCACCACCACCTTATGTTTGCAGATATTTTTGAATTTCCTCCTTTCGTACTTTGTGACCAAGAGAGACTTTCTTGTTCTAGTTGTGAAGTGGAGTCCTGATGTTAATTGGATCAGAATTAATCATCCTGTCCATGGGTTTTTGCTGTGGGATGGGCTGTATGTCAAGTGTGTTGCTGATTGGTCAGTAAATAAATCACTGATTGGCCATTGGCTAGGCAGGAAGTATAGGCGGGACAAGGAGGAGAATTCTGGGAAGTGGAAGGCTGAGAGAGAGACACTGCCAGCCGCCACCATGACAAGCCGCGTGGGAAGGTCCCGGTAAGCCACGAGCCATGTGGCAAGGTATAGATTAATGGAAATGGATTAATTTAAGATATAAGAACAGTTAGCAAGAAGCCTGCCACGGCCATACAGTTTGTAACTAATATAAGTCTCTGTGTTTACTTAATCGGGTCTGAGTGTCTGTGGGACTGGCTGGTGAGAGAGATTTGCCCTGACCATGGGCCAGGCAGGGAAACTCTAGCTACAAATGGCGCCCAACGTGGGGCAAGAGTTCCCACCTAAAACCTGAGTAAAAAGATTCTAAAACGGAGCTAAAAACAGCTCCTAGTTGTCTCTTTTAAGCTAGCGGCAGCCTGCGTGTTTGAGCTACTATGGCGGGTTCCTAGCATGCCCGCTCGACCTGCAGTTTGGCGGGAATGAGGCCTCTGCAAGTGGCACATTAAGCTGTGTGGTGGATTTAGCCTTTGCTAGTACAAAACAAAACAAAACAAAAAAAAGGTTTCTGGGCTACACGCTGCTTTGATAGAAGCATAGACCCACTATTTCTGAGAGTTGATGGCTCCCAGAGCTGGCAGAAAACGTACTGCCGCCATTTTGGGAAGCTGAGGTGGGCGGAGCCAGCAGCCACAGCGCCAGCACCGTTTCAGGCTTAGAAGGCTGCAGTTTAAAGCAATAGGCTCAAGCTAATATAAAAAAAAACCACGTAAAGATGGCTACCACACAGAGAATCTGGATTATGTTCTCTTTGATATTAGTAATTGAAGAAAAACATTTGATTACAAAAGCTGTTGAGTTATGCCAAAATGTATATTTTAAAGGTACCTTGACTTCAAAATTTGGATGTAAGGATATGTTGCTTTGGAAAGGAGGCTCTGATTTTGTTTCCACAGAAAACCAGAGGCTATGGATTTGTTCAAGATTAAGATACATCAGGTTTGACCAGCCAAGACCCCCTGAAAGGTCTCCGATGACACCATGGCCCTGATGACCCAACATCCAGAATGGTTTCAAGGCAACTGGCTCAGACGACATACCCTCATGGACTACTCCATAATCCTAAAATATTCTTTGTGTTCCCATAAGATACAGCGCCCCCCTCCAGCAGGAAGTAGTAAGAGAAGCTACGCCCAAATTCCCAAATATACCAAGCTGACTTTGGAGATGTATAAAGGTTAAAACCTTCCTTTTTAAGAAAAGAAAAGGGGAAGTGCTGTGGGATGGGCTGTATGTCAAGTGTGTTGCTGATTGGTCAGTAAATAAATCACTGATTGGCCATTGGCTAGGCAGGAAGTATAGGCGGGACAAGGAGGAGAATTCTGGGAAGTGGAAGGCTGAGAGAGAGACACTGCCAGCCGCCACCATGACAAGCCGCGTGGGAAGGTCCCGGTAAGCCACGAGCCATGTGGCAAGGTATAGATTAATGGAAATGGATTAATTTAAGATATAAGAACAGTTAGCAAGAAGCCTGCCACGGCCATACAGTTTGTAACTAATATAAGTCTCTGTGTTTACTTAATCGGGTCTGAGTGTCTGTGGGACTGGCGGGTGAGAGAGATTTGCCCTGACCATGGGCCAGGCAGGGAAACTCTAGCTACAGGTTTTAACTTTTTGGCTTTTCTGGGCCACAGTGAAGGGGCAACTGTTTTGGGGTGACACATTGTTCATTCAACTATAAGGATAGTTGATCTGCATACCCAGATAAGCAACAAAACTCTCACAGAATATAATAATCTCAATTATATTATGACCATTCAGAGGTAATCTACTAAAACCATAGAGCAGGATCCAGTTTTGTGATACCTATTAAAGAAATAGAATACATGTTAGTATAAATTTTATTTTGGTATACTCTTATCATAAAAGTAAAGGAGAACAACATGCATCTGGTGGGACACTTGACTTTGCTTTTGAGAAACGATTCTTTCACTCCCTGGCTTATTGGACATAGCTTTGATCCCAGTAAATATCTAAGATGTGGATGAGATGTTTTGTTTCTAATTTTACTATTAGTGTGCTTAACACTTTAAACAAAAACTTAAAGACAATTATAACATCCCGTCCACTATTCCTCTAACTCCATGTCCCTCCATCCTTTTCAGATTATGGCCTCTTATTCTTCACTTATCATTTTGTCTTTCTCACACACAAACAAGGGGATAAAAATAGAATCCAGCCTACTGAGTTGGTTTAGTATTGCTTGAACACATGTTTCTTTTAGGTCTGACCTTGGGATTAGATCACCATTAAGGGGGCTCATCTTGAGGCAGACTCATTCTCCCCATCTAAGCAGTTTATAATTGCCTGTTGCTCTTCATCTTGAGATGGGCCCCTTGCTCTTCCCCATCACTTTGGAAGGTCAACTGCTGTTGTCGTCCATTGTTCTGGTCTTGTTTAAGCAGCCACATTGTTGAGATTTCATGGGTGTAGTTTCTTTGTCATTTCTAGAAGACATTCCTCTAAAAGATTTTGAACTTTTGATTATGTGTCTGTGTCTGTGTCTGTGTTTAAGTTTGAGTTTGTGTGTGTGAGTATAGTTGCTCTTGGAGGCCAGAGGAGCTGAAATTACACGTGGGTATGAGCTATTTAACATGGGTGCTCAGAATTAAACATGGGTCCTCTGCAAGAGCAGTGTGTCCTGTTAAGACCTCTGAGCCATCTCTCCAGTCCTGTGTGTTCAAATCCTGTGTTTGTTCAGTGTACAGGCTGTGAAATATGATGGTGTGAATACAGTGTGATTGTGGTGTGACCATCCCTCTCTGAGAAACTGTAAACTATCTTTAAAGGTCACAAAGAGACATGATCAAAAAGATTTTTGAAGGTGCTGGAGAGATGGCTCAGTGGCTAAGAGCAATGTCTGTTCTTCCAGATGACCAGATTCAATTCTCAGTACCCATATGGCAGCTCACAACTTTCTGTAACTCCAGTTCCAGAGGTATTTGACACCCTCACACAGACATACATATGGGCAAAACACCAATTAACATACAATAAAAATATATAAATAATTTATTAAAAATATTCTTGGGTTGAATGGAGGATTGCGGTTCTAGGTATTCTATTGTAAAATCTGTAGGTAACATATATATGCTGACTAAAATGGACCTGTGATTATACCATAATATTAACATTATTTCTGAAAATCATGAACTCTGTTTTCAACTTCTCATGTCAAATGTAACAGAAGGTGACATTCCTGTTCACAAAGCTGTCTTCAACTGTGTTGAAATGCATACAATTATTTGCCTTCATTTGAGCTCCCCATAAACCCACCTTCACCTGGAGCACTTATGGTGTGAAACATGGTGTTGACAAGTTGGTTTTCACCTTCAAGATGAAAGGAGTGGTCAAATGCACTAAAAGGTTCAATCTGTAAGTCAGTTTTCATTGTCAAGTCTGGCACAAATGTTGTTTATGACACCGGAAGTATGTTGGTCATCTTACTTCAGGCCTAACGTGGGCTGGCACCACAGGGCTGAGGCCCTAATGGAAAAAGCAATACATGGCTTGGATTGTAGAGGAATAAGAGGTAGGAATGTGTTCAGATCTGCAGGGTTGTAACACGGATGTTGATAGATTCATCAGAGCAGTTATGATGGAGAAGGACATAGAGCTAGAAGGCTGGAGGAAGCTTAGCCCTGTATGCAGAGGAAGAGAGGATCTTGTTCTAGATGTGGAACAGTCCTTTCTGAAATTGCTGTCACCTTTATGGTGAAGCTGTGGGACAGAGACACTCTGCCCAGGAAGGCCCATCTGCAGTGATCTGGGCTCTGTCTCTCATGTCTCCAGAACCAATGGTGCTTTCTCTCTCCTTTCTTCATATGACACAGAGGAGAAAAAAGTTCACCCTGAGCCCCAGGATGGGAGTCCCCCAAGCTCAGCTTTAGACTTGACAGAAGGGTAAACACTACAGAGTGGAACTAGTAAAAATGAGCTGGCAATGGCCTAATCTTTGGGAGCGGTGTGTGGTGTTGGGGGAGGCAGCAAGCAGAAGTGTGCCATTGGTCTTCCTAGCACAGAGTTGGTCTGTATGATATGAAACCAGAATTTCAATTCAGTAAGAGACCTTTATTGAGTTGTGGCTTCTGTCCTAGGACAATCTTGGACTCAGCTGTAGGGAAGATGCTGAGTCAGAGAGAGGTCTGGTTTGCTCTGGAGTTAGCTGTGTTTCATTGTTTTCTTTATCCAGGATAGGAAACTTGACACTCTGGTGAAGACCCTTGGTGCTGAACCATCCTCATGTCCATAGGAGGCGATGCCTGCAACCACTTTGTTACACAAGAGAGGTCCTCCAGAATCCCCCTGTGAATGGATAAGGGCCACAGGGGACTGAGCTGTTGTTCACCCTAGTCCCAAACTGCCTCTCAGAGAAGTTTGGCTTGTTTGCTTTGCTTGTGGGAGATCAGAGAGCAGGCCTGGGTGTCCCTGGGCTTCCTGCTCTAATTGTGGACAGGGTTACTGCTTCACCTCCCTCCTGAGCCCAGCCTCTGCCCTTTCTCCAGGTCTGTGATCCACTCTCTATAAAGGTGTGTGGGAACGTCATCTCCAGGACATTGTTTAAGAACATGGGGACAGGTGAGTGGGCCTGATGTGAGCATGGAGGACAAGACCATGGACAAAAGTGGGTGTCTGCTCTGTGGAGACACCTGCTTGTGTTAATGACATAGGCAGGGACACAGCTTTCTAAAGCCTGGGCCTGGATTTGCACAGGAAAACTGTGCAAATCCTCCTTTATACCAGCTGCTTTCACTGAGGCTCCTTGTCAGCTCAAGAGGCCCTAGTTAGTTATTGGTTACTGCTGTTCCTAGGGAGAAAGATGACATAAAGGAGTCCCCTTGATGTTGGTCTCTAGATCCCAGATTGCATTTCCCCTCCCACGGAGCCAGGAGAGGATGAAAATCCAACTTACTTTGAAGGAAGCACGCTTGATCTTTGGGTCCCCCACACACATCTCATTGGCTTTGTTGTAATAACATTGATAGTGGGACTCACACTCCTGATCCATCTGTACTGTCAGCTCCACCTCTTGTAGTCTGTCTGCATAGTTCCCCTCTGGGACCATCTTTCCCCAACCAGCCACAGAGCACACATCTCCTGGCTTCACAGAGACCTTGTACCTGGGCATCTTGAGGGGCCTCACAGCTTTAGTCATGCTGGCCTTAATCTCCAGCTGTTGGGGAAGAAGGGAGAGTGTAGCTCATTGACAGCCGGGCTGAAACACCATGAAGGCCAGGATGGAAGGGAGGGAAGGAGAGGGTGAGGGCAGGAGGCATCCCTGGACCGGGATAGGTCAGGTCTGACCTTTAGGAGCATGATGTCACTGGAATCATCCTTATGAATATAGGCAAGGTGAGGAATGGCTTTTTCCACAGGGATGATCTGCTGGGTCTCCTCCTTTGTCTCGATGTTGTGGGCTCCCTGAGTGACTCTTATTGAGCTGTAGATGGCAGAGTGAGGATGAGAGATGTTGAGTGAGAGAGGACACAGTCCAGGAGGTTTAAGAGGCAGGGTGGGCAGGGTGGGGCTCTATCTGGGGGGACTTGTGGAGACAGGAGGGCCTCAGGGTTTGACCTGCTGCTCTGCTTCTCAAGGACATTAGACTCCCCAGGATTCCCTTTTGCTTCTAGACAATATTCCAAAGTTTGCACTGACTCTCAATGTGTCCTTTCAACCTCAGCCACTGCTTTAGTCTGGCCAGTGGAGCTGCTTTCTCCTCAAGGGTGCTGCTGGCTCTGACCTCTCCCCCTTTGACCTCAGTGTCCCTGTTTTCAGACTTCCATTTTCACAGTCCTGCCCTCTGGTGTGCTCTCAGGAGCATCCACAAGTAGAGAACAGAAACACCCGTTGCAGTATGAAAACACAGGCTAGCTGTTTCTCCTCACCTTCCCAGGCAGTGAGCAGCTGTCAGCACAAATTTTCTTGCACCAGGAACCCTCCACAGCGACTCTTATTCCCATCAACATGCAGAGATTCAATAAATATCTTGTAAGGGCGGGAGTGGTGCTTGACCTCATGTCCCTGATGATCTGCTCTGAAAGAAAAGGATAGAATATGGGGTTTCTAGGAGCAACACCTGAGGACAGAAGAGAAGATCTAGGGAGAAGTTGAAGGCCATAGAATCTACAGTTTCCCCAGATTGTTTTGGACAGAATTCCTTACACATAGAATAATCTTTGCTGAATCTAAACCTGAAGAGCACTGCTCTGAGAAGGGGTGAGTCCTACTTGTCCTCCAGCTCATGCTTTACAAATACACTTAGGGACAAGCTCCCTCTTCCTGATGCTAGAGACTGAGGGGATCCTGGGTGAATTGCCTTGATCCTCTCTTTGTTGGCGAGTGTCTGGAATCCTGCTAATGTCTTCATTGGTGTCATTTTCTCACCTTCACCCCCAGGCCCTACCAGGTGGATTTTTAAAATTCTCCTCTTCTGATGCACAATACATCTTGGGTTCTCAGTAAGTGTTTTAGGCTGCATGGATGAATGACTTCTATGTTAAGGAGGGCTAGTGGTTCGGAGCTCATGGAATTCAGGGCCTAGTGGACATTGGAGTGGTGTGCTGGCAAAGAGGGGAATAGCTGGGGACCTGAAAACAGAAGTGGAGAGGCCAACCAAAACAAGACTGCAAAGCTAGTGGGGTGTGCAATGCAGGTGTCTTGTCACCTAGGTCCTCTTTCTTCAGCAGGCTGAGGGTGGAGGTTATGAAATGACAATAATATTCTTGAGCTGGTGGCCTTACCCCATTGCAGGCTGGTCATTAAAGCTGCCCTTTCCCTGGGCTCTAGAAAAGTTAATGATGTACATTTTTGTAGGTTTACATTCCCTGTGATGTCCCTGTCCAAGAATGATTCATTCTCCAGGTGACACAAAAAGCAGGAAGAAGCTAGTGCCCTCTAAGTCTTCTGAGGTCACTCCCCTTTCTCAGATCCTGTTGAGAAACTAGCCAGTGACAGATATGCACATTTGCGTTTGGTATGGGACCTGAGATTCAGAAGGCTCCTGGTTCAGTGCAGGACACTTCCTGACTAGTGCTGAGCAGAGAGTCTGCAGAGGTATTATGGGATGGCACATCTGAGAAAGGGATGTTCACTCATCTGCACCAGCTCCAAGAGGCAGAAGAAAGGTCAGGAGAATCAGGACTGGTGGCATCTTCCCAGGAAGGCTGCTTGGGTTGGAGGAGGGTAGACTAGACACAGTCCTTGAGGGGATGAAGGAGGTCAGTGCTCAGTGACCTCACAGACATTTTAAACCTGTGCACCTCTGCTTCTGATAGGCAGTGGTGCTTTAGGACGTTTTCTGGTTTGTGGTAAAAAGATCACTGTCGCCGGGCGGTGGTGGCACACGCCTTTAATCCCAGCACTCGGGAGGCAGAGCCAGGCGGATCTCTGTGAGTTCGAGGCCAGCCTGGGCTACCAAGTGAGTCCCAGGAAAGGCGCAAAGCTACACAGAGAAACCCTGTCTCGAAAAACCAAAAAAAAAAAAAAAAAAAAAAAAAGATCACTGTCACCTCATTTACAAGAGCTAAGCTGGGAAGAAGTAAGAAAGTAGAGGGTGTAGAGGCTGTGGTTGATGAGGGCCTGAGACCCCAGGAAGTCCACAGTGACTGCACTGAGCTAAAATTGTGTCCTTTCTTACCTCTTACATCCTTTGCATTCTGGTAAGGTCTCTTTTGGTTTCTTTGGTTTCTTTCTTTCTTTCCGTTTTAAATAATACAGACAATCAATTTACCACAAAACAGTTATATCACTACAAACACACAGACAAAGTTATACAGTATTTCGTGACAGTTGATACTTCACCATATTTGGCTAGGCAGAATTTCAGTACATCTTTTCATTAACCTCTGGGACTCCTGATCATACTGTGAACTCCTCTGTTGGAATACTCTGTGGAATTAATTAACTTACTCTGACTCTCCTAAACTGCTAGGATGTCACAGAGAAATCTCAAGAGCAAATGTTTGCCCTTGACCAATGATCATGTCTTACCATCATATATAGTTAAGTACATAACCATTCACAATGACAAATACAGGTTACCTGTTTATTATGTATATCAATTTATTTCTACAGGAAGAGCTTCTGGATTGAATTTAATGCTAAGTAAGATCAGATCAGCACAGGCTTCCCTGCTGATTCTCCATAGATAAACAAGGACCTTGGTAAGATCTTGAATGATTATTTAGTGGTGTAGATCCAGCAGTGAGAGAGACAGGGATCCAGCCCTGGAAAAGGCTAATATTGACTGGAGTGAGCTGAGGATCTGAGCTTAGAGCACAAGAACGTTAGAGCTGTGTGAGACCAGCTCTGGGAGTTGAGACAGGCTGTCCTCACCTAGGAACAGGTGTGTGTGTGTGTGTGTGTGTGTGTGTGTGTGTGTGTGTGTGAGAGAGAGAGAGAGAGAGAGAGAGAGAGAGAGAGAGAGAGAACGTGCACGGGTGTGTGATCCAGATACCCACAGAGAATCCCAGGTCCTGCCTTACCACCACAGCTTCATGGTTTCCAGGTATTTTTGATTCCTTCCTTTTATACTTTGTTACCATTGTGGCTTTCTTATCTTAGTTGTGAACTGAAGTCCTGAAATTAATTGGCTTAAAATTAATTAATCATCCAGAACATGGGTTGTAAACTTTGGCTTTTCTGGACTGTGCAATAACTGTTTTGGGCTACACACTACTATACAAGCTATAATAAAAATTGGTAATTCCCCCTGAAAAAGTACCCTATATAAACGACACCATATCTGCACACACAGGGAAGGAACAAAATCCTTATAGAATATAATAATCTTAATTATGTGGTGCCCATTTAGAGAGAATGTTTCAAAACCATGGGACAGCTCCAATTTAGTGATTTCTAATAGAGAAATTGAACACATCTAATTTAGAGGATTTATTTTGGTGTGCTTTTGTCCTAAGAGTAAGGAGAGCAGTGGTGGTTCTCAGGAGGCAGAGGGATCTCTGTGAGTTCAAGGCCAGTCTGGTCTACAGAGTTAGTTCCAGGACAGCCAGGTATACACAGAGAAACCCTGACTCAGGGAAAATAAAAAAGAGGGAAAGAACAAACACATAAAACAGTGAATGAGAACAGTACAAACTTTGTGGACTATTTGGCATTGCTTTTGAGAAACAAATGGACTTGTTGGACACCTGGCTTGATTGACATAACTCTGATCTCATTGAATTCCTAAGATGGGGTGAGATATTTTATTTCTAATTTTACTGTTAGTGTGCTTAACACTTTGAATTAATAGTAAAATTAAAATACAATCCTACCTTCTGCCATTATCCCTCTAAATCCTCCCAGATTCCTCCATCCCCTTCAGATTCAAGTTTTCTTATTCTTTAGTGATCATTTTTTCTATTCCTCTCTCTCAACATAAGTGGAGATGAAAATAGAAATCAGCTTACAGAGTAGGTTTAGTATTGCTTGAACACATGTTTCTTTTAGGTCTGACCACTTGGGATTAGATAACCATTAAGGGGGTTCATCTTTGGAGAAGACTCGCTCTCCCCTTCTCAGTAGTTTGTGATTGCCTGTTGCTCTTGTTCTTGGGATGGGGCCCCTTGCAATTCCCCATGCACTTTGCAAGGTCAATTGCTGTTGTCGTTGTTCAGGTCTTGTTTAAGTAGCCATATGTTTGAGATTTCATCCCTTGTCATATCTAGAAGACATTTATATCAAGGATTTTTAACTTTTGATTATGTGTATGTGCCTGTGTTTGGGTTTGTGTGTGTGCTCATGAGTACAGGTGCCCTTGGAGGCTGGAGGAGCTGAGTTACAGGTATTTATGAGCTATTCAACATGGGTACTTAGAATTGAACTTGGGTCCTCTGCAAGAGCAGTCTCTACCATTAAGTCTTCTGAGCCATCTTCCCAGTCCCGCTCTGTTCTCAATTCTTGAAACTTGTGACCCACAAATGTAGGTGATATGAAAAAGTGATAGTTTGCACATAGTGAGATTGCGAAGTGTGGACACTCACCTCTGAGAAGGACCTATATAAGGCCCATAAAGATCAAGAAAGGACATGATCAACAATATTTTTACATTGAATGAAGTATTGTGGTTCTAGGCACTCTAGTGTAAAGTTGGCAGGTAACATATATGCTGACGAAAACGGACTTGTGATTCTACCAAATAGTGACATTATTTCTGAAAATCTTGAACTCTGTTTTTAAATTCTCCTGTCAATGTAACAGAAGGTGACATCACTGTTCAGAGAGCTGTACTCAGCTGTGTTGAAATACATACAATTATTTGCCTTAATTTGTGCTCACCATAACTCCACCTTCACCTGGAGCACTTAGGATATGAAACATGGTGTTGACGGGTGGGTTTCCCCATTAAAGACTAAATGAACAGTCAAATCCACTAAAAGATCAATCTGTAATTGAGTTTTCATTCTCAAGTTCTGGATTAATATTGTTTATGACACAGGAAGTAACTTGATAATGTCCTCAACATGGCCATCCTACTTCTGAAATGGAAATGATGTTATCCTAGTTAGCATGACCACGTTTTAGGAATTCCTGGCATTGGGGATGATTTACTCCTTTGTCCCTTACGAAATTCAGTCCTGATGATGATTTATATGATGTTACCCATTTTAAAAATGATTTTGCATTAAATTTCCTTTTAGAACTTAGTTTTTCTTTTTTGATAATTTTATACATGTAGTCAATGTATTTTGGTCATTTTGCCCAAGATTGCTCCTCTCATCCCCTTCTAATTCCCACTGAGATCTTTTTCTCTGTGCATAAATATTCTTGATGTCCTCTGCAAAGACACATCATTAAGCAGGAGATTAATCTGGTAATTGCACTATCTCTTCTTAATTATATAAGGTCCTCTATTTTTCTTTTTATTTGTTTTTTATTTTATTTATTTATATATGTTTGAGCCAGGGTTTCTCTGTGTAGCTCTGGCTTGAATGCTCTTATCCACTGAGCCACATCTCAGCACCCCAAACTGAGACTTCAGTGTTTCTGTTGTTGAGCAGACTTCCCTTTGCAGTTCCACTACTTTGTCCTTGGCTCACAATCCTTGACAGCTGCTCTGATTGGCAGCATGGTTTGCATCTGATGCCTCTTCTGTGACCACCTTTGCGAACACTCACCAATTCCCAAAAGTTGAACAGTGTGGTGGTATTGTGTTCCCCCAAAATATTGTGTACCCTAATAAACTTATCTGGGGTCAGAGAACAGAAAAGCCACTAGATACTTAGGATAGGCAGTGGTAGCACACACCTTTAATCTTAGCATTCTAGAGGCAGAAATCCATCTGTTCAGGGATACAGCCAAGCATGGTGACTCACGCCTTTAACCCCAGAAAGCGAGCCTTTAATCCCAGGGAGTGATGGTAGAAAGCAGAAAGGTATATAAGGTGTGGAGGGCCAGAAACTAGAAGCATTTGGCTGGTTAAGCTTTTGGCCTGGTTAAGCTTTTAGGTTTTGAGCAGCACAGTTCAGCTGAGAGCCATTGGGATGAGGACACAGAAGCTTCCAGTCTGAGGAAACAAGACCAGCTGAGAAGTTGGCCATGTGAGGTTAGCTGTGACTTGTTCTGCTTCTCTGACCTTCCAGCATTCACCCCAATAACTGGCCACAGGTTTGATTTTATTAATAAGAACTTTTTGAGATTCCTGCTATAGAACAGAGCCTTGTATTTACCTGACAGAAAAGTAGCTGTCTGCCCATTTTTCACTGAGCGATCTTCTCTCTTCGTTGAGCTGTATTTTCTTCTATGATGGTATAGAAGGCATGCTACAATTAAAAATAATAATAGATGAGGAACTGTATTTATTTTTACTATGAAAATTGACAAGAAAATAGAAAGCAAGGCTTGAGTATTTCTACATCTCAGCTGTGGATTGTGACAGCTGATTGTAAATCATGGTGGCTTGGTGATGGTGTGTGAAGCATGGCTGAAGTGTGTGTGTTCTTAATCATCAAGAAGGAATGCTTACTTGCTTTCTAAATACCATTAATCACCCATTGTCTGTAATGTAGATTAAAATATCATGGATAACCTCTATGTTTCATTTACTAAGTCCCCAGGAGCACGTGAAAATATGATGGTGCCAGTTTGACTGTCTGCAGTTGAAACATGAAACACTGGAAGCATCACACTGAAGTCATGCCTGTTTAACAATAGCAAGAGCACTCATTCATTTTACACGGCATTGGAACATTTTGTCGTCTACAAACTTCATGCTCAAGAGCCATACAATATGGTTACACACACACACACACACACACACACACACACACAGAGAGAGAGAGAGAGAGAGAGAGAGAGAGAGAGAGAGAGAGAGAGGGAAATATCGAAGAACGTTTTTAGTGAGCTTATAGTTTCATATTGTCCTGTATTTACATTAATTCTGGACCACACTCAGCCCTCAGGCCACCTGTTGGACACCCTGAAC
Source organism: Peromyscus eremicus (assembly GCF_949786415.1). Lineage (NCBI taxonomy): Eukaryota > Metazoa > Chordata > Mammalia > Rodentia > Cricetidae > Peromyscus > Peromyscus eremicus. Next base: position 66,045,708 of record NC_081425.1, on the reverse strand, counting down.
TAGTCTATACAAATTCAGTGGCTTCTGTCATTTACCTCTTTTAAAAGTTTTTTTTTAATTGAAGATAAATTTTCTTTTCATACAAAATATTCTGATCATGGTTACCCCTCTCATTCACCTCCAAGACCCACCCACTTCCCCACCCATGAACTTTACCATTAAGAAAACCTTTAAATAAATAAAAACACACACCAAAATTAACCAGACACAAAGTCTATAGTACTCAGTGAATTTTCTTCTAGACAGTTAGAATTGGCATTCGGAATGGAAGTTGTAGAATTCACATTAAATGTTATACTTTCAGTACTGAATACATTTTTGTGATTATCCACCCATCCCCAAGACCCAAAAAAGCATATGTATGACAGAAACCAATTAGTTTAATATATTCTCTCATAATTCATGTCCATCATCTGTGTTCATGCTTCGACATTTTTAGCTTTCTTGTTCTCTTTCTTCATGTTATATTGTACTCTCATGTGCATTTCTTTGCTCATGTGCTATATTATTGTCTGTATCCCACATGTGAGAGGGCATATGGTTTATTTCTTTCTGAAATGTTGTCAGACTTTCTTTTAGGACCACCAGCTCTCCAATAATGACACTGAGACTTATAATAATTATGAAAGCTTGGCCTTTAGCTTAGGTTTGTTCCCAGCTAGCTCTTATAACTTAGATTAACCAATTTATATTAATCTACACCTATGGACACCTGAATTTTTTAATAAAGAAGCCAGAAATACACAGTGGAAAAAAGACAACATCTTCAACAATGGTGCTTGTCTCATTGGATGTTTCATGTAGAAGAAAGCAAATATATCCATATTAAACACCTGCACAAATCTCAAATCCAAGTGGATCAATGACATCAACCTATAACCAGATACACTGAACCTGATAGAAGAGAAAGTGGAGAATAGCCTTGAATGCATCAGCACAAGAGAAAACTTCCTGAACAGACCCCCATAGCACAGGTACTAAAATCAACAATTAGTAAATGGGACCCCATGAAACTGAAAAGCTTCTGTAAGGCAAAGGACGAAGTCAGTTGGAAAAATGGCAGCCTACAGCATGGGAAAAGATTTTCACCAACTCCACATATGACAGAAGGTTAATATTCAATATATATAAAGAAATCAAGAAAATAGTCACCAACTAATCAAATCATCCAACTAAAAAATGTAGTACAAATCTAAACAGAGAGTTTTCAATAGAGGAATCAGTTGTTTGAGAAACACTAAAAGAAGTATTCAACATCCTTAGCTATCAGGTAAATGCAAACCAAAACTGCTTTGAGATTCTATCTTACGACTGTCAGAATAGCTAACATCAATAACACAGGTGACAGCTCAGGCTGGCTAGGATGTTCAGCAAGGTGTGCAACTTGTACAGCCACTATGGAAGTCAATATGGCAATTCCTCAGAAAATTGGGAATTGATCTACCTGAAGACCAAACTATACCACTCCTGGTGGTATATAGACACAGGACGCTCTATCCTACCATAAGGACACTTGCTCAACTATGTTCATAGTAGCTTTTTTTTCCCCGAATAATAGCCAGAAACTCTAAACAACCTAGATGTCCCTCAACAGAATACTGGATAAAGAAAATGTGGTACAGTGCACAATGGAGTACTACTCAGGTGTTAAAAAACAAGACATCATAAAATTTGTAGGAAAATGGATGAAAGTAGAAAAAAATCATCCTAAGTAAAGTAACCCAGACCCAGAAACACAAACATGGTATGTATTCATTTATAAGTGGATATAGGATGTTAAGTAAAGGATAATCATGCTACAATCCACAGACCTAGAGAGGATAATCAACAAGGAGGGTTTAGGCAGCCACTTGGATCTCCCTGTGAAAGGGAGGTAGGGTTGTGAAATATTTAACTGTGTAAAGATGTGTGGCATTTGTTTATGCTGCATTTGTTTAACGATTTAAGGAGGTGTTGCTGTTGCACCTTGCCTGCCTAAGGCACTTGATTGGTCTAATAAGGAGATGAATGGCCATTAGCCAAGCAGGAGAGGGCAAGGCAGGGCTGGTGGGCAGAGAGAATGAATAGGAGGAATCTTGAGAGGAAGGAACAGGGGAAGAAGGAGAAAAGAATGGGGAGGTAGAGGGGGACATTCCCAGAGCCAGAAGCCAGGCAGCTTCCAGACAGACAGAAACAGCAGGACAAGTAGGACACACAGAAAGAAAATGTAAAAAGCACCAAGGCAAAAGGTAAATACAGAGAAACAGGTTAATTTAAGTTAAAAGAGCTAGCCAGAAATGAGTCTAAGCTAAACTGAGCATTCATAATAACAAGAAGTCTCTATGTATTGATCTGGGCGTTGGTTGGTGGCCCCAAAGGAAAAAGCCTGCTGCAAGATAGAATGGAGTTTGAGGATGGACTGGGGTCGGGTTGGGATGGGAAGTGGAGAGATCAATCAGGTGAGGGGGTTGGAGGGAGAGGAGACTGGGAGAGATGACTGGAATTTGGGGCGATGTGGAAACCTAGTGTAGTAGAAAGTCCCTAGAATCTATGAGGGTGATGCTAGAGGAGGTGTCTTGGGAGATGCAGGGCCTGAACTGCCCATCTACTGTATCCAGTCAAGTCTTCCAGTCCTGGGATTGGGACCACAACCCAGTCACAAAACCTTCTACCTATAATTTGTCCTGCCTGCAACATGTGTTGGAATAATGGTGGAGCAGAACATGTATGAGTGGCCAGCCAATGACTGGTCCACTTGCGGCCCATGGCTAGATGGCCAAGAACCAGAGGCTTGATGGCCCAGAGACCTAGGGTAGAAACAAACATGACTGGCAAAAACAAAAAAACAACAACAACAACAACAAAAGTCAGCGAATGTTGGGGCCCACAAAAGCTTCCTAGTGAGATCTGAGTTTGCTTTACACAGCAGGGCTGCATTAAGGGATGTCTGGACTACATTCCTGGCCACCAGGTGCCTGGAAAGGTCTACCCTTGGCTGTGCTGTGGGGAGGTCTTTTGCTCCACCCCTTGACATTCCTTTAAAAGCCCTGTAGTAGAGACAGAAGGAGCTGGTGGGTAAGGACCCAGGCCCTCCCTAAGCTAGCCTGTGTTTTCTCTCTGCCTCTCTCCTCTATACATCTATCTACATATTCCTCATTTCTCCCTGCTCAAGAGTACCCTGGGGGAATAAGAGGGAGCTGGTCTCCCTCAAATGAAATGGTTCCTAATGATATTCTGCTATGCTCACAGATTGGTGTCTAGCCCATTCATCATCAGAGAGGCTCCTCTAGTGGCTGATATGAACAGATGCAGAAACTCACACCCAAACATAAGGCCGAGTTCCAGGAACCATGCAGAAAGGGGATGAAAGGATATAAGAGCCAGAGGGTTCAAGGACACTAGAAGAACATGCTTGTCTTAGTTAGGGTTTCTATTGCTGTGAAGAGACACCATGACCATGGCTACTCTTCTAAAGAAAACATTAAATTGGCGTGGCTTACTTAACAGTTTCAGAGGTTCAGTCCATTATCATACTAGGAGCGTGGGGACATGGAGGCAGATGAGATGCTGGAGCTGAGAGTGTTGTATCATGCAGGCAATGGGAAGTTGACTGACTCACTGAACAGTATTCTTAGCATAGGATCCTCAAAGCCTGCTCCCACAGTGACACACTTCCTCCAACAAGCCCATACCCACTTCAACAAAGCCACACTTTCTAATAGTGCCACTCCCTATGAAATTATGGGAGCCAATTACATTCAAACTACCACAATGGCCAAAAGAACCAACATAGCAGGCCTCATAGTGGCTCACAGAGATTGAAATGACAATCAAGGAGGCAGCATGGGTTTGCACTAGATCCTCCACATTCATACTGTGGTTGTTTAGCTTGGAGTTTTTGTGAGATTCCTAACAGTGGGAGTAGGATTATCTCTGACTGGTTTGCCTGCTCTTGGGACCCTTTTCCTCCTTCTGGGTTGCTTCCTCCAGCCTTGATATGAGGGTTTGTGCCTAGTCTTAATGTATCTGTTAAGCCATATTAGGTTGATCTCCCTGGGGTGACTGCTCTTTTCTGAAGTGAAGTAGAGGACAAGTGGATCTGGGGGAGGCAGGAGGTGGGGCAGACAGGGAGGGGTGGATGGAGAGGAAATTGTGAGCAGGATGTATGTGAGAAGTACATACAAAAGTACAGTTCACTAGTGCTGCTGTTCTAGGGACTTAAATAGGGTCACATGGGTCACAATGAAACGTCTGCTACTTCAGGTGGAGTGGCCAGTGTGGTGAGAGCTTTTTCAGCTGAGGACTCATAGGCTTTCAAACAGGATTCTTGGAATTGGTGAGTTGAGATGTGGCAGTGGCTTGTTTGTCTGTCTCTCTGAATTTTCAGTATTTACCCAAATATCTGGCTCCTTTTTTTATTTTATTATGAGACCTTTAGAAATTCAAACAACAGGCCAGGTCTGTGGTTTGAATGTGAAGCAGGCTACAGCCACTCTGCTTGCCTTTCTCCTGCCCACCTCTTTCATGAGGGCTCCACATGAGGTACAATGAAGACCACAGCACTGGAAGGTTTCCAACTTTCTTCCAATTCCATACACTGCTTTTCTGAACCAAAGAAGATTATACCCATGTCACTATAAGAATATAGCCGTGCGGTGGTGGCGCACGCCTTCAACTCCAGCACTCGGGAGGCAGAGCCAGGCGGATCTCTGTGAGTTCGAGGCCAGCCTGGGCTACCAAGTGAGTTCCAGGAAAGGTGCAAAGCTACACAGGGAAACCCTGTCTCGAAAAACAAAAACAAAAACAAAAAACAAACAAACAAACAAACAAAAAAGAATAACATGAATATGGAGAATTGAATTATTTTTAAAACATTCCTTTTTGTGTGTGAATTCCAAATATAGATCCATTTGTGCCACACTGACCTGTCTAGTGAAACGAGAGAATGAGGGTGAAGAAGGAGTCTACTGTGTACCTGATAGAAAACCAGGATCTACAAATGTTGGTTGATGATGTCAGAAAGAGACTTCCAGCCTAGCATCCCTTGGATCCCTCTGGTTCATAAACTGCTATAATTCATGTTGCCAGCAGGGGGAAGCAGAGTTTCCAAACTGAGCCAGGGCTGTTGAGTGACTGGAGGTCATGGCTGAGCCTCTCCTTGGAAGACTTGGGTTGGAACAGGGCTGAGCTTGGACTAGGTGGGAGGGGTGAGCATCAGGTGACTGGCAGGCTAAGTCTAACTGGACTAAGAGGTAGAGGAGATTCCAAGTGTTTGGAACTTATGAATGAGTAAAAGGCTGGTTTAAATCAGGACTGAGGAGGTGGGGCTGGCACAGGTGGCTAGAGGAAGTCATGTGGAAAACACTGGAAGGCCAGCAAGGGGGACAGAAGTTGCCTGAGATCTGTGCTGGGTGGGGAAATGGCACCCAGGTGAGCCTGTGGCCACCAGAGGGATGTCTCAGCCTTCCAGACTACAGACAGTTCAGTTGATGAGAGTCACCAGACCTGCTAGAGAGATGAGAGGTCCTAGAAATAGGAAACTGATTCCTAAGGCCTTCTAAATTCCCAGAGTCCAATCTCCTTTCACCCCAATGCCTTATTCAATTATCTTGATGAAGGTGGTTTAGAAATGGTAGGGATTTCCTGGTCCTGAGGAGGTTCTTTTGTGGAGGGCTAAGTATGAAAAGGAATGACTGAGTATAGACTCCTGATTGTGTTGTAAGAAAACCAACCTTGAAGAGCAGGGTATTAAATATGCATGTAGTTGGATATCGTGGCACACCCCTTTAATCTCATCCCTTGGGAAGCACATGCAGCAGATCTCTGTAAAGTCCAGGCCAGCCAGAGCTGTATAGTGAGATCCTACCTCAAAAGTAAAAGCAGCTCTCTCCGTATTCTCTCTGTGCTTTCCTCCTGTGTGGTCTCTCTGTCTCTCTTTCTCTGTCTCTATGTCTGTCTCTGTCCCTATCTCTCTCTCTCTCTCTCTCTCTCTCTCTCTCTCTCTCTCTCCTCTAATAATGCTCTAAAAAGGTAAAAAAAAAATAAATAAAAAAGTAAATAAAAACAAACAACTCACTAACCCCACCGTGTATGGGGTGATGAATATGTGGAATTGTCTAGCCTGAAGGTCCAGATGGGGGAGGGGCTGGTGAAGAAGGAGGAAGAAAAGCCCAGAACTGACAAGAGAGTCTGCCTGGACCACCGAGGTGCACCTCAGAGACGCTCAAACAATAAAGGACGTCAGCTGTATTCACCGAGGAGATCAATTTATTGTGAGTTTTCACCTTTGCTGCCCACTCCATGTGGTTCTGGCCTGTGTCCAGACAAGCTGGTAGGAACAGCTGGCTTAGCACCTGTTAGAAGGCTTCATGCTGCTTCTTATCCACGGCAGGAAGGACACGACCTTAGTGAAGATTCCTGGAGCGATGGTCTCGTCTCCTCCACAGGATAAAACTCCATAAGCTGTGTTGTCACACACAAGGGGTCCCCCAGAGTCACCCTGTGGGCAGAGAAAGGAAGAACTGAGTCTGGTTCCCTTGGCTCTGCTGTCTGTACCTCCTCCTGGGAAGGTTAACTGTTAGATCGGGTCCAGGACCGGTTTTCAAACTCCCTCAGGATGTGGGCTCCAGGGAGGCCTGACTTTTCCTTCTAGCTCAATCCAAGACTCTCCCTGAAGTCCTCAGGGACACTCTGGGATAATTTATGGTGCTTTGGGATGGTGAATGTTTCCCACCTTCCACTCTTGCTAACCCACGGAGGGACTCAAAGCTGAACTTTTGGGATGTCTCTGCTCTTATTTGGGGCTTGAGGTTTTGGCCAATCTCACACCCAGGACCCTCCCCCCCCACACACACACACAGGTTCCTCTCTCCCTGCATTTTGCATGTTAATTGCTTGATTTCCACCTTGAAAACAGCCTGTATTTCCTTTGGGTCTCCAGCACAAATCTCTTTAGTCTTGATGTAGTTGTGGAAGAGGTGTTTGCATTTCTGGTCATCCTGTATGGTAAATTCTGCCTCTTGCAGGAGATCCGTTCCTTTAGTGGCATGGAGAGACTTTCTCCCCCAGCCAGGCAGGCGACACACATACCCTGGCTTCAACTGGGCATTGGCCCTGGGTAGCTTGAGCGGGCTCACAGCTTTCGTTCTAATGGCCTTCCTCTGCAGCTGATAGGGAAGAGGCAGGAGAGACCAGCTTAGCCAGGAGCCTGCTGACCTGGGACACTTTGACAACCAGGATGGCAGGGAGGGAAGGAGCAGGATGAGAGCAGGAGGGGAGGGGCAAGCCGTGCATCAAGCAGAGCAGAGGCACCAGCGGTGGGTGAGGTGTGGGTGGAGGTGTGTGTGGATGGGGAAGGTGGCAGGTCTCACCTTTAAGAGCATGATGTCATTGGAGTGGTCACTAGGATTGTAGTCTGGGTGGGAAATGGCTTTTGCCACAGGGATGATCTGCTGGGTATCCTCCTGTGCCTTGATGTTGTGGGCCCCAAGAATGACTGTCATTGAGCTGTAGAGAGCAGAGTGGAGATGAGAGATGTAGAGTGAGAGAGGACACAGTCCAGGAGGTGTAAGAGGCAGGGAGGGGCTCTAGCTGAGGGGACTTGTGGAGACTGAAGGGCCTCAGGGTTTGACCTGCTACTCTGCTTCTCAAGAACTTTAGAGTCCTGGAGGCTGCCTCTTGCTTCTAGAAAATATTCCAAAGTTTGCACTGACTCTCAATGTGTCCTTTCAACCTCAGCCACTGCTTTAGTCTGGCCAGTGCAGCTGCTTTCTCCTCAAGGGTGCTGCTGGCTCTGACCTCTCACCCTTTGACCTCAGTGTCCCTGTTTTCAGACTTCCATTTTCACAGTCCTGCCCTCTGGTGTACTCTCAGGAGCATCCACAAGTAGAGAACAGAAACACCTGTTGGGGTCTCAGAAAACACGGGCTAGCTGCTTCTCCTCACCTTCCCAGGCAGTGAGCGGCTGTCAGCACGAAGTTGTCTCGTACCAGGAAGCCTCCGCAGTATTTCCTATACCCATTGTCATCCACATACTTAATAAATGTCATGTAGGGGCGGGAGTGGGGCTTGACCTCATGTCCCCCGATGATCTCCTCTGAAAGGAAAAGATAGAATATGGGGTGTCTGGGAGCAGCAGATGTGGTCAGAAGGGAAGATCTAGGGAGAGGTGAGGGGTGAGATGTACAGTTCCCCAAGCCTGTGGTGGACAGAATTCCCTACACATAGAATAATCTTTGTGGAGTTTTTAGCCTCAGAACCCTATTCTGAGAAGGGGTGGGTGGTACTTGTCCTCCAGCCCCTCCTTTACAAATACATGGAGGGACCAGCTCTATCTTCCTGATAACAGAAGCCAAGAGGATCCTGAGAGTCTCACTGTTAGTCTTTCTGTGTTAGTGAGTCTCCGTGACACCTCCAATGTCTTGATTTGTACCAGTTTGTCACTTTCAACCCCAAATTCTATGGAGAGGAGGTTTCTAAAATTCTCCTATTCTGGTGGCCAATACATCTTGTGTTCTCAGTAAATGCTTTGGTTGTATGGATGAGTGACTTCCACTTAAAGTGCTGGTAATTCAGAGCTCATGGGATTCAGGGGCAAGGGGACATAGGAGTAGGGTTCTGACAAAGGTGGGAATAGCTGGGGACCTGCATAAAGAATTAGAGAGGCCAACCAAAACAAGACTGCAAAGCTAGTGGAGTGTACAATGCAGGCATCTTGTCATCCTGGTCCTCCTTCTTCAGCAGGCTGAAGGTGGAGGTTACTAAATGATGCTAATATTCTTGAGCTGATGTCCTTACCCCATTGCAGGCTGGTCATTAAAGCTGCCCATGCCCTGGGCTCAAGGAAGGCTATGATGTACTTTTTAGTTTCTTTTCATTCTCTGCTGCTTCTCTTTTTAGGGATTATCAACTCTCCAGGTGAGGAAGAAGAGCAGGGAAAAGCTAATGCCCAGCAAGTCTTCTGAGGACACCTCCCTTCTTCAGACCTTGTTGACAATCTAGCCAGTGACAGATTTCCAGGTCTGGATTTGATATGGGACCTGAGGTTCAGACATCTCCTGGTTCAGTGCAGGACAATTCCTGACTAAGCTGAGCAAAGAATCTGAGAGGTGTTATGGGATGTCACCTCTGGGACAGGGGTGTTCACTCACCTCCACCAGCACCAAGCATCAGAAGAAGGGTCAGGAGAATCAGGACTGGTGGCATCTTCCCAGGATGATGCTCAGGTTGGAGGAGGGCAGAGTAGACACAATCCTTGAAGGGATGAAGGAGTTTAAGTGCGCAGTGACCTCACAGGCATTGTAAAATAGTGCACCTCTTTGCTGATTGGCTTCAGTAGTTAAGAAAGTGTTCTGGTTTGGGTCAAAATGACACTGTCACCATTGACACCCTATGAGCTAAGTGGGAATAAAGACCAAGAAAAGAGGATGTTTAGGCTGTGGCTGAGGAGGGCCTGAGACCCTGTGAAGTCCAGTGTGACTGCACTGAGCAAAAAGTGTGTCCTTTCTTACATTTTACATTTTTTTCCATTCTCATAAGATCTCTTTTGTTGGGCCCTGTCCCTGGTTTCTTGAGTAGCTGTTGCCTTGCTTGCTGACCTTGATCAGATGTCCTCCCTCTGCTAATTCCTGCCGCTTTCCTTCCTCCTAAAACAGCTTACCAGAGGTTCCTTGTTTGTGCATCCTGCTTTTGGTGTAAACAGCTAGGATGCAAGTGTGTAAAACATCTGTCATAAACTACTGCCGTCTGGGGTTGTCCCACTGTGCTGTAAGCCTGTAGTTAAGGCCTCTTCCCTCCTACAATAAACAGCATTTTGGCATTCTACTGAGAGGAACGACCCACTGTTTTGTCTCTGTTTTTAATCCGCAGCCCCTCGCTCAGACATGGTGAACTGGTGGTAGAGCGGGCACTACACTCTTTAATTTCTTTGGTCTTTTTTTCTTTCTTTTCTTTTTTAAAAAAATAATACTGACACCCACATTACCATAACACAATTTTATCAGTACAAATACACAGACAAAGTTATACAGTAGTTATTTAGAGTTGATACTGTGCCATATTTGACCAGGAGAATTTCTGTACATCATCTTATTAACTTCTAGGACTTCTGATCATACTGTGGAACCCTCTGTTGGATAGTCTGGTGAATTAATCTTAACTAACTCTGACTCTCCCAAACTGCTAGGGCATCACAGAGAAATCTCAAAAGCAAGTGTTTGCCCTGTTACCAATGATCATGTCTTACTGTTATACACAGTTAAGTATAATAAACCATCACAATGACATGTATAGGTTACCTATTTATTGAATATTGGCATTTATCTCTAAGCAAAAGCTTCAGGTTTGAATTAATTAGTAAGATTAGATCAGCACTGGCTTCCCTGCCGATGGCTCCGCTGGTATTTTCTACAGTGTAGCATAAGATTCTCCATAGATCAACAAGGAACTAGATAAGATCTTAAATGATTATTTAGTTGGGTAGATCTAGTGTTGAGAGAGACAGGGATCCAGCCCTGGAAAAGGCTGATAATAACTTGAGTGAACTGAGGATCTGAGCTTAGAGCACAAGCTGGTTAGAAGTAGATGAAATTCTAAATGGTCTTATTAAATAAGAAACACAGAGTCAAATACAGAGTTAAAAGCCCAAGAGATCCGAGCACTAGTGAAGAGCCAAGACCACCTTATCTTACCACTCGCTGCCATCCTTCCCCTGAGAGAGAGAGACCTTCCTGTGTGTCTTGAGTTTTATTGCTTTCCTATTCTGCCTCCTCATTGGCTCTAAGCCAGGCACATGACTTCCTCGTCACTGCCTGTCTATACAGACATCCTGGTCTCTATGGTTGGTACTGGGATTAAAGACTCAAGGGTCACCATGCTTGGCTGTGTCCTTGACCACACAGAGACTCTGCCTGCCATGTGATCAGATTAAGGGCATGGGCTACCACCACCAGACTTCTATTCCTGGCTCACTAATGACCTCTAATCTCCAGGCAAACTTTATTTATTAACATACAAATAAAATCACATTTCAGCACAATTAAAATATCACCACAGTTAGAGCTGTGTGAGATTAGCTCTGGGAGGTGAGACAGGCTGCCCTTCTCTAAGAACAGGTGTGTGTGTGTGTGTGTGTGTGTGTGTGTGTGTGTGTGTGTGTGTGGTGCCCATGGAGGTTAAAATAGGGCAACGGATGCCCTGGACCTGGAGTTGGGATGTTTATGAGAAATCATGTGCATGCTGGGAATTGAACCTGAGTTCTCTGCTGGAGCAACAGGTGCTCTAAACCACTGGGCCATCTCTCCAGCTCATTATCCAGAATTAAATATATGATGAAATTCTATCATTTACAATGATACAGGTGAAACTGAGACATGATCCTAAGCTAAATAAGCTAGGGACAGTTGAAAAAATAATGAATGATCTCACTGCGTTTAAAATCTATAGCAACAGAATTTGTAGAAGTAGAGAAAATAGTGATTAATGGAGGCTGGGCAGATTAGAACTGGAAGCTGTTGAAGTAAAAGTACAGAACTTCAATGAGGGGGAGAAATTACTTTTTGAAATCTGCTGCATAATATGTTAGTAATACATTGTACTTACTGTGCTTTTAAAAACTTCTGTCAAACAAATTTATGTTCTCACTACAAAAATGAAAACTATTTAAATTTGTGAATGTCAATTAGTTTGATACTAGTTTGATTTAATCATTCTACATGACAAACATGTAACATAACTTTGAAGCCTGAAAATACGTGATTAATGTAAAAGTTTTTTTTATTGTTTTGTTTTGTTTTGTTGGTTTTTTTTGTTTGTTTGTTTTTTTGGTTTTTTTTTTTTTTTTGGTTTTTTGAGACAAGGTTTCTCTGTGTAGTTTTGGTGCCTGTATGGGAACCTGCTCTATAGACCAGGGAGGCCTGTAACTCTCAGAGATCCACCTGGCTTTGTCTCCTGAGTGCTGGGATTAAAGGCATGTGCCACGACCCTCCGGCTGAATATAAAATTTAAAGCTGTTATTTCAAATGAATTAGCTATACAAAACATGCAAATATTGGTATTGGCTGGGAAAGCACAGAGAGACAAAAAGAATTCTATGTATTCATATCTTTCTCTATCTAGGGAACACATCAGCTACTAAGGTGATATTGTATGAAATTCTGTAGGTAGCTATTCATGATGGCTTGCAGACAATAGCATTCTAAGGACACTGTGGGGAAGCAGGACACATCTGGGTCCATTGCAAACTTTCTACCTCTCCTGTAGAGAGAGCAAACTACAATAGGAAGGTCTTAGCTGGGTTGTCACAACACGGTTTCCTGGTGTCATACAGCAGTGAGCCCAGGATGTCACTCTCCTTGGTATTAAGTGGTAGGGTCATTGGCTAAATGAGCTGGGGCATCATATGAGGAGGGGGACTTAAAGGACCTCTGGAAAGCTTCTCAAGGGACTCTGACCTCAAGTGTTTAAGCTACAAGGATTCTCTATCTGCTACAGTGACCATAAACTTGATTGTAATGGTGTCTTAGTGGTCTTTCCTTTATCACGCTACAAAAGTCTGTGATAGATTTAATTAGGAGCCATTAAACTTTGAGAGACATTTCAGTAAACCCTATCTCCCTGAAATCAGAATAGATCACCAAGCTATATATTAATCCAGTGCTTATGTTGAGTCATTTCTCAGGAACTAAAACTTCTGGGCAATCCAAACTCAATTCGAACAGAGAGAAGCTCATTTTCCAGACAGGATCACACTACGTGGCTGAGGCTGAGTTTGAAACCTCTAACAACTGATCCCTGCCCATGGAGTCCCAGAATTACAGGTGAAAAACACCACACATGGTTCAGAAACCAGAACCCTTGAGTCCAGTCCTTTCTAGGAGGGGAGTTGTCTGCACATGTCTTTGATTTGGAAACCATGCATTGTAGGCGTAGATGAAAATTTCATTCCTAGTTTAGAGGATGAACTACATCATGTAGGGTAGCAACCTGACCCTGCAGAGAGTTGTCATTCAGCTGTGGCTGTGTGCTTTGCAGCCTCTCCCACAATGCTTCAGGCCAACTACTCCTGAGAAATATGGTAAATAAATCCATTCCTGCCTTTCTGTCAAGGTAAAACATGTCTGTTGCTTAAAAGTGTGTGTATTAGTTACTTTTCTATTACTGTGATAAAACATCATGACCAAGGCAACTTCCAGGAGAAAGACTAGGGAATGTGGGTCCAAATGTGGCATCAAGTGGAAGGCATGGCTGCAGGAGCAGGGAGCTGAGGGCTCATATCATTTACTGTAATTACACACACACACACACACACACACACACACACACACACACACACACCAGAACATACAAAAGAAAGAGAGAGAATTGTGAGTGGTGTGAGTCTTTGAATCCTCAAAGCCTGTCCCAGCAAAGGTCTTCCTCCCCCAAGACTATATTTCCTCACATCCCCAATAGCATCACCTGCTGGGGACCAGGTGTTCAAACACAGGAGCCTGGGGGACATCCTCACTAAAACCACCATGGAAAGAAAGGTGGAATGGACACAAACAGAGAACAGAAACTCTGTGTTCTCTAAGTCCATGGAAAGTGGTGCTGGAGACTTAGGAAGTCGGACAGGACAATGGAGGTATACCAGCATGTGTTCCCCACCACAAACCCGAGGACATTGTGTTCTTGCGTCTGGTCTGTGTCCTTCAGGGGTGTCTTACAGCTCTCCCTGGCTTGCTGGACTGCAATGGCCTGGAGGAGCAGAGAAGTTGGGTCTTGATGAGTTGAAGCATTTCTTTCCCAGGTGCAGAAAATCAGTATAGAGATTTTTTTTTCCCACTGAGGAAATGGAACTTTATTTCTATAAATACAGAGAACACCCGCTCAAGGGTAGTTAAAAGAGGGTCTGGGGCCTCAAAGAACCAGGCTCCCAGTGGATACCCCAACACTGATCATAGGGACTGGGGGATCCCCAAACCTGAGATGGGCCTTGTAGGCCACAGATATTCCCCAACACTGACACTTCAAATGTGGAACTATCCCCATAGGGGAACCGCAGAACCCCTCTTACGGGCGTCCCTCTTGGCGGGAAGGCTGGCGACAGGGAAGTTGAGAAAAAGGGAACACGGGGATAACAGAAGCTAAAAATGTCCTGAGTGGCCTGGAAGGAGACCCCTGTGGTGGGCAGGGGCTGGGTTCTCCTCCGGTACAGTCAGACCCGGAGGAGGAGCAGCAGCATGAAGCCCGTTAGAAACCTGGTGCTCACTTCCCAACCTCAGCCCTGGGAGAAAGGGAACGCACGGAGATGTCCCCAGATGAGGACATGAGGTAGAGGACCAGAACTTGTCATTCACAGAGGAGCAGAGGGGAGGATTCAGGGAGCCCTGGTGGGGCGGGGCAGTGTGGGTGCGATGAGGTGGTCACAGGCGTGCCAGAGCCTGGCATCTGCTTCCCAAGGCCACCACTTGGTCTCTGGGCTGGGGAATTCCTGAGGACATCTTCAGGAGAGCCATGGTTCAACGCAATTATCATAGAGCGTGCGATTGGAGTGCCAGGTGGTATGAGAGGTCCCAGCCACCGGACACCTCACTATGGTCCCCCGGGCCAAGAGAGACTTCAACCCAAAGGAGTCTCGCAGATAAACCGGCTGCTTCTCCATGTCCAAGACCGTCTCATTGGCGTCATAGAAACCAAAGAAGCTAGATTGCCAGGGAGTGATGACTCCATCATCAGGACCCCCAGTCAGCACCAGGCGGCCCACTCAGAGAAAGTTCTTCCGCCACACAGTGGCGTTGGGATGGTCTTTCTCCCCATTGATGAGGGCCAGGAAGCTGCTGGCATTGAGGTACAAGTCGTCATGGTGAGGATCATGCCAGTAGTTGCAGATGGAAAATTCTTGGCCCCAAGGACTATAGCAGACCTGATAGAGGTTAAACCGCATGGATGTAGGGAACAGCCACTTGAGATAGTCTGTGTCTCCATACTGTCCCATCTGTGGGGAAGAGAGGGAGATGAAAGAATCCACATTGTGCTCATCCATGACGCACAGCAAAGCTCGGCACACCAGGCCCCCCTTGGAGTAGCAGATGAGATGCACCCCTTCAGGGGCCTTTTCCATGATGGGGGCCACAGCCTCTCGGAACCCTTGCACCTGTTCCCACAAGGGCCGCAAGCTCTCTCTGCCATCAAAGAGACCTAGCACTGTCACCACAGTCCCAGGGTGTGTCTCATTGATACAGTCCAGCAGGTGGCGGAAGCTGTATGAACTGTCAAAGAGCCCGTGCACCAGGATCACTGGCTTGTAGGACCCGCGGTGGGGTGCGGGGGCTGCGGGCATCAGCATTCGCAAGAACGGCAGAAGGAGCAAAGCCCATGCCGAAGGAAGCCTCTGCCTCCATAGCCCTGGCATGCTCCCACCTCAGCCAAGCACAACTCGGGGGTCTGCAACGGCCCCGGAATAGCAGCCCAGGCCCCACGGAGAGTGAAAACTCCCACCTGGCCTGAGTCTGGAGGCTTCCCTCTGCCAGCTGTTTACTAGTACCCAGTCTGGAATCCCCAGTACAGAGATTTTAGGGGAGCAGAGTAACCTCTTTTGAAATGGGAAGGGCTGAGAGATTCTTCTGTAGAGCAGAGAAATCTGAAGCAGTGTACGTTTAAGGCATTTACCTGCCTCTGAATCCATTCCAATGTGTACTCCAGGAAGCTAAGCAAGGTGGCTTTGAACACCTTCACCATGCAGCTGTGGAGGAGCTCAGGGGTTTCTCTCCATGGGAGGTCTGAGCATGGGCTAATCTTTTGTGTAGGATGGCACCAAATTACTGACCACAAATTAGATGACATTGAGATCACCTGAGCCTTGGTGGCCAGAGAATCCTAGGCACAGTTCAGCCTCTATCCGAACATAGTTGATGCTGGTTGTCAGGTCAGTTACTACCTTTTGGTAGAAATTTATTTCTATCTTCTCTCTAAAGGATTGATAATAATGGTTTTCAAAGTTATTTAAGCCATAGAACCGTCTCCTCAAAGTAAACGTAACACCTAAACTGAACACATATGTGACCGTATGATTTCTAACATACATTATTCCCTTGATTCTGCACTCTTCTTTGTTCTCATTGTCTCCAATAGCTAGGTCCTTATATGTCTCCAGGGCGAGTTTGTTTTCCAGTTCTTTATCAGAAACTGTGTGGCACCTGCATCTGGGCCTATATAAATCATGTCTTTGAAAGTATCCTGACCCAAAGGGAGATTTCACTTCATCTCCCAGAAGAATGTGATGCTCTGTTATTTGGGACAGTGAGGCACTAAGCTGTAGCCATAAGTCATGTTATCTGTTAAGTGTTTGACAGGAGAGGCCCCTGAAGCCCAGGTTGCTTTAGGTTTATTTGAGTTCAATGAAGCATTTTTTATGTTTGTTTTGATACAGAGTCTCTCTCTGTAACCTTGACTGGCCTTGGACTCAGAGATCTTCATGTCTCTGCCTCCCAATGCTGGGTTAAGACATGAGCAACCATGCCTGACAGCTTGGATTTTTATTTTATTTTATATTATTTTATTTTATATTTTTAGCAATGTGAGTCCAACACAGGGAGACTTTTATTTAACAAAAAGGCAGATCTTCTGGCTACTGTCACACGTCAAGAACTTCCTAAAAATGAGACTAACAGATAGTCTTAGGACCTACAGATGCCGCAGTAAACACAAAATTGTAAAATTTAGAGGTATTCCTTCACAGCATTGTTTTTCTATTTTCCTTGATTCCCATTTAATTCTGTTAATGATTCATACTTCTGAATATGCACATCTCTTATGACTTAAATCTGCATAATGGCTCTGTATCTGTTACCTTTAAATAAATACAATAGGCCTTCTCATTTGTTTTATTCTGTAAGAACTATCCTCTCTCCTAGTTGAAAAAAAATGCTTCTCTAAATAGTTTCCCAGTAGAAGATAATAGACTAAAGTCATTCCCAAACCTGATACACTTCAGTGCACACTGATGAAAAAGTAGAGATTTCTAGTTCTTTTGTCCTTGTGGATGTCCAAGACTGACATAGACCATGTGACCGTCATGGCCTCCTACCCTAGAGTCCAGCAGGGACTGAGATGGACATGCTCAGAGGGGTACTGCTGCTGAGTGACCCTGCAGCTGTGGATGCTGAGCACACAGGAGGAACTGAGATGACTGGGAAGAGCTTCCCTAGGCCTGAGCATGTGGGAGTGGAGTACAGGGTTCTGGAGAGAGACGATGGAAGCCCTGGCTTCCATGGACCCACTGTGATGCAAATTCTGGCCTGGACATTTGAGAGGTACCTCTCTGCCAGGGCCTAAGCTGGTCTGGCACCACAGGGCTGAGGCCCTAATGGGAGGAACCACACATGGCTTTGGTTGTAGAGGAATAAGAGGTAGGAAAGTGCTCAGATCTGCAGGGTTGTAAAGCACAGAAGTTGTTAGACTCATCTGAGCAGTCATGATGGAGAAGGACATAGAGCTAGGAGGGTAGACGAAGGTTGGCCCTGGTTCCAGAAGAGGATAGGGAAACTAATTCCAGATGTAGAACAGCCCTTCCTGAATTATCTGTCACCTTAATGGTGAAGCTGTGGGACAGAGACACTCTGCCCAGGAAGGCCCATCTACAGTGACCTGGGCTCTGTCTCCCATGTCTCCAGGACCAGTGGTGCTTTCCCTCTCCTTTCTTCCATATGACACAGAGGAGGAAAAAGTTCACCCTGAGCCCCAGGACAGGACCCCCAAGCTCAGCTTTAGGCCTGTCAGAAGGGCAGGCACTGCAGAGTGGGACAGGTAAAAATGAGCTGGCAATGGCCTTGCTTAAGCTTTGGGGTTGGGGTGTATGTTGTTGGGGTATGCAGACAGAAGAAGTTTGCCACTGGCCTGCCTAGCACAGAGTTGATCCCTGTGATATTAAACCAGAATTCCAATTCAGCAAAGAGAACTTTATTGAGTTGTGGCTTCTGTCCTAGGACAATCCTGGACTCAGCTGTAGGGAAGAAGCAGAGCCAGAGAAGAGTCTGGTTTGCTCTGGAGTTAGCTGCGTTTCATCGTTTTCTTTATCCAGGATAGGAAACTTGACACTCTGGTGAAGGCTTGTGGAGCAGAACCATCAGACTGTCCAAGGGAAACGATGCCTGCAGCTGCTTTTTTACACACCAGAGGCCCCCCATCATCACCCTGTGAATTGAAGGAGGCACAGCAGACTGAGCTGTTGTTCATTCTAGTCCCAACCTCCCACCCCTGTCAAGACTGCTCTCAAAGAAGTAGGGCTGGTGAGCTCTGTTGTGGGAGATCAGAGAGCAGGCCTGGGTGTCCCTGGGCTTCCTGCTCTGATTATGGACAGGGTTACTGCTTCACCTCCTTCTTGAGCCCAGCCTCTGCCCTTTCTCCAGGTCTGTGATCTACTCTCTATTAGGGTGTGTGGGACCCTCACCTCTGGGCCATTGTTTAAGAACATGGGGTCAGGTGAGTGGGCCTGATGTGAGCATGCACGACAAGACCATTAACAAAAGTGGGTGTCTGCTCTGTGGAGACACCTGTTTGTGGTAATGACACACACAGGGAGCACAGCTTTCTAAAGCCTGGGCCTGGGTATCAGGAGGACTGTGCAAATCCTGCTTCTACACAGCTGCCTTCACTGAGTGCCTCCTTGTCAGCTTAGGAGGTCTAGCTAGTCATTGGTTCCTAGTGTTCTCCCTCCATTCCATTCCCAGGGAAATCATCACAGGCAGTGGGCAAAGGAGTCCCTTGATGTTTGATCTCCAGGTCCCAGATCGCCTTTCCCTTCCCACGGACTCCAGAAAGGATACAATCCAACTTACCTGGAAGGAAGCTCTCTTGATCTTTGGGTCCCCCAGACATATCTGATTGGCTTTGTTGTAATAACCTTGAAAGCGGGACTCACAGAACTGATCTTTCTGTACCGTCAGCTCCACCTCTTGCAGTGTGTTGGGGTATTCACCGTTCGGGGCCATCATTCCCCAACCAGCCACATAGCACACATCCCCTGGCTTCACATCGACCTTGCGCCTGGGCAGGTTGAGGGGCCTCACAGCTTTATTTATCTTTGCTGTACTCTGCAGCTGATAGGGAAGAGGCAGGAAAGACCAGCTCAGCCGGGAGCCTGCTGACCTGGGACACTTGGACAACCAGGATGGCAGGGAGGGAAGAAGCAGGATGAGAGCAGGAGGGGAGGGGCTAGCCTTGCATTAAGCAGAGCAGAGGAACAAGGGTTGGGTGGGTGATGATGGAGGTGTGTGGTTGGGGAGGGTGGCAGGTCTCACCTTTAAGAGCATGATGTCAATTGGAGCGGTCCTTATCGTTATAGGCTGGGTGTGGGATGGCTTTTGCCACAGGGATGATCTGCTGGGTCTTCTCCTGTGCCTTGATGTTGTGGGCCCCAAGAATGACTCTCATTGAGCTGTAGAGAGCAGAGTGGAGATGAGAGATGTGGAGTAAGAGAGGACACAGTCCAGGAGGTGTAAGAGGCAGGGTGGGCAGAGAGGGGCTCTAGCTGAGGGGACTTGAGGAGACAGGTGGGCCTCAGGGTTTGACCTGTTGCTCTTTGCTTCCAAGAACATTAGAGTCCTGGAGGCTGCCTCTTGCTTCTAGGAAATATCCCAAAGTTTGCACTGACTCTCAATGTGTCCTTTCACCCTCAGCCACCGCTTTAGTCTGGCCAGTGGAGCTGCTTTCAACTCAAGTGTGCTGCTGGCTCTGACCTCTCCCCCTTTGACCTCAGTGTCCCTGTTTTCAGACTTCCATTTTCACAGTCCTGCCCTCTGGTGTGCTCTCACAGGAGCATCCACAAGTAGAGGACAGAAGCTCCTATTCGGTCTCAGAAAGTATGGGCTAGCTGCCTCTCCTCACCTTCCCAGGCAGTGAGCAGCTGTCAGCACAAATTTGTCTCGCACCAGGAAGCCTCCACAAAACTTCTTCCCATCATCATCCAGAAACTTAACATAAGCCATGTAGGGGCGGGAGTGGGGTGAGACCTCCTGTCCCCCGATGATCTCCTCTGAAAGAAAAGGCTAGAATATTTGGATGTCTGGGAGCAACAAATCAGGTCAGGAGGGATAGTATAGGGAGGGCTGAAGAGGTGAGATCAACTGTACCCCAAGCCCGTGACAGACAGAATTCCTTGTACATAGAATAATCTTTGCTGAATCTTAAGCCACAAAACCTTTTCAAAGAAGGGATGGGTGGAACTTGTCCTCCACTCCCTGCTTTACAAATATTTGGTGGGACCAGCTCTATCTTCGTGATGGTAGATACGGAGGATATCCTGGGAGACTCCTTGTTAGTTTTTCTGTGTTATTGAGCCTCCGAGACACCTCCAATGTCTTGATTTGTGACAACTTGTCACCTTTTACTACCAAACCTACAGAAAGGAATTTCCTAAAATTCTCCTGTTCTGGTGCCCAGCACATCTTGCGTTCTCAGTAAATGCTTTTGGCTGCATTGATGAATGACTTCTACTTAGCTGGAGTCCTGGTGGTTCAGAGCTCATGGGGTTTAGAGCCTGCGGAACATGGAGTAGGGTTCTGACAAAGGTGGGAATAGCTGGGGACCTGCACAAAGAATTGGAGAGGCCAACCAAAACAAGACTGCAAAGCTAGTGGAGTGTGCAATGCAGCATCTTGTCACCCTGGTCCTCTTTCTTCAGCAGGCTGAGAGCGGAGGTTACTAAATGATGCTAATGTCTTGAGCTGGTGTCCTTACCCCATTGCAGGCTGGTCATTAAAGCTGCCCTTGCCCTGGGCTCAAGGAAGGTTATGATGTACTTTTTATTTTCTTTTCATTCTCTGCTGCTTCTCTTTTTAGGGATTATCAACTCTCCAGGTGAGGAAGAAGAGCAGGGAAAAGCTAATGCCCAGCAAGTCTTCTGAGGACACCTCCCTTCTTCAGACCTTGTTGACAATCTAGCCAGTGACAGATTTCCAGGTCTGGGTTGGTATGGGGCCTGAGGTTCAGAAACCTCCTGGATAGGTACAGGGTAGTTCCCGACTAGAGCTGGGCAGAGACTCTGCAAGGTATGATGGATGGCACCTCTGGGACAGGGATGTTCACTCACCTCCACCAGCTCCCAGTGGCAGAAGAAAGATCAGGAGAATCAGGACTGGTGGCATCTTCTCAGGAAGTCTGCTCGGGTTGGAGGAGTGCAGAGTAGACACAGTCCTTGAGGGGATGAAGGAGTTTAAGTGCGCAGTGACCTCACAGGCATTTTAAACCTGTGCACCTCTGCGCTGATTGGCTTCAGTAATTAAGGATGTTTTCTGGTTTGGGTTAAAATCACACTGTCACCACATTGACACCCTATGAGCTAAGCAGGAATAAAGACCAAGAAAAGAGGTTGGTTAGGCTGTGGCTGAGGAAGGCCTGAGACTCCGGAAAGTCCAGTGTGACTGCCCTGAGCTAAATGTGTGTCCTTTTTTTTTTTTAATTTTAATTTTTATTTTGCAATACAATTCAGTTCTACATATCAGCCACAGATTCCCTTGTTCTCCCCCCTCCGGCCCCCCTCACCTTCCCCCCATCCCACCCCCCATTCCCACCTCCTCCAGGGCAAAGCCTCCCCCGCAGACTGAGATCAACCTGGTAGACTCAGTCCAGGTAGGTCCAGTCCCTTTCTCCCAGGCCGAGCCAAGTGATCTTGCATAGGCTCCAGGTTTCAAACAGCCAACTCATGCAATGAGCACAGGACCCGGTCCCATGCCTGGATGCCTCCCAAACAGATCAAGCCAATCAACTGTCTCACCCATTCAGAGGGCCTGATCCAGTTGGCGACCCCTCAGCCATTGGTTCATAGTTCATATGTTTCCATTCGTTTGGCTATTTGTCCCTGTGCTTTATCCAACCTTGGTCTCAACAATTCTCGCTCAAATAAACCCTCCTCATTCTCGCTAATTGGACGCCCAGAGATCCATCCAGGGCCTATCCATGGATCTCTGCATCCAGATCCCTCAGTAGTTGGATGGGGTTTCTAGCACGACAATTAGGGTGTTTGGCCATCCCATCACCAGAGTAGGTCAGTTGGGGCTGTCTCTCGACCATCGCCAGCAGTCTGTTGTGGGGGTATCTTTGTGGATTTCTGTGGACCTCTCTAGCACTTTGCTTATTCCTATTCTCATGTGGTCTTCATTTACCATGGTCTCTTATTCCTTGTTCTCCCTCTCTGTTCTTGATCCAGCTGGGATCTCCTGCTCCCTCAAACTCTCTTTCCCTCCACCCTCGCTCTTCATTACCCCCACTCATGTCCAGGCTGTTCATGTAGATCTCATCCATTTTTCCGTCATTGGGTGATCCCCGTGTCTTTCTTGGGGTCCTCCCTGGTGATGTGAGTAGCAGTCCAGTCATCCTTGTTCCACATCTAGTATCCTCCTATGAGTGAGTACATACCATGTTTGTCTTTCTGAGTCTGGGTTACCTCACTCAGGATGATTTTTTCTAGATCCATCCATTTGTCTGCAAACCTCATGATGTCATTGTTTTTCTGTGCTGAGTAGTATTCCATTGTGTATATGTACCACATTTTGTTTATCCATTCTTCAGTTGAAGGGCATCTAGGTTGTTTCCATGTTCTGGCTATTACAAACAATGCTGATATGAACATAGCTGAACAAGTGCTCTTGTGGTGTGATTGAGCATTCCTTGGGTATATGCCCAAGAGTGGTATAGCTGGATCTTGGGGGAGATTGATTCCCAATTTTCTAAGAAAGCGCCATATTGATTTCCAAAGTGGTTGTACAAGCTTGCATTCCCACCAGCAGTGGAGGAGAGTTCCCCTAGCTCTACATCCTCTCCAGCATAAGATGCCTTCCGTGTTTTTGATCTTAGCCATTCTGACAGGCGAAAGGTGGTATCTCAGAGTTGTTTTGATTTGCATTTCCCTGATGATTAGGGATGTTGAGCAATTCCTTAAATGTCTTTCAGCCATTTGAGTTTCCTCTGTTGTGTGACTGCCCTGAGCTAAAGGTGTGTCCTTTGTTACCTTTTACACTTTTTTCCATTCTGATAAGATCTCTTTTTAATTTCTTTGGTCTTTTTTTCTTTCTTTTCTTTTTTAAAAAATAATACCAACACCCAAGTTACTGTAACACAATTATATCACTACATATACACAGATAAATTTATACAGTAGTTATTTAGAGTTGATGCAGTACCATATTTGACCAGGAGAATTTCCATACATCATATCATTAACTCTCATTAACCTCTAGTACTTCTGATCATAGTGTGGAAACATTTGTTGGCATAATAGGATGAATTAATCTTAACTCATTCTGACTCTCCTAAATGCTAGGGCATCACAGAGAAATCTCAAAAACAAGTGTTTGCCCTGTTTCCAATGATCATTTCTTTCCATCATATATAGATAAGTTTAATAAACAATCACAATGACATGTATCAGTCACCTGTTTATTGTATATTGTCATTTATCTCTAAGCAAAAGCTTTAGGTTTGAATTAATTAGCAAGATTAGATCAGCACTGGTTTGCCTGCTGATGACTCTAATGGTATTTACTACAATGTAGCCTAGGATTCTCCATAGATAAACAAGGACCTTGGTAAGATCTTGAATGATTATTTAGTGGGGTAGATCCAGTAGTGAGAGAGACAGGGATCCAGCCCTGGAAAAGGCTGATATTGACTGGAGTGAGCTGAGGATCTGAGCTTAGAGCACAAGATGGTTAAGCTGTGTGAGATCAGCTCTGAGAGGTGACACAGGCTGGCCTCACCTAAGAACAGAATTATGTGTTCTCTCTCTCTCTCTGTGTCTCTGTCTCTGTCTCTGTCTCTGTGTGTGTGTGTGTGTGTGTGTGTGTGTGTGTGTGTGTGTATCTGTGTGTTTCTCTGGGTGTGTGTCTCTGGGTGTGTGTGTGTGTGTGTGTGTGTGTGTGTGTGTGTGTTGCCCATGGAGGTCAGAATAGGGCAACGGATGCCCTGGACCTGGAGTTGGGATGTTTATGAGAAATCATGTGCATGCTGGGAATTGAACCTGAGTTCTCTGCTGGAGCAACAGGTGCTCTAAACCACTGGGCCATCTCTCCGGCTCATTATCCAGAATTAAATATATGATGAAATTCTATCATTTCAATGATACAGGTGAAACTGAGACATGATCCTATGCTAAAAAAGCTAGTGACAGTTGAAAAAATAATAAATGATCTCACTCTGCTTAGAAAAAAAAATGAAATTTGTAGAAGTAGAGAAAATAGTGATTAATGGAGATTAGAACTGGAAGCTGTTGATGAAAAAGTACAGAATTTCAATTAAGGTGTTGAATAATTTTTTGAAATCTACTGCATAATATGTTAATAATACGTTGTACTTTTAAAAACTTCTGTCAAAAAAATTTATGTTCTCACTATAAAAATGAAAACTGTTTCAGTTTGTGGATATGTCAATTAGTTTGATTTAATCATTCTACATCACATACATATAACATAACTTTGAAGCCTGATAATATGTGATTAATGTAAAACTTAAAGCTGTTATTTCAAAAAAATTAGCTATACAAAACATGCAAATATTGGTATTGGCTATGAACACACAGAGAGACAAAAGGAATTCTATTTGTTCATAACTTTCTCTATTCTAGGGAACACATCAGCTACTTGGGTGAGATTGTATGAAATTCTGTAGGTAGCTATTCATGATGACTTGCAGTAAACGACATTCTAAGGTCACTGTGGGGAAACAGGACACATCTGGGTCCATTGCAAACTTTCTGCCTCTCCTGTAGAGAGAGCAAACTACAATAGGAAGGTCTCAGCAGGGTTGTCACAACATGGTTTCCTGATGTCATACAGCAGTGAGCCCAGGATGTCACTCTCCTTAACACTAAGTTGGCATGGTCCTTGGCCAAATGGGTTGGGGAGTCATTGTGAAGAGAGGGACTTAAAAGACCTCTAGAAGCTTCTCATGCAACTCTGACCTCAAGTGTTTAACCTACAAGGATTCTCTATCTGCTACGGTGACCATAAACTTGACTGTTATGGTATCTTAGTGGTCTTTCCTTTATCGTGCTACAGAGACCTATCATAGATTAGGAGTCATTAAACTTTGAGAGACTTTGCCGTGAATCATCTTTCCCCGGGGAATAGAATTGAGGACCTAGCAACATATTATTCTAGTTCTTATGTTGACTCATTTCTCAAGAACTAAAACTTCGGGGCAATCCAATCTCAATTTGTACAGAGAGAAGCTCATTTTCCAGACAGGATCACACTATGTGACTGAGGCTGAGTTTGAAAGCTCTATCCACCTATCCCTGCCCATGGAGTCCCAGAATTACAGGTGAACATCACCATACCTGGTTAAGGAACCAGAACCTTCGAGTGCAGTCCTTTCTAGAAGGGGAGTTGTCTGCATATCTCTTTGATTTGGAAACCATGTATTGTAGCCATAGATGAAAATGCCATTCCTAGTTTAGAGGATGAACTAGAGTAGAGTAGCAGCCTGACCCTGCAGAGAGTTGTCTTTCAGGTCTGTCTGTGTGCTATGTAGGCTCCCCCACAATGCTTCAGGCCAACTGCTCCTGAGAAATATGGTAAATAAATACATTCCTGCCGTTCTGTCAAGGTAAAATAGGTCTATTGCTTAAAATCATGTGTGTTAGTTACTTTTCTATTACTATGATTAAACACCAACACCAAGGCACCTTCTAGGAGGAAAATCAGGGAATGTGGATCCAGCAGTGGCATCAAGTGGAAGGCATGGCTGCAGGAGCAGAGAACTGAGGGCTTGTATCATTTACTGTAATTACACACACACACACACACACACACACACACACACACACACACACACACCAGAACATAGAGAGAGAGAGAATTAGGGATGGTATGAGTCTTTGAATCCTCAATGACTGCCTCAGCAATGGACTTCCTCCATGAAGACCATATTTCCTCACATTTCCAATAGCATCACCTGCTGGGGACCAGGTGTTCAAACACAGGAGCCTAGGGGACATCCTCACTAAAACCACCATGGAAAGAAAGGGGGAATGGACACAAACAGAGAACAGAAACTCTGTGTTCTCTAAGTCCATGGAAAGTGGTGCTGGGAGACTTAGAAAGTTGGACAGGACATTGGAGGTATACCAGCATATGTTCCCACCACAAACCAGAGGACTTCCTGTTCTTGTGTCTGGTCTGTGTCCTTCAGGGGTGTCTTACAGCTCTCCCTGTCTTGCTGGACTGCAATGGCCTGGAGAAGCAGAGAAGTTGGGTCTTGATGAGTAGAAGCATTTTCTTTCCCAGGTGCAGAAAATCAGTATAGAGATTTTAGGGGAGCAGAGTAAGCTCTTTTGAAATGGGAAGGGCTGAGAGATACTTCCATAGAGCAGAGAAATCTGAAGCAGTCTGTATTTAAGGCATTTACCTGCCTCTGAATCCACTCCAATGTGTGCTCAAGGGAACAAAGCAAGGTGGCTTTGAACACCTTCACCATGCAGCTGAGGAGGAGCCCAGGGGTTTCTCTCCATGGGAGGTCTGAGCATGGGCTCATCTTTTGTGTGGGATGCCAGCAAGTTACTGACCACAAATTAGATGACATTGAGATCACTTGTGGCCAAGGAATGCTAGGCTCAATTCAGCCTCTGCCCTTACATGGTTGATGCTGGTTGTCAGCTCAGTTATGACCTTGTGGTAGAAATGTATTGCTATCTCCTCTCTGAAGAGGAATAACAAATGGTTTTCAGAGTTATTTAAGCCATAGAACCGTCTCCTCAAAGTAAACGTAACACCTAAACTGAACACATATGAGACCATATGATTTCTAACATACATTATTCCCTTGATTCTGCACTCTTCTTTGTTCTCATTGTCTCCAATAGCTAGATCCTTACATGTCTCCAGGGTGGGTTTGTTTTCCAGTTCCCTATCAGAAACTGTGTGACACCTGCATCTGGGCCTATATAAATCATGTCTTTGAAAGTATCCTGACCCAAAGGGAGATTTCACTTCATCTCCCAGAAGAATGTGATGCTCTGTTATTTGGGACAGGGAGGCATTAAGCTGTAGCCATAAGTCATGTTATCTGTTAAGTGTTTGACAGGAAAGGCCCCTGAAGCCCAGGTTGCTTTAGGTTTATTTGAGTTCAATGAAACTTTTTTTAGTTTGTTTCTTTTGAGACAGAATCTCTCTCTGTAGCCTTGGCTAGCCTTGGACTAAAAGATCTGCCTGGCTCTGCTTTCTACCTGCTGGATTAGGCATGAGCAACCATGTCTGATAGCTTGGATTTTTTTTTTTTTTTTTGCCATGTGAGTCCAACACAGGGAGATTTTTCCTTAACAAAGAGTCACACATTCTGGCTACAGTCTCAGGACAAGAACTTCCTAACACTGAGAAGCCCAGGTAATCTTAGGAACCATGGATGCAGCAGTAACCACAAATGTGTAAACATCAGAGGTATTTCTTAATACCATTTTTTCTATCTTTCTCCATTTTTCTGGATTCCTGTTTAATTCTGTTTTGGAATTATGCTTCTGAATATGTTCATGTCTTATGATTTAAATCTGCATAATGATTCTGTTATCTGTTATCTCTAAAATAAATACAAGGCTGTCTTGGTTGTGTTATTTGTTACCTACCGCCCTCTCCCCTAGATAAAATTGTGCTTTTATGAAGAGTTTCCCAGTAGAAGCTAATATGCTATTGTCATTTCCAAACCTGATACACTTCAGTGCACACTGATGAAAAAGTAGAGATTTCTAGTTCTTTTACTCTTGTGGATGTCCAAGACTGACATAGACCATGTGACCGTCATGGCGTCCTACCCTAGAGTCCAGCAGGGACTGAGATGGACATGCTCAAAGGGGTACTGCTGCTGAGAGACCCTGCAGCTGTGGATGCTGAGCACACAGGAGGAACTGAGCTGACAGGGAAGAGCTTCCCTAGGCCAGAGCATGAGGGAGTGGAGTACAGGGTTCTGGAAAGAGACACTGAGGTCCCTGGCTTCCATGGTCCCTGTGTGATACAATTTCTGGCCTGGACCTTTGAGAGGTACCTCTCTGCCAGGGCCTCAGCTGGGCTGGCACCATAGGGTTGAGGCCCTAATAGGAGGAACCACACATGGCTTGGGTTAGAGGAATAAGAGGTAGGAATGTGCTCAGATCTGCATGGTTGTAAAGCACAGAAGTTGTTAGACTCATCTGAGCAGTCATGATGGAGAAGGACATAGGGCTAGGAGGGTGGAGGATGCTTGGCCCTGGTTCCAGAAGAGGACAGGGAAACTAATTCCAGATGTAGAACAGCCCTTCCTGAATTATCTATCACCTTAATGGTGAAGCTGTGGGACAGAGACACTCTGCCCAGGAAGGACCATCTACAGTAACCTGGGCTCTGTCTCCCATGTCTCCAGGACCAATGGTGCTTTTCCTCTCCTTTCTTCCATATGACACAGAGGAGAAAAAATTCACCCTGAGCCCCAGGACAGGAGAGCCCCAATCTCAGCTTTAGACTTGACAGAAGGGCAAACACTACAGAGTGGGACAAGTGCAAATGATCTGGCAATGGCCTTGCCTGGGCTTTGGGTTTGGGGTGTATGTTGTTGGCATGAGCAGAGAGCAGAAGTGTGCCATTGGCCTGCCTAGCACAGAGTTGGTCCCTGTGATATGAAACCAGACTTCTGATTGAGCAAAGAGAACTTTATTGAGTTGTGGCTTCTGTCCCCAGACAATCTTGGATTCAGCTGTAGGGAAGATGCTGAGTCAGAGAGGGGTCTGGTTTGCTCTGGAGTTAGCTGCGTTTCATTGTTTTCTTTATCCAGGATAGGAAATTTGACACTCTGGTGAAGGCTCTGGGTGCTGAACCATTAGTACGTCCAAAGGAGACGATGCCTGCAGCTGCGTTTTTACACACCAGGGGCCCTCCTGAATCACCCTGTGAATGGAGAGGGGCCACAAGGGTCTGAGGTGTTGTTCATTCTAGTCCCAATATCCCTCTCATTTCAAGGCTCCTCTCAGAGAAGCATGAGGTGTGTGCTCTCTTTGTGGGAGATCAGAGAGCAGGCCTGGGTGTCCCTGGGCTTCCTGTTCTGATTGTGGACAGGGTTACTGCTTCACCTCCCTCCTGAGCCCAGCCTCTGCCCTTTCTCCAGGTCTGTGATCCACTCTCTGTTAGGGTGTGTGGGAACCTCATCTCCAGGCCATTGTTTAAGAACATGGGGGCAGGTGAGTGGGCCTGATGTGAGCATGGAGGACGAGACCATGGACAAAAGTGGTGTCTGCTCTGTGGAGACACCTGCTTGTGTTAATGACACAGGCGGGGACACAGCTTTCTAAAGCCTGGGCCTGAGTGGGAGGAGGACTGTGCAAATCCTGCTTTTATACCAGCTGCCTTCACTGAGGCTCCTTGTGAGCTTGAGAGGGCCTAGTTACTGCTGCTCCCCGGAAGGAAGGTCACAGCCAGTGGGCAAAGGAGTCCCTTGATGTTTGATCTCTAAGTCCCAGATAGCTTTTCCCCTCCCATGGAGGATGAAAATCCAACTTACCCTATAGGAAGCTCTCTGGATCTTTGGATCCCCTGCACAAATCTCATTGGTTTTGTTGTAGTAATCTTCTAAGTGGGACTCACACTCCTGATCCTTCTGTATTTCCAGCTCCACCTCTTGTAGTGTGTTTGAGAATTTTTCCCCTGGGCCTGTCTTTCCCCAACCAGCCACAGAACACACATCCCCTGGCTTCACATAGACCTTGCGCCTGGGCAGGTTGAGGGGCCTCACAGCTTTAGTCCTCTTGGCCTTCTTCTCCAGCTGTTGGGGAAGAGGCAGGAGAGACCAGCTCAGACAGGAGCCTGCCAGCCTGGGATACCTTGACAGCCAGGATGGCAGGGAGGGAAAGAATGGCATGACAATAAGAAGGGTAATCCCCAGACCATGGTGACAGTAGCAGGTCTCACCTTTAAGAGCATGATGTCATTGAGGATTTTCTGATGATTATAGGCAGGGTGTGGGATGATTCTTGCCGCAGAAATGATCTGCTGGGTCTCCTCCTGTTCTTTGATGTTGTGGGCCCCCAAGGTGACATTTATTTTGCTGTGCAGAGAGCAGAGTGTAGTTAAGAGACGGGGAATCAGAGAGGATCCAGCCCAGGAGGTGTGAAGGGCAGGGTGTGCTGGCCATGGTGGAACCCTAGCTGAGGAAAACTGAAGGGACAAGAGTGACTGTGCCTTCTGCTTCTTAGCCATAAAAACAATAGAATTCTAGAGCACCAGTACCGGTACCACACTGCCCAGAGTCCTTGTGCTAGGAAAGCACATTGTATTGTTTGGTTTGTGTTGCAATGCTAACTCTGATCTACATGTGCTTGATTCCTTAGCCGTTACTCTGGTGCCAGCCTGGTTCTCACTCATGAGAATTGCTGGGCCCTCTCTCATCCCAAACTCCTTAGGAAGAAGGCAGGGTCTCCATGGAATGTTCCCAGGAGGGTATGGACTGTTTCTTGCTCCTCACCTCCCTTTACAGTGCGCAGCAGTCAGCACAAAATCCTCTCGTATGAGGCAGCCACCACACCTTCGAGTAATATCTCCATCAGTGATCTCAAGATAAGCCATGTAGGGTCGAGAGTGGGGCTTGGCCTCATGTCCCCCGATGATCTCCCCTGAAGAAAAAGCCAACATTCTTGTATGCACCTGCTAGTCTGCTGGAGGGGCTTTGTGTAATGGCTCCAGACTTGCTAGGCATTTGGGAGCCAGGGAAGCCTGGAGTTAGGAGCGGGCTGAGAGGAGATCCCTAAGATCTCCCTCTCAAAAAGGAGAGAAAAGTAGGTGTTGGTCTAGCAATCTTTCTTCCACAAAGTTGGAGGCATGCATAAGTCTCTGGGCAAGGCAATGCTAAGGACTCATCATGTCTTTCCCCTGACATCTGTTCCCAGAGACTTTCTAACTGTGTCCTCCTCCTGAGCCCTGAGATGCCTTGGACAAGGTCATTGGCTTCATGAGTGATGACTCCCCATTCATTCCTAGATGCAGCTACTGGCATTCTAGAAAGCAGAGAAATTAGGGCTTGCCCAGTGGTTCATCCTTGAACATTGGAACCACAGGAAGCCTGGGAAGCAGAGTTGGAGGAAAGGACCTAGTGACTTGGGATCAGCAAAAGCATTTATTCTGAGGACAGAGTTTCCACCTATTCTGGGATCCAGGTTTCTTGGATGAGTACTTGGTGAGGGGGTTGACTGTACCATCATAGATGCAGAAGTCAGGCCCATTCTGCCTGCTCCAGGAGAACATAACGTTCTCTGCTTTGCAGGTTTCCTACCCTTTACCATGGACTTCTAGGAAAACCCACTTTCTAGATGACAAGTATGGCTCAGGGAGGGGTTGGCACTCGATGGCTCTTCCTGAGAAAGGCCTCTGCCCTCCCACTGCTGGTGACAGAAGGGTTGGGCCACCAAGGGAGGTGTTGCTCACTCACCTGCCTTTGTCCTGGGGGGCAGAGAGAAGGCCAGCAGGAACAGGAGGAGCCTCATCTTCTCTGGAGGCCGAGTAGGACCCAGCACCTGGGGCTTTGCCCTTGCTCTCTCTTAACCTCTAGGAGACGAAGGAGGTGGAGGAGCTCGGCGACCTTGTGCCCCCTCTCTTTTTATGATGCTTCATCACAGAAGGCTTTCTATGAAAGCTCCCACCCCCATTGCCTCTGCCTGGTGACGTCTTCTGAGTGCTTGTGTGAGAATCATGAAGTAACCACAGCAGAACCCACAGCTAATGACTCAGAGAGCCAGCAGTTCCAGCCCATGGCCGGAACACAAGGGTCCAGGGTGGGGTTTGTGGGGTATGTTATCAGAGTCCCAGAAACCCAAGTTCCCAGTGCTGGAAGATCAGTGCTCTCAATGCCACAGTGCTCAGTCCAAAAGGAGAGATTGAGGCTCATCTCTTGTACAAGAACCAAGCCTTAGCTGACCACCTAGTTGGGGTTAACCAGGGGCATCCATGACCAGAGTACAGTTTGGGGAGGGCAATGGTAGAGTGATGGACAAGGCAGTAACAGACAGGCCTAGCAAACACTATTCAACCTATTTAGCAGCAGAGCTTCAAAAGTTCCATGTGACAAAGCCCTTTCTTATGAAACACCTCCATGTGACATTTATTGACATGAAGCAAGAGATTTTGCAGGCTGAGAGCTGAACCCCTGACAGACCAAAGCCTGAGTCATTCCTGCTTCTTCAGAAAAGCTGACACTTGTCCCATGCAAACCTCCCTCTCTCTCTCTCTCTCTCTCTCTCTCTCTCTCTCTCTCTCTCTCTCTCTCCCCCCCCCCCGTTTCTCTCTCTCTCTGTGTGTGTGTGTGTGTGTGTGTGTGTGTGTGTGTGTGTGTGTGTGTGTACCAGGATGCAGTGTCCATTGAGGATAGAAAAGGGTATTGGATCCCCTGCAGCTAGAGTTAGAGCAGTTGTGAGTCACATTATATGGATGCTGGAAAATGAATTCAAGTCCTCTGCAGAGGAGTAAACATTCTTAACTGCTGAGCCACGACTCCAGCATGAACTTCACTGATTTCTCCCTCTTTTGTAGTTGAATCCCGTTAGTGAAGCCTCCGTCTTAGTTATGGTTCTTTTTCAGTGTTAAAACTTTGATGTGTTTATAAATAGTTTCTACTTTTTCATATGTTGTTACTGCTTCCCTTTAGTTCCTTCTCAAAGTTTCCCTCAGCTCTGAATACTTAAAAGAAACTAAAAACCTTTGTGAACGTCTAAGAGCCCTGAAAATATCTCATGTCAACCGTCTCCTATGTGACTGGCCATTTGTTACTCTTTCTTTGTCTCCTTTGTAGTTTTGTGTTGAAAACGGGAGATATGGATATTGCCCACCAGGGCCACTTCCACTCTTAAAAGGGGTCTATTTTTACAAATTGGAAGGTGGAATCACATCTTAACCTTCTAGAGTGACAAACTGTTCTCCTCATCGCTCTCAGGGTCTCCTGTGTGAACCTTCTGACCACATCTTCTTAGGATGTGGCAAATACTTGGGTTTGAGGCAGGTAAGACATATGCTGCAGAGTCACTTACCAGAAGCTTGGGTTTATAAATGCAAACCATGTGGCTTTCTCTTTATCATTCCAACTCATGCCTAATAATTCTTGTGTCATATCATCTATCATGCAGTCTCATTGTGACTGCTCGGTTGTAAGGAATTCTGGTTATTTAGTTTTTCTGTTTCTGACCAAATACCTCACAAAAGACCCATGAATACACACATAGTAGGGAAACTGGGCCAGGTCTCCTCTATGAGAAACTCCATACTGGAGGGACGGTCTCTGAGAAAGCTGTGTGAATAGCACAGTGGAATTGCTTTTCCTTGCCACCAGTGACACATGGAAATTAGTGACAACATTGTTCTGACCACATTTATATTTGTGAATCACTTATCAGAATCCCCAATATGTCCAGAAACTCTGGACACTTTTAATGTTTTCTTATTTTAAGTTTCTAAGTCAGGAAGGTTGAGGATCAGTTGGTAGGCCATGTTAAATCTACCAAAGCACTGTCTAGTTCCTAAGGTCTCAAAGAAGTCATACACTTACCTCCCTTTGGTATCACATACTAAAGCTTTGACTCTTTAGCTGGGAGTATAATAAGCATCTGCACAAGTTACTCAATAACTCTTGAGGACATGGTGGGGGCAGGACATAATGGGGTTAGTGTTAGCGCATGTCTTTAGCTTAGCTCTTTCCTATCTACAAATGTCACCTTTGGTCTAGTCTTCACAGGAGGAAGAAGGATGGACATTTTAATTTTTCCCATTGATGTTTTATGAGTTAAGAAGGGGATAAAGAAGCCTTCTGCCTAGAAGATGCTCTTCCTGGTATCTGCTGGTGTCTCAGAAAAGGGTCTTGAATGTTATCAATTCCCAGATGACTTGTGTACAGAAAAGATTAGTTGGGGCAGCAGCACATCATAGATATTTGAAACAATTTGTGTGAGTTTGAATGTGTGAGAGTGTGTGAGTGTTTGTGTGTGTGTGTGTGTGTGTGTGTGTGTGTGTGTGTGTGTGCAGGTATATTGCTGCTAAAGTGTTCTGTTTGCATAGTTTCATTTCAGTCTTTCCAAGCCCGATCTTGGTAAATGTTTTCTCAGGAGTATTTTTATTACTCAACCAGAAGATCGGAAGTCAGCCTCTCTCCCTCATTATGAAGGTGGCTCTGTTCATTACGACAGTCTTGTGTAAAGTTCTTTTAAGGGCAACAAGACATGAGGGTCATAGGGACCTGAAGGAAGAAATTTCTCCAATGTGAAGATAAGTTTTGTATGGAGTGTGTGTGTGTGTGTGTGTGTGTGTGTGTGTGTGTGTGAGAGAGAGAGAGAGAGAGAGAGAGAGAGTCAGGATGTGAGAGTGTGTGTATGTGTGAAAGAGAGAGTGTGAGTGAGAATATATGTGTATGTGTGAAAGAGAGTGTGTATGTGTGAGAGAAAGCATGTTTGTGTGTGTGAAAGAGAGAGCGAGAGCATGTGTGTCTGTGTGTGTAAGTGTGTGTATGTGTGTGTGTGTGTGTGTGTGGAGAGTGTGTGCAGGCATATTACTGCTAAAGTGCACTGTTTGTACCCTTTCATTGCTGTCTTTCCAAGCACTATCTTGGTACATGTTTTCTCAGGAGCATTTTCAGTACTAAAACAAAGATTAGAAGTCAGCTGCTCTCCCTCATTATGAAGGTGGCTCTGTTCATTACGACAGTCTTGTGTAAAGTTCTTTAAGGGCAACAAGACATGAGGGTCTCAGGAACCTGAAGGAAGGAATTTCTCCCATGTGAAGATAAGTTTTGTATGGACTGTGTGTGTGTGTGTGTGTGTGTGTGTGTGTGTGTGTGTGTGTGAGAGAGAGAGAGAGAGAGAGAGAGAGAGAGAGAGAGAGAGAGTGATTGTGAGTGTGTGTATGTGTGTGTGGGGCCTTCACTTACAACTAGGACTAAACTTAACTCCAAAGCAGTGACCCAGATTGGCATCAAGTCTTCTAGAGAATGACTGTTGGTCATGTCTTGCTAGAATCTCCAGGATACAGTGGGGCCTGGTAGCAATGAAGTGTCTCACTCCATAGCTTGGGTTCCAAGGGTCTCTGTGGGCTTGCAAACTAACCATGTGGGTTGTTTTCCTTTTTCATCTGGTACTCATGAATCCCCTCAAATCTGGTGTTATTTAAGGAAGATAAATACATACGGTATTTATTCCACATCATAGTTTGTAGTGACCTGTGTACCCTGTGGGGCATCCTAGAAATGCCTCTGCTGGTTGGATTTGTCCCCCAAGGATAACTGCCTTGGTTTTATTGTTCTCCCAGATTTACCCCTTCACCCAGTGGCAAGGTTCTGTCGAGTATAGAATTGGAAACCTTCAGACCAGAAAGTTTCCATGTTATTTCCAACCCCATACACTGCTGTTCTGGGCTCAAACATGGCAATACATAAAAACTGTAGGTTATGAGACAAATGCTATTATTCTCAAGCAAGATGGTTTCATCTGTGTGGGTTTCCCACTTGGGAACATTCTGATGGCAATACTCATGACTGTTTCATGAAGGCATTGACAACATCCATCATCCTTGCTTTTGAATGTCCTGTGCCTGACACTTAGTAGATGCTCCATATCTATTTGTTTGGTTATTAATCACAAAAGCAGTCCTTCTGTGGCAAGATTCTTTCTCACTAAAGCAGCAGCTAGATCCTGGGAGGACACTGAACCACACTGCAATTGGTAATTAAAACTGGTAAAGAGGTTGCAGTTACTGAGTGTCCTGTCTAATGACTTTTGATCTCACAGGGGACATTGGCTTGACCTGATGACCTCAACTATGTAGATGTGACATGGGACTGAATGTTGTTGAGGAAGATTTGCCTGGCTTACTCTCTATGACTGTGTTCTGGAGCCAGCAGGTGCTGGTCCCTCAGAGCCTGTCAGGCAAGGCATGAGACAGATGGGCATCCTGCGAGTCCATTAAAAAAGTCCTGATAGAAAAACATGGGCTCAGAAGAAACGGGGGCACTGGCTCAGATCAAGGTTAACCAGATGGGCAGGAAGTAGGGCTGGGAGCCAGTGAGGTGCCCATTTCAGTGTCAAACAGAACTGAAAAAGAAACTCTGAGCTGGCCTGGGATCAGAAAGGTGCCCAGAGGGTAGGACTGAGCAGCCCCTCTACATCCCAGCTCTCCAGCAGCCCTGGCTGTGTTCACCAGGTGAATCATGCCCACCCTGCTTGGGCTTCTACCTTTCCCCAGTGCAGAGAAGGTAAAAAATAAAAAGGATTATATTTACACAAACGATTTTGTAACTTGTTTTGTTAATCATGTGTGATTCAAGAAATGTTCATCTATGTCAAGTTTTGTTTTATTTTTGGTGTTTTGAGACATGATCTAATATAACACATGCTAGCTCTGGACTCAGAATGTAGCCATGGATGGCCTTGGATGCCTGATTTTCTGAGTTCTGAGGGTAGGGATGTACACTAGCACACTCTGCTTACTTAAGGCTGGAAATGAGCTCAACGTTTCATGTGTGCTAGGCAAACATTCTGCCAAGGGCATCCTGGTAGGATTTGCTGAAAGAGGCAGAAGCAAGAAGTTCACGAGTTCGAGACCAGCCTGGGCTACATAATAAATCCCAGACCAGCTCCAAAGTAAGGCCTTGTCTCAATAAACAGAACAAAGCACATCAAAATAGCAACAGCAGTGACAGAGCTAAGTTTTTGTTCCTGAAGTGAGAAAGTGCTCTGTTTCTCAACAGGACCTCCTCAAGCAAGTCCTCAGATTCTTAAAGAGGGGAGATGTATCAAGCTGATCAGAGGGGCAGAGCTAGGGCGATTGTAGGGACAGTGTGGCACCCTGGAGGTTCTGTCAATCTTTACCAAGCTCCCTGAACTTCATGCTCTGCTCTGATGTATCCCTAAGATTGGGGCCTGGGTTCTCTTTAGGGAGATCACCAGGACACAGAGTCCATACCTACTCTTTTAGTGCACAGCTGCTGTTCCTAGGGCCTAAGCATGGTTAAACCTAGGTAAGAGGGGGGTCACCGTTTTTTGGATAAGAGGGGGGTCACCGTTTTGATCTTTGGATTCAGAAAAGTGGGGAAAGCCAGTGGCTTTTGTACAGACCCAGAGCAATCAGAAGCAGAAGTTTATGGGGACAGCTGGGTTCAGGGGTCTTACGAATGTGTGACAAAAACAGAAAGAGCTGAGATGAGCATGGATGGTGGACAGCCTGTCTAAACACTTCCTCAAGGAAAGGTTTGTACCTTAGTCCACAGGGACAGGCTTTCTAAATCCCTTTACCCAACAAGAAAGACTATTCCCATAACTGTGAAGTCACTTCCTCTGTGAGTTCATGCCTTGTCTACACCTCTGCATCCTGAGTGCTGGGTGGAAAGGTGTGTGCCACCACACCCAGGCTTTCTGTTCTTTTCTTTTCTTTTTCTTCCCTTTCTTTTCCTTTCCCTCCCCTCCCTCCCTCCTTCTCTTCCTTCCTCCATTTCATTCTTTCATCTTCTTTTTTGTTTGTTTTTTCAATATATCTCTGGGAACTGACTGGGAGATTTACCCCCTCTCTTCTTCCAGGTAAAGCCAGCACACAGCCTTCTGAAGAGGTCGTCAGCCTCACTGAGGGAAACACAACCCATGCCTTATACAGCAGTGACTCTGGAACAAAGGTCTATACTGCCAAGGCCTTTGTTAGAAAAGGGAGTTCCACAGCTTGTGCTCCAGAGTCCCCACAGGAAACTGTGAGCCACAGAGAGGGGCCTCTCCCTTAGCCTCATCTCGTGCTCTGTGTCCCCTGCTTTACAGTCGTGTGATTGCCCAACAAGACAGTGACAGCAACTGTCAAACATGACTGAAATGCCAGGTGTGCTCCTGAATACCTTCGGACACAAGATGGGCGGGGTTTTCATTTCCTGAGGGATGTGAAGAGGAGAGCAAGGAGCACAAAACAGAAAGGAGGGACCGTGAGAAAGCACTGGCTAGTTCACAATTGACTTCGGGACACTCAGAAGACTGGTGGAAACTGAGGACCAAGAGGAAGCCTTCCCAGAGGCTTTTAGAATCTCCACAGCATTGGGTTGGAGACAACTGTCTACCAACTTGTCTCCAAGAGTACTTTTGCATTTCCCTGTTCCTGCTGGGACCAGGGGCTTGGAAAGCCTGGATCTCTGACTATTTCTGACTATCAGTGACTAGGTATCTGGCATATGATCTTATCTCCTTTGTCTATTTTAAATATTTGGTTATTTCCAACTTATATGATACCCACCCACCTTCTTCCATGCCTTCCACATGCTGTTTTAAGAGTAGAGATTTCTTGTGTAGCCCTGTGTTTCATTTGATATGAAGAATGAATTTTTATCCTTTAGTATCTCACCAACTCCCTTATTTACATTTTGAGACAGGATCCTATTGCATAGTTCAGGCTAGCCTGGAACTTGCTGTGTAGTCCAGGATGGCCTAGAATTCCAGATCCTCCTGCCTCAGCTGCTGGAAACCTTGCTCCAGACCTGGGAGGGAAAGATGTATTTGGTTCCATGAAGAAATTGTGACCATCTGTTGTTCAAACAAGTGGCCCCAGATAGCCTGGGCTGTCTGTTTTTATACAGTTTCAGTGGTTTGCATGAGCAGTTTTATAATCAGTTTTTACTTCCTACATTTCTGAAAATGGTTAGAATTATTGTCAGTTTGCTTCTTGCTTCTTTCTCCTTCCATCTCCCAACTCTCCCACGGGCAGCCATTATTACCTTTTTGATCTATATCTCTACTGTCAGAAGCATAAGCACTTTTGCAAGCTACAAAGGAGCTTTTCTAACTAGGCACACCTACAGGTAGGACAGTGTGCCCAGTTGGCAGCACATGGGGTTACAGCGTCATGCAGGGCGAGAGACAGTTTTGTCTGTTGTGGTTAATATTTATGTCTGGTAGGGTCTGGGTCCTGATGATCAACTCACCAGCCAAAGCTGGATCAATCCACTCTACATTTTGTACTATTCTACCTCCTCTGGGGGCATACCAAGTGTTTCCATTCATCCTATAGGCAACATAGTCTGGAGACGTACTTACTCTTAGTAGTTGGCACTGTTTATCCCTTACCCTTATGTCCATCTCTCTTAACTTCTTGGGGTATTAGCACAATTATTAGAAATGAGGGAACTGTGGGTTTCTATGATTCTACTTCATTCCCTTTTCCTTGAAAGTTCCCATAACTCTTAATAACTCTATTTAATAACATTTTTGACAGCTCTTATGGTTAAAATCATTCTTTCCAGAACAGTTATGCAAATGTGTGATATTAAACTTGGTGACCTACACTGACTCATTGAGGCCAGCAGTAGGGAGGGCTAGCACGGTGAAAGCAAGGAGAGCAGGAAGTAGCACACATGGGGTCGGGCCCAGATTCTCACTGCAAACTGTCCACAGGGTCTGGATAAGTCGGTCAGGGTCTCCAGGGTCTTGCCACAAGAAGAGCCCTTCATGCTGTTCTCAGGCCTGAAGAAGTCACATGACTCCTGATACTCAGCTCTCTGAGTGCTGGGATTATAGGCATGTTCCACAATGCTTCACTAATGATCTTTTCATGTGATTTCCATCTCCAATTCCTCACTCTTACATAAAACAACTGTAAATCATATGCCTGGTGCTCCATATCAAAGCCATCATCAGAGATCTAATTCCAACTTGAACTCTGAATAGATGGAAGGGAGGAAGGTACGGCTGATATTTGAGGGAAACCTGGACTAGGTGGATGATGGGAGTGTGTGCATAGAAAGCTTATGTATAAAAATTCTCAATTACAACTTCCAGATGAAGAGTAGACTATGGCCTACTCAATGGCCTAATCAATCAATTAATAAGACATTTTGACAGTTCTTTCAGTACTAGAAATATAATAATTAAAAAGTAATTCCCTGAAAATGTGTTAAAGAAAAAATTTAAAATACCAGGGCGTAGTTTGTGGCTGAAAATTCATTTAATTAGTCAAGAATCATAAACTCACCATGACATATTCTGAGCATAAACCACCATTGGGAGTTTCACTCTGTCAAAAGAGCCATTGACTTTTCACTGTCATCATAGCCACAACAGGAACTCAGAGAGACCATCACAGGGCTGAGATCACAGATAAGGGCAAATTTCTTGCACATTTGAAACTTTCCATTCTGTGTGCTGAGAGGGGGATGCCAAATTATAACAGCCCTGGATAATTAGCCTCTAGGGAAGGGCTTTCACATCACACAGGTAGAGACTGAATGTCTGACTTGGGGCCATTCTTTCACTCAAACAGAACACACTGAACTCTCAATGAGTGCTGTTTCTTAAAGCATTGGGAACTAGCTGGTGAACACGGATGTGTTTCTCCTCTTGAGAACAGAATGCACACACACATGCTTATTAAAGACAACAAGTATTCTGAAGAAAAAAATCACAACAGTATGACAGGTTAATCGGATCTTTGCATAGGGTCATCAAAACTTTCCTGGGAAACAAGCCTTTGACGGTTATGCAAAATGTACAGCTGAAGATGAAAAGTGTTCTCTGACCTGTTCACCCAGTGAGAGGCTCACATGTCCTGATGCTCTGCAGTGCTTGAGTCTTATAAAAAAAATGAGAAATCATGCTAAAACTTGATTCTTTCTATGTTCCATCAAACATATGAATTCAAAAACAATAAGAATAAATTGATAATTTTAAGTCTTTGAACACGTGAATCTTCTCCAAAAAAGGCATTGTAATATGCCAAAGCAAGTTTGGATTGGGAGGCAATGTTTATAAGGGTCTACCTGGTGAAAAGCAGCATCTCTAGAAGATATTAATTATGAGGAGACAATCGACTCAACTTTGAATATCAGAGGCTTTGCAGATGTTTTACCCGAAGAACAATCTCAAAGGGTTAACGGATTTTTGGAAACA
Organism: Peromyscus eremicus; assembly: GCF_949786415.1. Taxonomy (NCBI): domain Eukaryota; kingdom Metazoa; phylum Chordata; class Mammalia; order Rodentia; family Cricetidae; genus Peromyscus; species Peromyscus eremicus. The sequence continues at coordinate 66,004,865 of NC_081425.1, read as the reverse complement.
ATCATGAACCTCACCAGTAGTGAGGACCCTGCTGCAATGATTTCCTTAGGAGAGGTCCATGTGCATGTAATACACAGAGACCCAGTGAAGAACCTGCCTGCCACTGTTCCAGGGGCAAACTCTGGAAACAAGCAACCCCTGTTAAGAATGGATACTTATTTTCTTGGGAGTTAAAATGCTAAAACGAGTGAGCCGTATTTACGTGTGTCACCAAATAAATGAAAAAGGTATATAATTGATTAATTTCTCTAAGTGAAGAAATGAATTTGATTTCATAGATGATAACCTAAAAATTTTAATGAAGCATTTGAAATACATGATGTGGCTATCTTTCTTTAAAATGAAATTATTTAAAAATGTCAAGTGAAATATGGTTACTAACCGGGTGTGGTGGCACACATCAGTAGTTCAAGCAGTTGGGAGGCAGAGGCAGGTAGATCTCTGAGTTCGAGGCCAGTCTGGTCTATAAAGCAAATTCCAGGACAGCCAACAGTACTCAGAGAAACCCTGTCTTGAAAATCAAACAAACAAACAAAAAATAAATAAAATGAGATTTCTTAGGACTTAGAATAAGATATAAGCCATCCTTTAAATAAAAAAGTTATGTGTTTGAGTGCTTGCCTGTCTTGCACTATGTGGGTGCCTGGTACCCTTATAATTCAGGAGAGGGCATCTGAGCACATAGAACTGGAGTTGCAGATGGTTGTGAGCTGCCATGTAGGTGCTGGGAATTAAACTCTGGAAGAGCAACCAGTGCGCTTAACCGGTGAGCCAACTCTCCAGCTGCCTTCCTCCTTCTTTTTTCTTTTTTCCTTTTTTTTTTCTTTATGTTGGAGAGCAAACAAAATGAAGACACACTGAGTCATGCATGTGCTTTGCCGTGGAACAGCCTAACTTCTCATGGTTAACGTCCAGCCTCCCACATGGTGTCCAAACCGGAGACACTAGCTTTTTGTTTTGTTTTCTGTTCCACAACCACACACACACACACACACACACACACACACACACACACACACACTATTGGATTTTGTCACTTAGGACAACATAGAAATGAAACAGTGAAGAGTCCTCAGGCTCACAAATGAACTGCAGCCATGGAACTCAGCTTTTCTTCCTTCAACACTGTCTCCTGTAAAGTCCCTGCAATGACCCTCCAGGCAAGATCTGCTTCTCGAGTAGGTCTTGTTAGCTATGTCCTTCCCCCCAGGACTCCATCTCAGAGGTTTTTCAAGTGTCCAGGTTGTGGTGAAACTTTGGAAGGAAGTTGTGGCATTTACCACAGGAGTTTTGAATGTTAGCTCACTTCATCCTTTCTTCTCAGTGTCTTCCAAGCCTACAACAGGATACTTCATCTGGAAAATCCCATGAATTCCCTTAGAAATGTAGGGAACCAGGTGATGCTCATCCTTACATCTAACATTATCCTATCCTGGTAGCCCTGCATCACTGTTGCTAAGCATTTGAAGTAGGGTATCTCAGCAACTTGGCAAATCCTACATAACTCATCACCTCTGTCTACAAATCCCATCTCTTCCCTTGGCTTGATGTAGTGCACGGTTTCACTCCTGCTCAGCCTTCCTCTCCCTCATTACTCATGTCACTCCATTACTAAGGCTGCTTGACCTTTTCTGTCAGGAACCTCTGCCCTCTCCTTCCAGATGCATGCTGGGGGAGGCACAGGCAGGTGATGACTGCATCCTCCCCACCTCACAGGTCTTCCTGGTGTTCTCAGCCATCTAGCTACCTACAGTTACCAGAGTCAGATTTCCAATGTTTAACTTGATGGTCTGACTTCTTTTAAAACCTAGTTAACAAGGTTGGGCAGCTGACTCAGTGGATAAGACCACTCATTGCTCTTGCAGAGGACCCACGTTCAGGTCTTGGCACCCATGTGGTGGCTCACAGCCATCCCTAACTTCTGTTGCAGGGATTCAATACCCTCTTTTGATCTCCACAGACCATCCGCACTAGACCTGTGGTGTACAATGCACACAAATTAATAAAATAAATAAACCTCAAAATGTTTTTTAGAAGCTAGTCAATAGCTTTCAATTTCCTACAGATAGAAGAAAGTAAAACCTAAACTTCTTTAAATGTCAAAAGTGTATGTGTGGATGGGTAACTCAGTGGGCTGAGCCCGGGCCTGTCATCAGCTCCCCATTTAGTCTTAGAGCAATACAGGGTTACTTGAGGTCACCAGGAAATGCTACATTTCTTCTCTCTAAGCTGCAGTAGTGGGCTGTGTGGTCACTTGGTGTGCCTGGAACCCGTTATCTCTTTTTGGTTGAGATTTAATGCAGATTCTCCCACCTCTAGCAGCCCCTCCCTATGAAGGTTTAAGGGCATTTCATTTGTGAATCTTTCTAACTTCTTTTATACAATTTATCAGATATGATATCATACTTTGCCAGTAGATGGAATATCTCCTTTGAACTCCCAGTATTTTAGGGAGGGATGGTTGCCAGGTAATGTTTTGATCTTGAGAGCCTGCCACAGATGGTAGCAATTCATTCTGTTCCGGAGCTTCACCTCTGAGGCTAAGACATTCTAAACTTCCAGGAGACAGAAACTCTGGGGCCTCTCATTACAGGCCTCACCCCAACAGAAATAGGGTACCCACATCAAATGTGGTGGCTCTCCTTTATAACCTCAGCATTCAGAAGCCTTGGGCTAGGAAATTGCTTTAAGTTTGGGTCCAACTCCAGGCTGGGCTAAAAAGTGAAACCTGTCACAATCAAACAAGTAAACTAGGGTGCCCAGGCTGGCATTAAAGGGCATGTCGTTGCCCTACAAGAAGGCTAGGTCTGCATATACCTTTATATCTATATCAGATCAAGGTGGAAAGTGGACTGAGCAAATGACGCAACTTCCAGACTGAGGCATGGGCAGACAGAGCTTCCTGTCAGTCAGAAACCAGTTGCTAACCGACAATTAAACAAGAACAAACAGACTTCATTCCACATTTAACACTTTTTATTTGTTCCCAAATAATACAGATCCAGAAATGAGTGCAAAAAGGATGACGGGCAACTCCATGAGGGAGAACACAGCTGGCATGAACTGCATGGCATCTTTGTTCACATGAGACACAGCGTTCTTTCCTCCAGATGGCTTGACCTCCTCCATCAGAAAACCATACAGTACATTGTCTGAGTTAGGACAAGGTACTTTCCCGAATTTTGCTGCCACTTTGTCATAATAAATATTCATATCACCTGGTGCCTAGATTGTGAATGACATCAATTGTCCTGGTGTCTCTTGCTTTTAGCTCTCTGGTGAGGAAGAACCAGTCTTTCTGTGGGTCCCTCAAACTAAAGGATAAGCTCAGAGCTTAAGCTCAAGATTCTTGGTCAGCCATTCATATGTCCTCCTTGCTGATAGTCCTTCTTTGTCTCTGGTCAGCCTCTGCTGAACCAGTTCTCAGGGGTCTTGGAGGAGCCCAGTCAGAATAAAGTATTCCTTCTCTTCTGAGGACGTCGGTTGTCTCTTCCCCAGTGTCTTGTGGTATCGCAGGCCTGGCTTCCCTGATGTCCTAGGTCAGAGTCGCGTTAGCATGGTCCCTTGTCCTCTTGGCTGCTCATGGTCATCTGCTTTGGAGCCTGCTCATCTTAGTCCACCAAGGCCTCTTGGGCAGGTGTTCATGTTTCTTGAGTGTTGACAGCTGAGGTTCTTTTGAAATCGATCAGGAGAAGGTCTAATGTCCTTGAAGGGAGATATTCCAAACTCACCACTTCACATCTCTCTGAGCATAACCCCCCGGTTCTTGTTCCTGTTTCACCTGAAACCTCTGTCCTCATCCCTCTTGGAGTACATGGGAGAATCCTAAAATGAAGACTTGTGATCTTCAATCTTATGTAATCCCCATCTCTTCGCAAGTGGTTAAAAGCCATGGATATATCTCGATATCATTTCGGTAATTGCTTTATGATACAGGGAGAAAGGTCCAATCTACAGGAGCCGATCCAAAGCAGAGTTTTCTACAGCTGGCTGCAGAAGAGAGAGCCAGAGAAGTTCGACGGTTGAGAAGAATGTGAGGGTCCACTCCTGGCTTGAAGATTAGGGTCAGCGAGTGGCAAGGACAGAAACAAGAGCTGCCCCACACTGATGGCAGCGAGAAAACCAGCTCTTGGCTCTAGCTGCGGGGAGCGGAATCAGTCTGAGTGAGTGTGGGTTTTTTCATTTCTTCACAAGTTCTTCTAGATGGGTGCTCATCCAAGCTGTCATTTTAGCTTTGACTTTCTTTCTTTCTTTTTTTTTTTTTTTTTTTTTTGGTTTTTCGAGACAGGGTTTCTCTGTGTAGCTTTGCGCCTTTCCTGGAACTCACTTGGTAGCCCAGACTGGCCTCGAACTCACAGAGATCCGCCTGGCTCTGCCTCCCGAGTGCTGGGATTAAAGGTGTGTGCCACCACCGCCCAGCTAGCTTTGACTTTCTGAGACCAGAGCCAGGGATCCAGTCACACCCTCCCAAACTTTAGACATTCAGAGCTATGAGAGGTAGGGTCCTTGTTTAAGCTGCTGAGTTTGTGTAATTTGTTACACAGCAATAGGAAAATGAATATATTAATGAGAGGTGATCCACCATCAGAAATTAAATATCATCCTGGGTAAATTAAGATAGAGGAAACAGGAGGAGAAAAAGGACCCTAACCAGATGGCCTGTGATCTTGAAGAAATAGAAATTAGCATCTTTCCTTATTTGTTAGTCTCTTGCCTTGCTTCATTTAAACCTTCTCTTCCTTATTCTTTCTTTTAATTTATTCTCACTTGAAGTTTCCTCTGAATGTAATGTGTGTGTGTGTGTGTCTGTGTGTGTCTGTGTGTGTCTGTGTGTGTCTGTGTAATTGTATATAGGAGTGTGATACAGCCCTGGTTGACCAAGAGGCCACTGGAAGCAAACAAGATCTCCCCCCTGCCTTAAGGTCTGTGCAGAGAACCCTGGAAGGGTCAGCAAGGCAAACTGGTGTGATGTGAGCCGTGTTGTTATGTGCCCCCTGTGGTGGAAACTGGATAATTGTGAACAGATAATACTCACCAGGAACCTATTCTGTGCCAGGTTTACTCTCAAGGGCTTCATTTAATTCATTTCATCCCAGAGGAGCCCGGCTGTTGCACTGTTCATGGCACTATCTTACAATTGCAGAAACAAGTCCCAGTCAGTGCAACAGCCCTGCCAAGATGAACTGGCAACCAGCTCTACCTCTGCAGTCTGTGGGTGGAATGTGCTTCCTTTCCAGGTACACAGTTGAAAAACCATTCAGGAAAACAACACATCCCATGCATTTTGCTGAATTTCAAGCCCCCCTGGGAACTTGTCTGTCTACACTATGTTCATGGTAACTGCCATTTGGTTCCCATAAAGTTCTTCTGCTATCCAGGAAGAACTCAGATCTCCTTTACGTCCTGGGGGAGGTACTGGTGAAGATTCATTGTGATATTCATGCATCTGACATGTCTTTTGCACTTTCTGAAGTTAAGAGACAAAAGGCTCATAAAGGTGTTGAGTAGCTTGTATTGATCCTAGTATCGATCAGGCTAGGTCAGGAGGAGGGAGTGTCAGTTCAAGGAATAAAGGAGGAAGTATTGTAAAGGCAGGATCTGAGGGATGTGGAAGCTTGTGTTTGGCCCTGTGTCCCGAGACTCTGGGGAAGAGTGGTCCCCTGAAGTTAGGCTCACACTCAACTGTACCAGAAAAGCACTTGCAGAATATCTCAGTCCCACGATCATCTCAGAACTGGCTTCCTGGCACTGGCTGAAAGACAATAAAAGACATGAATGCTTAAACTACCACAGTGAAGCCCAATGAGAGGCTTGTGGCTTTTGCACTAACTCTCCTGCTGTTCCATCTAAGGACGCAGTGGGTGGGGTGAGATGGACTGCTTCCTGTGCACTACCACAGGCCTGGGTGCAGGAGTCCCCTTATTGGTGGGCAGTAACCGCATCATTACCTTGGGTGTTATAGTCCTAAGGTCTATTAGAGTCTTTTTACATTTAGTTACAAATGTGAAGCGTACAGTTTCACTGTCTCTTTCACAATATAAACCCCAGAATGGAAATGTACACTGCTGAATACAATATGCTCACCCTCCAAGGCTCCCTTGTGTGTGGGTTTCCATGTTGACATGATTCTAGAGAATCAAAGTACGTGAGTGAGATTCCCAGAAGACATTGTTTCTTTAGTAATGGTGGTGGAGAATGGGGCCTTGCACATGCTAGCTAGTCAAGCACTCTACCACAAAGCTATTTCCCTGCACTCCGGGAAATATTTTTAATATGGCATCTTTCTTTGGCCTTTCTCTCCAGTTTCTCATCCCTCTTTGAGATTGACCATGATGCCTGGGGAAAGAGGGATCATCTACATCAGAGAGATGATGACATCAAGGGCTGATCCCTACCTTCAGTTTTCCCTTCCACTCTCTCTTTCTATCAAAAGGCCGTATTTATGTTCTTCATTGCTGCCCATGAAGTAGCTACCAGTGCTCTGAGGAAGTACTCTTGTAGAATCACCTTCTCACCATGCTTTCCAAAAGATGTCACCTTCTCTACAGTATGTTCAGTATCAGCTCATCATCTAGAGACCTCAGCTCTGGAAACATCACACACCTGCAACTGAATGGGTTCCCTTCTCACAATGACCATTGTCCCCTGTGGAATGTGAGTAGACCATTCTCTGATTTCTTGGAAAGAAACATTTGTACTAATAGAATTATGAATACCAGATGATCTTAAAATAATAAATCCAAAGGAGAAATAGAACAGAGAAAAAAAGGGTATCAAAATAAAAGAGCCAGAATAATTAGAAAGAACCATTGGAGAAGGAAGTCTGTGAAGAGCTGCCAGGATTTGACCTTGAAATACAAAAAGTTCAGGTAGAAAAAAAGCATCAGTTCCTCCTGATTGGAGGTAGAGCTCCATCAACCCTAGGAATAATCTTCCAAGAATAAGTTCACTACATATTAGAGTCATGGATGCTTCTGGTTTTCAGGAGCATTTTGACACAGGGAAGTCTCCACAGAAGCTCTGAGTCCTTTTCCCAATAGCATGGAGAACAACAGAAGCATGTCCATTCCTCAGTGAGCAGACTGCAATATATAGAGCACCATGTAGTCCTACCCACATTCAAGTTTCTGTCCCTGGGACAACAAATCCTGAATGCCAGCAAAGCCATGGTCTAGTGAGTCTCAACTTCGTTTGCTTAAAGGTTAAAAAGAGTAATCAAATGGTTTAAGTGTAAAAGAGAAAAGAAAATCGTGGAAGAAGTAAGTATGTAAAAATGCTGTTGAGCTAGTTCAATACATTGTCATAGAGAGTATATGATAGTAAGTCTCAGAAACCATGGCTGGCTAAGGTCTTTGTAAATTGGAGTATCAGATATCAACATGGCAGGTGTGAACAATGACCATTGAGAGTTGTTAAATATGAAAGATTAATGTTTTATTTTTCTTTTCCCTTTCTTCTTATTTAGAAAAAAAATGGATAAGAATTTTCAAACTTTTTCCTTTATTAAGTTTTTTTTAATTAAGTCTACATTCTGGGCTTGCTAAAGTTTGTTAGAATTTATCTAAAAGAAGGGTCGAGTGTAGGGAGAGGGCTGTCTGGGATGGGAGATCTGCATAGGAGGAGGAGTGGATAAGCTATGTTGGCAGCAGACCACCTGGCCTGCCAGTTTGGCAACCATGGTATTAAAACCTTGGAGCCATTACTAGACACTAGAATGAGGCAGGTCTTAAGAGTGGTCAACTGAGGTTAAATTCACTGCAGCTTCAAGAATGCAATATGGGGCCGGGCGGTGGTGGCGCACGCCTTTAATCCCAGCCCTCGGGAGGCAGAGCCAGGCGGATCTCTGTGAGTTCGAGGCCAGCCTGGGCTACCAAGTGAGTTCCAGGAGAGGCGCAAAGCTACACAGAGAAACCCTGTCTCGAAAAACCAAAAAAAAAAAAAATGCAATATGCAGGAGTCAAGAATGCATCAACATATGGAAATTAATAGATATCTTATATTTGAAATGCTATACTTTCAGAGCTCAGAAAATCCCACAAAAGAGGAAGCAGACAGAGTGTAACAGCCAGAAGGAATGGAGGACACAGGAGAGCAAGTTCCTCTAAATCAACTGAGTAGAGCTCGTATGAACTCACAGACACCAAAGCAGCAAGCAAGCACATGGGTCTGCATCAGGTCCTCTGCATATATATTACAGCTTTCAGGTATTTTTAAGGGATTCCTGAGTGTATGGATGAATGGGTCTCTGACTCTTGTACCTGCTCTTGGAACTCTTTTCCTCCTTTGGATTGCCGTGTACAACTTCCATGGGACTCCCTTGGCCAACAACTCAACAGAATTCAATCCAGTCCTGCCACTGGAAGCCTCGCCTGGCTATAAGAGATGGTAATTGAGACTCTTTAACCCTCATTACTAGGAGTCCTCATTAGAATCACCTTCATAGATTCCAGGAAATTTCCATCACACTAGGTTTCCACATTAACCCCCAAATGCCCCCCAGTTCCAGCCATCTCTCCCCACACTCTCTCCATCCACCCTCATCTCCCCCCACCTAACACCCCTCCCCCTGTTCCTGTCCCCACCTGCCTCCAATCTGCCCATAAAATCTATTCTATTTCCCTCTCCCAAGGAGATACATGTGCCCCTCCCCAGTCCCCTCCTCTTTCCCTAACCTCTCTGGGTCTACAGATTGTAGCTTGGTTATCATTTACTTAATGGCTAGTATCCACTTATAAGTTATTATGTACCATATTTGTCTTTCTGAGTCTGGGTTATCTCCTTCCAGATGATTTTTTTCTAGATCCATCCATTTGCCTGCAATTTCATGATGACATTTTTTTAACAGCTGAATAATACTCCATTGAAAAAATATACTACATTTTTTTTATCCATTCTTCTGTTGAAGGAAATATAGGTTGTTTCCAGTTTCTGGTTATTATGACTAGAGCAGCAATGAACATGGCTGAACAAGTGTCCATGTGTTGGGATGGAACATCCTTTGGGTATATACCGAAGAGTAGTATAGTTGGATCTTGAGGTAGATCAATTTCCAATTTTCTGAGGAGCCACCATATTGATTACCATAGTGTCTGTACAAATTTGCATGCCCATCAGCAGTAGAGGAGTGTTCCCCTTGCTCCAAATCCTCCCCAGCATGAGCTGTCACTTGTGTTTTTTATCTTAGCCATTCTGATAGATGTAAGATGGAATCTCAAACTAGTTTTGATTTGCATTTCCCTAATGGCTAAGGTTGTTGAACATTTCTTTAAGTGTTGCTTGTCCACTTGAGATTTCTCTGTTGGGAATTCTCTGTTTAGATCTGCACCCCATTGTTTAATCGAATTGTGTGGTTTTTGATATCTAGTTTCTTGAGAACTTTATATATTTTGGTTATTAGTCCTCTATCAGATATAGAGTTGGTAAAAATCTTTCCCCATTCTGTAGGCTGCCACTTTGTCCAGTTGATGGTGTATTTATAAGGCCTTACAGAAGTCTTCCAGTTTCATGAGGTCCAATTTATTAATTGTTGCTTTTAGTACCTGCACTATTGGTGCTCTGTTCAGAAAGCTTTCTCCTCTGCCAGTGTGTTCAAGCCTATCCCCCACTTTCTCTACTATCAGGTTAAGTGTGTCTGGTTTTATGTTGAGGTCTTTGATTCCCTTGATCTTCAGTTTTGTGCAGTGTCTTAAGTATGGTTCTATTTGCATTCATCTATAAGCAGACATCCAGTTTGACCAGCATCATTTGATGAAGATGCTGTCTTTTTCCAGTGTGTATTTCTGACTTCTTTATCAAAAATCAGGTGTCCATATGTGTGATTTATGTCTGGGTCTTCAGTTCAATTCCACTGATCCACATGTATATTTTTATGACAATGCCATGCAGTTTTTTATTTCTGTAACTCTGTAGTACAACTTGAAACAGGGAATGGTGGGATCTCCAACAGTTCTTTTATTGTTCAGGATTGTTTTAGCTGTCCTGGGGTTGGTTGTTGTTGTTCTTTCCTTCTTTCTCTCTTCCTTACTTCCTTTCTTTCTTTCCTTCTTTCTTTCTATCTTTTTTATTTTTCTTGAGGCGTGCTTTATCTGTTGTGTTTTCATTTTCATTTAGTTACAGGAAATTTTATCTCTTTCTCAGTTTCTCCTTTGAACCATCCACCATTTAGAAATCAGTTGTTTAATCTCCATGAGTTTGTGTATTTACTGAGGTTTTTACTTGCTGTCAATTTGAAGTTTTATTGCATTGTGGTCAGGTGGGATAGAAGGAGTGATTTCAACCTTTTTGAACTTGCAAAGATTTGTTTTGTGTCCCAGGAAGTGTTCTATTTTAGAAAAGTTTCCATGTGCCACTGAGTAGAATGTGTAGTCTTTTGTGTCTAGACAAATTATTCTGTAGATATTTGTTAAGTTCCTTTGATATAGGATGTCAATTAATTCTGACATTTCCCTGTTTATTTTCTGTCCAGATGACCTGTCTATTGGAGAAAGTGAGGTATTTATGTACTGATGTTAATATGTGTCTTTAATTCTAGTATGTTTTGTGTTTGTTTGTTTGTTTTTACAAAATTGGGCACCCCTGAGTTTGGTGTGTTTATGTTTAGGATAGTAATGTCTTCTTTGCTAACTGCTCTCCTGATTAGAATGAAGTGTCTCTTTAGCTCTCCTGATTAGTTTTAACACCAAGTCTATTTTGCCAGGTATTAGGATAGCGAAGGCTGCTTGCCTCTTGGTGCCATCTGAGTGGAGTACTTCTGTCCATTCATTTACTCTAATATAGTGCTTGTCTTTAAAGCTAAGATGTGTTTCTTGTAGGCAACATAGAGATGGATTGTATTTCTTTATTCATTCAGTCACTCTGTGTCTTTTGACTAGATAATTTAGACAATTTAGACTTAAAGTTATTATTGAAATGTGTGTTAGTTATGGTCGTTGTGTTATTGATTTTTGATGTTGTTGTTCTGGGGGTATATATGGCTTGGGAAGAATGAAGTCAGGTGGACAGAGGGGGCTGGGATGTTGTATTCCCTGGTCCATTCTGGTAGTGTGTGGGTAGGTATGTCTGAGTAGAAAGGTAGGATAAGATGTGAAAGAGTCCTGTTGCTTGGCTCACAGGTAAGGCATATACTGGTCCAAGCCTAGAGCTCTTCTGCAATGAGTACAAGGAAGGCCATACCAGGCTGGTGTACTGGTTGTGGGACCCAGGTTATACCTTGTAGATTGTGGGAAATGTGTGCATGAGGAAGTCATGGTTATTCACTAGGCTAGACTATGGAAGATCATGTGGCAAGTCTGGGTATGGGGTGGGGTTGTGGAGGTGGAGCAAAGGGTCCTGTGGGTGGATGCATGTAGGACATGTCCTGGTGGATACCTAGAACTTGGCTGCAGTGCAGGAGGAGGTGGTGGGAATAGGCCAGGGCATGTATGAGTGACCCTGGAGAAGTCTAAAGGTTTGCTAATGCATGGCAAAGACAGCCATACAAGGCCAGGGCGCTGTGGGACCCACATTAAATCTGTCAGGTTGTGGGAGAATAAGGTTACAATAGAGGTTACCTATCAGGTTATACCCTGGAGGATGATGTGGGAAATCTGGGTATGGAGTGGGGTGGTCAAGGCAGCTCTGCCTTGACTTATTGGCCCAAAGGATAATTGTTAGCTATCTTCTTACTGTACTGAAATATTATTTGTTGTAAACTGAGGCTTAAACTGTTGTTATAATACGAAGTTACCACCCAACTGGTCTGTCTTACAGATACTTCCTAGCTGAATGACTGAAACAAAACTGTGGTTAAACAAAACTGAATGGAATCTCAATCCCCATCATGTTAAAGCTATTGTAAATATGTCAACATAAACATGGAGAAAATAGTACAATAAATACTCATATATCCTTCCTCTAGACACAATACAATCAGGGTTTACCCTGTTCTCCTTGTGACAGTTTAAGCTGGGTGTAGTGATGAATATCTTTAATCTCATCACTTAGGAGGAAGGAGGATCAGGAATTTGAGTCAAGCATGAGCTATATGGAACCCTGTCACAAAAACAGACAAAAATATTAGTTTAGATATTTTTGTGCCTTTCAATGAATTTCAAGTCAGATATTAGGACGACTTTGGAACGGTTTGGGGGCAGTTCAGTGGCTGAGCATTTACTCTGCATATGGGTTCAACCATAGAACTGAAAAAAAAAGATGATATAAGAAAAGTATGATCTGGTTTTATTGAAACACATCCCATCTCTTCTTGTGACCCATCCTCCACGAGTCATTTCTCTAATCAAAGGTCCACAAACTCTTGCCTCAAGGGCTGTGAAGGTTAGGAAGGACGCCTGTGCACTCTGCATCAGGAGCAGAGAGATGGAGGCTGAATAGGGTCTGCTGTGTGCGTGCTTTGGTAATTGCAACTTGCAGATAAAAAGTGTCCTCACCAGGCCCTACTTTCATCACATATGACAAATGAATGTAAAGCCCACACCACAGAAGGGAATAAATGAGACAGTGATGGGATTTCTCCTTAGAGCTTATGATCCACTTCACTCACTCCAAGGAGAGCCCATACCCACAGGTATGCATGTATCCAGCCGGACAATGCTCATTTCCTTTGCTGGTCCAGATCTCTCCCTGACTCTTATACTATGGTCTTAATTTTATTCTGGCGTCTTCAAACTTGGATGCCTTATGGGCAACTCAAACTCTGAGGTCCAAAATTTTGATTTAACTTTCCCAGACTAGTGCTAAGTGACCTTGGAAGCTTATAGAATTTTTATCCAAATAAAATTCATGCCATAAAATTAACCATTAACAATTTTATTTACTTCTGTTGTGAAATGGGATCTCCCAAAACCCAGGCTGGCTTCCAACTTTCTATATATCTGAGAATAATGGTAAGCACCTAATCCTCCTGCTTCCAACACCCAAGGTGCTGGATTACAGACATGTTCCACAATGTCTGGCTGCCATTAGCCATAATCCTGCCACATCCTTACATTTCGTTGGACAGCTCCAGGGATTGATCTGACTGAGGTAGCAAGGGGAATGAAAAATCACACACACATACACACACATACACACACACACATACACACACACACACACACACACACACACACACACACACACTCCTGGATTGGGTAGTCTATGTCTGATGGAGAAGCCTTAGCTCCCTGGAAGCTCAGTGTTTATTATACACAGTTGGCAGGGAGCAGGTTATTACACATAGGCCTAGAGTCACTCTGTCGGTTTTTTGTCCTGTAGAATGTCTGGCATTCTCCTCTGTGAAGCAGCAACCTGAAGGACCATCTTGCCTTGGAAAGTTCAGTGGTCACCTTCCTGTGGGTCCTGCATGTCCAGTCGATACAACATTTTGTCTCGCCAGTCCAGGCAAGAACAGTTTCTTACCCAAAGGGCTGTTTTGCCAAAAGAAGATAAACTCCATGTGGAGTGTCTTCAGTGCCCATCACCTTCCTTGAAGTAATTGGTGCTTCCAGGAGCAGACATGTCTTATTGTCCAGAAAAGTCTAAGTTTTAAAACATTTTAAATGCCATATTCCGTAGGTCTTTGAAGTGTTTGGAGATCATCTATCTAATTGGAATGTATCTATGTATATCTAGAAAACATAACTAACATGACTATAAGTTTGACTATCATAGAAGACTAATTATTAATCTGTATTTCTTAATTATACATTACAATTTCAAATGAGCTGCACAAACATAATACCTTAAACAAGAGTAAAAATATATATAGTATAACAAAATTAACTTTAAATAGATATTTGACTGTTTTCAATTTCCTTGCAATTATACCTATATCTGGAATCTCTGCGTCATATGGTAATTTTATGTTTAACTTGTTGGGTAAGTGCCAAATTGCCTTCCCCCAAAATTCCCTCATTTTACAAATTGTCTTTTGTAACACATACACACACACACACACACACACACACACACACACACACACACACACACACCATTGTTTTCATTGACATGGTAATATACAGTGGTTCTGTTTTGGCTTCTGCAAAAATTTGATATTTCCCTTAATTAGCACATGTTTTCCTAGCTACTCTAGTAGGTGTGAAATGGCATTGCACTGTGGTTTCACTTTGCCTTCCCCTAGTGACTAATGATGAGTGTTTTTCCAGGTCCAGCTGGCCATCTTCATCCATCTGGAAAAGTCTTTATTCACCTGTTTGTCTATCTGCATCCTTTAACTTTGTGTTGGAATGTGGCCTTGGGACTGGGGAGGTGGTATAAGAGTTTGCTGTGAAGAGGCTGGAGCCTGGTGTGTGGAGCAGTTGTGGAGATGCACGAGAAAGGACATTTCTCTTCCATAACCACTTCCTTGCTGTCTCTTTTCAAGTGACTAGTGATAAAGAAAGTGAGTCATAGCACTTGTGAAAGGTTTGACTTGGTTAAGAGCACAGTAATCCACATTGTTATCTGCCAAGGTAAATATATATGTATATATAAACAGCTATTCTTGACTCTTTAAGCTCCATATCATCCAAGTTGACAGTTACATTTGGACCATGTATCGGGACCGTTTCTCCTCATGAATAACTAACTCCCACTTTTTCCAAGTTTAATATGCACTGCCACTACAGTAGCATGTAAAAAAAAATGCCATCTGCTCCCAGAACTTCTGGTTCAGTCATTGGGATCCCTGTCCAGAAATCTGTATTTTTAATATGCCCCTGGGTGACTCTGATGCGGGCCATCCTTGGAATCTTGGAGACTAACCAATTCAGTTTATTGAAATCTTGTTGTATTACAGAAAACACATCGGCTACTTGAGTGAAATTGTATGAAAGTTCTGAAGGTAGATTCATGATGACTTGCAGGAAATAACATTCTAAGGGCATTTCGGGGAAGCAGGACACATCTGGGTCCAATGCAAACTTTCTGCCTCTCCTGTAGAGACAGCAAACTACAATAGGAGGGTCTCAGCTGGGTTGTCACAACATGGCTTCCTGGTGTCATATTGCAGTGAGCCTAGGTTGTG
Organism: Peromyscus eremicus; assembly: GCF_949786415.1. Classification (NCBI taxonomy): domain Eukaryota; kingdom Metazoa; phylum Chordata; class Mammalia; order Rodentia; family Cricetidae; genus Peromyscus; species Peromyscus eremicus. The sequence goes on along the minus strand of NC_081425.1, from coordinate 65,989,864 downwards.
CTGGGCACTCTCCTTGGCACTAAATTGGCAGGGTTAAATGAAACATTTTAGTGTTTGTTTTGAGACAAAGAGTCTTTCTGTAGCCATGGCTGGCCGAGGACTCAGAGATCTGCCTGGCTTTGCTTCCCAATGCTGGATTTAAGCATGATTAATCCATACCTTGCATCTTGGATTTTTTTTTGTAGCAATTTGAGTCCAACACAGGGAGACTTTCATTTAACAAAAATCCACAAGTTCTGAAATCAGTCTCAGGTCAAGAACTCTCTAACAATGAGAAGCTCAGGTAGTCTTAGGAACTATATGGATGCAGCATAACCACAAATGTGTAAATATAAAAGATATTTCTTCACACCATTTTTTCTCTTTTTTTTCCACTTTCCTTGATTCCTGTTTAATTCTGTTTCTGAATTATGCTTTTGAATATGCGCATCTCTTAGGATTCTGCATCTGTTATCTTTAAAATAAATACAGCAAGGCTACCTTGGTTGTGTTATTCTCTACCTACCTCCCTCTCTGGTAGGTAAAAATGATGCTTCTCTGAATAGTTTCCCAGTAGAAGCTAATAGACTAAAGTCATTTCCAAACCTGATACACTTCAGTGCACACTGATGGAAAAGTAGAGATTTCTAGTTCTTTTACTCTTGTGGATGTCCAAGACTGACATAGACCACGTGACCATTATGGCGTCCTATCCTAGAGTCCAGCAGGGACTGAGATGGACCTGCTCAGAGGGGTACTGCTGCTGAGAGACCCTGCAGCTGTGGATGCTGAGCACACAGGAGGAACTGGGCTGACTGGGAAGAGCTTCCCTAGGCCAGAGCATGTGGGAGGGGAGTACAGGGTTCTGGAGAGAGAAACTGAGGTCCCTGGCTTCCATGGATCTGTGTGATCCTACTTCTCGCCTGGATCTTTGAGAGGTACCTCTCTGCAAGGGCCTCAGCTGGGCTGGCACCACAGGGCTGAGGCCCTAATGGGAGGAACCACACATGGCTTCGGTTGTAGAGGAATAAGAGGTAGGAATGTGCTCAGATCTGCATGGTTGTAAAGCACAGAAGTTGTTAGACTCATCTGAGCAGTCATGATGGAGAAGGACATAGAGCTAGGAGGGTGGAGGATGCTTGGCCCTGGTTCCAGAAGAGGATAGGGAAACTAATTCCAGATGTAGAACAGCCCTTACTGAATTATCTATCACCTTAATGGTGAAGCTGTGGGACAGAGATACTCTGCCCAGGAAGGCCCATCTACAGTGACCTGGGCTCTGTCTCCCATGTCTCCAGGACCAATGGTGCTTTTCCTCTCCTTTCTTCCATATGACACAGAGGAGAAAAAAGTTCACCCTGAGCCCCAGGACGGGAGACCCGCAAGCTCAGCTTTAGGCCTGTCATAAGGGCAGACACTGCAGAGTGGAACAAGTAAAAATGAGCTGGCAATGGTCTTGTCTGAGCTTTGGGAGAGGTTTGTGTATGGTGTTGGGTGAGCAGAGAGCAGAATTGTGTCATTGGCCTGCCAAGACAGAGTTGGTCCCTGTGATACGAAACCAAAACTCCAATTGAGCAAAAAGAACTTTATTGAGTTGTGGCTTCTGTCCCCAGACAATCTTGGATTCAGCTGTAGGGAAGATGCTGAGTCAGAGAGGGGTCTGGTTTGCTCTGGAGTTAGCTGCGTTTCATCGTTTGCTTTATCCAGGATAGGAAATTTGAGACTCTGGTGAAGACACTTGGTGCTGAACCATCCTCACTTCCATAGGCGACAATGCCGGCAAACACTTTGTTACAGAGGAGAGGCCCTCCGGAATCCCCCTGTGAATGGAGAGGGGGCACAGGGAACTGAGCTGTTGTTCACCCTAGTCCCAAACTCCTTCTCAGAGTAGTATGACTTGTGTGCTCTGCTTGTGGGAGATCAGAGAGGAGGCCTGGGTGTCCCTGGGCTTCCTGCTCTGATTGTGGACAGGGTTACTGCTTCACCTCCGTCCTGAGCCCAGCCTCTGCCCTTTCTCCAGGTCTGTGATCCACTCTCTATAAAGGTGTGTGGGACCCTCATCTCCAGGACATTGTTTAAGAACATGGGGGCAGATGAGTGGGCCTGATGTGAGCATGGAGGACAAGACCATGGACAAAAGTGGTGTCTGCTCTGTGGAGACACCTGCTTGTGTTAATGTCATAGGCAGGGACACAGCCTTCTAAAGCCTGGGCCTGGATGTCAGGAAAACTGTGCAAACCCTGCTTTTATACCAGCTGCCTTCACTGAGGCTCCTTGTGAGCTCAGGAGGCCCTAGTTAGTTATTGGTTACTGCTGTTCTCAAGGAGTCCCCTTGATGTTTGGTCTCTAGATCCCAGATAGCCTTTCCCATCCCACAGAGCCCAGAGAGTATGAAAATCCTACTTACCATGAAGGAAGCTCTCTGGATTTTTGGGTCTCCCACACATATCTGATTTGCTTTGTGGTAATAACGTGGATAGTGGGACACACACTCCTGATCCTTCCGTACTATCAGCTCTACCTCTTGTAGTACGTTTGATAATTCATCCTCTGGGCCTATCTTTCCCCATCCAGCCACAGAGCACACATCCTCTGGCTTCACACGGACCCTGCGCCAGGGCAGCTTGAGGGGCCTCACAGCTTTAGTCCTCTTGGCCTTCTTCTCCAGCTGTTGGGGAAGAGGCAGGAGAGACCAGCTCAGCCAGGAGCCTGCCAGCCTGGGATACCTTGACAGCCAGGATGGCAGGGAGGGAAAGAATGGGATGAGAACAAGAGGGGTGATCCCTGGACCATGATAAGAGTAGCAGGTCTCACCTTTAAGAGCATGATGTCATTGAGTTTTTTCTGTTTATTATAGGCAGGGTGTGGGATGATTCTTGCCACAGGGATGATCTGCTGGGTCTTCTCCTGTTCTTGGATGTTGTGGGCCCCCAAGGTGACAATTATTTTGCTGTGCAGAGAGCAGAGTGTAGATAAGAGACGGGGAATCAGAGAGGATCCAGCCCAGGAGGTGTGAAGGGCAGGGTGTGCTGGCCATGGTGGAACCCTAGCTGAGGAAAACTGAAGGGACAAGAGTGACTGTGCCTTCTGCTTCTTAGCCATAAAAACGATAGACTTCTGGAGCAGCAGTACCTGCACCACACTGCCCAGAGTCCTTGTGCTAGGAAAGCACATTGTATTGTTTGGTTTGTGTTGCAATGCTAACTCTGGTCTAAACATGCTTGATTCCTTAGCCATTACTCTGGTGCCAGCCTGGTTCTCACTCATGAGAATTGCTGGGCCCTCTCTCATCCCAAACTCCTTAGGAAGAAGGCAGGGTCTCCATGGAATGTTCCCAGGAGGGTATGGACTGTTTCTTGCTCCTCACCTCCCTTTACAGTGCGCAGCAGTCAGCACAAAATCCTCTCGTATGAGGCAGCCACCACACCTTCGAGTAATATCTCCATCAGTGATCTCAAGACAAGCCATGTAGGGTCGAGAGTGGGGCTTGGCCTCATGTCCCCCGATGATCTCCCCTGAAGAAAAAGCCAACATTCTCGTATGCACCTGCTAGTCTGCTGGAGGGGCTTTGTGTAATGGCTCCAGACTTGCTAGGCATTTGGGAGCCAGGGAGGCCTGGAGTTAGGAGCAGGCTGAGAGGAGATCCCTAAGATCTCCCTCTCAAAAAGGAAAGAAAAGTAGGTGTTGGTCTAGTAATCTTTCTTCCACAAAGTTGGAGGCATGCATAAGTCTCTGGGCAAGGAAAGGCTAAGGACTCATCATGTCTGTCCCCTGACTTCTGTTTCCAGAGACTTTCTAACTTTGCCCCACACCCTGAGCCCTGTGATGCCTGCTTTCTAGGGGCCAAGACTTCAGTTTACACTTTGTGGCATCCTATTTCTTCAGGCCTGGCATAAACTAGGTGCTCAGGAAAGGTCACTGGCTTCATGAGTGATGACTCCCCATTCATTCCTAGATGCAGCTGCTGGCATTCTAGAAAGCAGAGAAATTAGGGCTTGCCCAGTGGTTATCCTTGAACACTGGAACCACTGGAAGCCTGGGAAGCAGAGTTGGAGGAAAGGACCTAGTGACTTGTGATCAGCAAAAGCATTTATTCTGAGGACAGAGTTTCCACCTATTCTGGGATCCAGGTTTCTTGGATGAGTACTTGGTGAGGAGGTTGACTGTACCATCATAGATGCAGAAGCCAGGCCCATTCTGCCTGCTCCAGGAGAACATAATGTTCTCTGCTTTGCAGGTTTCTAACCCTTTACCATGGACTTCTAGGAAAACCCACTTTCTAGATGACAAGTATGGCTCAGGGAGGGGCTGGCACTCGATGGCTCTTCCTGAGAAAGGCCTCTGCCCTCCCACTGCTGGTGACAGAAGGGTTAGGCCACCAAGGGAGGTGTTGCTCACTCACCTGCCTTTGTCCTGGGGGGCAGAGAGAAGGCCAGCAGGAACAGGAGGAGCCTCATCTTCTCTGGAGGCCGAGTAGGACCCAGCACCTGGGGCTTTGCCCTTGCTCTCTCTTAACCTCTAGGAGACGAAGGAGGTGGAGTGAGCTCGGCGACCTTGTGCCCCCTCTCTTTTTATGATGCTTCATCACAGAAGGCTTTCTATGAAAGCTCCCACCCCCATTGCCTCTGCCTGGTGACGTCTTCTGAGTGCTTGTGTGAGAATCACGAAGTAACCACAACAGAACCCACAGCTAATGCCTCAGAGAGCCAGCAGTTCCAGCCCATGGCGGGAACACAAGGGTACAGGGTGGGGTTTGAGAGGTATGGTATCAAAGTCCCAGAAACCCAAGTTCCCAGTGCTGGAAGATCAGTGATCTCAATGCCACAGTGCTCAGTCCAAAAGGAGAGATGTGCATTGAAGCTCATCTCTTGTACAAGAACCAAGTGTGAGCTGACCACCTAGTTGGGGTAAACCAGGGGCATCCATGACCAGAGTACAGTTTGGGGAAGACAATGGTAGAGTAATGGACAAGGCTGGAACAGACAGGCCTAGCAAAAACTATTCAATCTATTTAGCAGCAGAGCTTCAAAAGGTCCATGTGACAAAGACCTTTCTTATGAAATACCCACATGTGACATTTATTGACATGAAATAAGAGATTGCTGTAGGCTGAGAGCTGAACCCCTGACTGACTGAAGCCTGAGTCATTCCTGCTTCTTCAGAAAGGCTGACAAATGTCCCACTGTGAACTAAAGTTGGGAAAGGTCTAGTTTCCTGAAGGACAGTCAGGTCACTAAATTACTGATATAGTGCAACGTAAGAAAGCAAGCCAGGCTGCTAAAACTCAGCAATTGTTCTCTCTCTGTCTCTCTCTGTCTGTGTGTGTGTGTGTGTGTGTGTGTGTGTGTGTGTGTGTGTATGCAACCTTGGGAGTCATTCTCGGGTTGTCTGCCTTGTTTTTTGAGGCATGGTCTCTCACTTAGCTTGGTGATCAGGCTAAACTTCCTGTCCAGAGACCTCAGGTATCTGTCTGTCTCCATCTCCCCAGAGCTCAGATTGTGTTCCCACAACACCCAGCTTTTCACATAGGTTCTGGGAAGGGAACTCAGGTCCTCATGCTTGCATGGCAAAGTTGCTGTTTCCCCCACTTCCTCTTAGTATTTTTTATATTCTCTCCAGAGAATGAAAAATATTTATTTAGTACAAATCAACATCCTTTTTATTAAATATCAATAGATATTCATTATTCATTAAAAAGTCAGCCTGTAATAACCAAGGAACCATGGAAACAAACTATCAACTCATGATACAGGAGCAAATCAACTCATTCCGACATTAGAGACAGCAATGACTTGCTCATACGACACAGCAAAACCTATGAAAAAGGCCATCATTTCACCTCTACTACCACACTAGACAATGGTTTGGACTCATACTGTGGACATTCGAATAATGTCATCTTTGTCAATGTATCGAGTCACAGGGACTGAAGAGCCACCCCATCACAGGGTTTACACATTCCCATCTCCTTGGTTATATTTCAAATTATTGTTAATGAATAAAAACAAGCCAAACAAAGTCAAAGGCACTTTAGATTGGTCTTTCCTAAGAGAAAAATAATCAAATTTTAGTAAATAAAATCCTCCCTCATGCAACGAGTTTCTTAGCAGAATAATAAAATTTTTTGAACACGCTATACACTTTTGACAAAGGACTTGGAAGACTCAAGCTGGAACTGACCTGGAAGCCTCACCTTGAAGACCAGCTCTCATAATAGCTAATGGTGCTATGCAAGCTGCCAATGCAAAAAGCATTGAATAGTCCTACCTAGTTCTAAAACCACAATGACCATCACACCAAGGGTGCAATAGGGGCACTTATTTCCTGGAGGTACCTAACAACTGTCTAGTTAGACTTACGGCCCACTCAGTAAGAGGAATTCATGCTTGATACTAGAAATCTAGTCCACGACCCGTGGTTGTGAGGTCATGGACCCCAGCAGAGGAGAACCTACTACTGAGACTTTCCTAAACCAGTGCAATCAGCTACTGCATTCTAGTAACAACCCTCACATCACAGATCAGTGTGGCTGTCACTCCTCATCACATAAGCTTTGTTTGCAGCAGATGCAGACCATTGCAGATATCCACACACCATTCAAAACACAGAGAACAACTGACTGTGGGGTGCCCAGCCCTACTTGTTATACCTACAACTCATTTCCTGAAAAGTTGACAGAAGAGGGGCCTGAAAGATCGTGAGAACCAGAGGACTAGGAGGTCTGCTGAAAGACGATGTCTTCTATATGTAACAAGGGAGCTGCATCCATGAAATCTAAACAAGATGGCTGCCTAAACAAGATCTGCACAATGACAACACCAGTTGACATTCCAGTGTGAGTCAGGGAGAGCACAAGGCCCCACTCCTAGATACAGAGCTACATTCAACTAATGGCTGCTAAGTGAGGGAGAATCAATCTTCTTCAGGGGCAGAGCTCTGATACATTATCAGGCTCCAAGTGGTCAACTCTAAATGCATATACATACAAGTAACACTAAGTGTACTCAGTAGGTTATATTTACATAGGGGTGTGTGTGAGTGTGTGTGTGTACATGGATGCAGTGTCCGTTGAGTATTGGATCCCCTGGAGCTGGAGTTACAGGCAGTTGTGAGTCACATTATATGGATTTCCTCTTCAGTTGTGGAGCTTAATTGCCAAAATTTAGGCTGCATGATCTTTATCAAAAGGCAATGTGAACTATGATATGAGTTTTAAAAAATTAAACTGTAGGAGCATTTCCTCAGAAAAATTATGTACATACATACATATATATACATATGAATTAAGGTATTATTTGAAATCATCTAGCTAGCTAGCTACCTAGCTATCATGCATTTTTCTCATGACTAAACTAAATCTATACCCTTTATATATGTATTTATATACATGTGTGTATTAAACTGTACATAAATTTATATGGGTGGGTGTGTGTGTGAGTGAGTGTGTGTGTGTGTGTGTATGTGTGTGTGTGTGTGTGTGTGTGCAGGCATATTGCTGCTAAAGTGTTCTGTTTGTATCCTTTCAATTCAGGCTTTCCAAGCATGGTCTTGGTACATGTTTTCTCAGGAATATTTTCAGGACTCAAACAGAAGATTAGAAGTCAGCTGCTCTCCCTCTTTATGAAGGTGGCTCTGTTCATTAAGACAGTCTTCTGGAAAGGTCTTTGTGGGCAACAAGACATGAGGGTCGCAGGAACCTGAAGGAAGGAATTTCTCCCATGTGAAGATAGGTTTTGTATAGACTGTGTGTGTTTGTGTGTGTGTGTGTGTCAGAGAGAGTATGTGAGAATGTGTGTGTATGTGTGAAAGAGAGAATATGTGTGAGAAAGAGTGTGTGTGAAAGAGAAAGTGTGTGTACATAAGAGAGAAAGCATGTGTATAGGGGAGATTGTGTGTGTGAGAGAGTGTGTGTATGTGTGTGTGAAAGAGAGAGTGTGTGTGTGTGAGACACACACCGGTAGGATTTGCTGAAGGACTCAGAGCCAGGATGATCACGAGTTTGAGGTCAGTCTGGACTACATAATAAATCCCATGCCAGCCAAGGCTCCAGAGTGAGGCCTTGTCTCAATAAACCAAACAAAGCACATCGAAATAGCAACAGCAGTGACAGAGCTGTTTTTGTTCCTGAAGTGATAAGGTGTAGCCCCGTGAAGGGATGCCTGATACTTCTGAGTCCTCGTATACAGAAAAAAAGGAGACAGAGATGGGAGAGCCTTGTCCTCCTCTGTACATTAGTCTGTCTGGGGAAAGTGTGTTCCCCGTCTTTCAGATGGCAGCTCTGAACAGACAAGTTTGTTTGTGGTTTTTGTTGTTCTTGTTAACGAAATGCCTTCCTTTTAAAAAAATATTAATTCTCTGAGAATAACATATAGTGAATTTTGATCATATCATCCCTCTTCCCCAACTCATCCAGATCATCCCCTACCTCCCTAACCACACAACTCAACTTTGCTCTTTCTCTTACTCTCTTGCGCTCTCCCCCAATGAGTCCAGTTTGTGTTGAGCATGAGGCCTGTCCTTGAGTGTTATCAATATACCAGGTGCCACATCATTAAAGAAAGCTGATTCTCCCTCTCCCAGCAGCAATCAGATGTCAAAAGCTCCTCAGACAGGGATCAGACGTCATGCCCACCTCCATTCTTCCATGCCAGGGTTTTGTCTGGCTTGAATTTTTGCAGGTCTTCTGCATGTTATCACAATCATTAGGAGTTCCTACGTCCATCTGCCTATTATACTTGGAAAACGGTTTTCTTGAAGTCATCCACCACAGTGGCTCTGAACAATCTTTCAGCCTCCTCTTCTGAGTAGCGTTTCTGTTCTATTTTTGATGCTGGCACAAACTGGATATCAAGAAAAAAGGAAGAATGGAGACTTATGGATCAATTTTGTTTATGATCCATAGACAGAGTAGTCTTGTGACATACACAAGCTTACATCATATTCAAATTAGATTTGTACCTAGTGTGACTCACATTTAATGAAGCTTACTACACAGATTTAAGTAAAAAGTCCTCAAATCACCTTAATAAACAAAAGCAATGGTAAAATGAAACATCTACTCATGTGAATAATCCTTATCAATCTATGAAACAGAGATTCTCCTGTCCTAACAACTGGAGGGTGAAAAACAAAACCCTACAGAAACCATCAATCAATTCTGAATCTAGTCAGAAGACAAGAATTTCCAGTTATCTCACAAAATGCCACACTGTCGTACGGGGTCGATGTTTGCAATAGGTGGTGTGGGGGCATGCCAGCTCTGTTTCTCAACAGGACCTCCTCAAGCATGTCCACAGATTCTTAAAGAAGAGAGATGTATCAACCTCATCAGAGGGGCAGAGCTAGGGCAATTGTAGGGACAGTGTGGCACTCTGGAGGTTCTGTCAATCTTTACCAAGCTCCCTGAACTTCATGCTCTGCTCTGATGTATCCTTAGGATTGGGGCCTGAGTTCTCTTCAGGGAGATGACCAGGACACAGAGTCCACACTTACTCTCTTAGTGCACAGCTACTTTTCCTAGGGCCTAAGCGTGGTTAAACATGTCTAAGAGGGGGTCACCGGGAGGTCTTTGGATTAGAAAGGTGGGGAAAGCCAGTGGCTTTTGTACAGACCCAGAACAATCAGAAGCAGAAGTTTATGGGGACAGTTTGGGTTCAGGGGTCTTACGAATGTTGGAAGAAAAACAGAAAGAGCTGAGATGAGCATGGATGGTGGACAGCCTGTCTAGATGCTTCCTCAAGGAAAGGTTTGTACCTTAGTCCACAGGGACAGGCTTTCTAAATCCCTTTACCCAACAAGAAAGACTATTCCCATAACTGTGAAGTCTCTTTCTCTGTGAGTTCATGCCTTGTCTACACCTCTGCATCCTGAGTGCTGGGTGGAAAGGTGTGTGCCACAACACCCAGGCTTTCTGTTCTTTTCTTTTCTTTTTCTTCCCTTTCTTTTCCTTTCCCTTCCCTCCCTCCCTCCTTCTCTTCCTTCCTCCATTTCATTCTTTCATCTTCTTTTTTGTTTGTTTTTTCAATATATCTCTGGGAAGTGACTGGGAGATTTACCCCCTCTCTTCTTCCAGGTAAAGCCAGCACACAGCCTTCTGAAGAGGTCGTCAGCCTCACTGAGGGAAACACAACCCATGCCTTCTACAGCAGTGACTCTGGAACAAAGGTCTATACTGCCAAGGCCTTTGTTAGAAAAAGGAGTTCCACAGCTTGTGCTCCAGAGTCCCCACAGGAAACTGTGAGCCACAGAGAGAAGCCTCTCCCTTAGCCTCATCTCGTGCTCTGTGTCCCCTGCTTTACAGTCGTGTGATTGCCCAACTAGACAGTGACGGCAACTGTCAAACATGACTGAAATGCCAGGTGTGCTCCCGAATACCTTCGGACACAGGATGGGCGGGGTTTTCATTTCCTGAGGGATGTGAAGAGGAGAGCAAGGAGCACAAAACAGAAAGGAGGGACCGTGAGAAAGCACTGGCTAGTTCACAATTGACTTTGGGACACTCAGAAGACTGGTGGAAACTGAGGACCAAGAGGAAGCCTCCCCAGAGGCTTTCAGAATCTCCACAGCATTGGGTTGGGGACAACTGTCTACCAACTTGTCTCCAAGAGTACTTTTGCATTTCCCTGTTCCTGCTGGGACCAGGGGCTTGGAAAGCCTGGATCTCTGACTATTTCTGACTATCAGTGACTTGGTATCTGGCATATGATCTTATCTCCTTTGTCTATTTTAAATATTTGGTTCCTTCCACGTTACATGACACCCACCCTCCTTCCTACATGCCTTCCACATGCTGGGTTTTT